>NC_143566.1:0-337142 GCF_054136105.1 Typopeltis vanoorti
ATTCTCTGACTAAATTGAGTAGCTGTTGTAATAGATATGGTATGAAGATCAGCAATAAAAAGAAAAGACAATGAAAATAGGCAGAATCATTGAAAATGTCAACTGTGTTGTGAATGGAGAATCTGTGAAATAAGTAAAACATTTCAGCTACTTAGGCATTAATTTCAGTGAAGATGGTAAATTATATATGGAAATAAACAATAGAATGAACACAACTGGTTTGGTAGGAAATCAATTTAATAAATTCATATGGGATAAAAGAAAAATTACTTGGAACACTAAATTAGCTATATACAAGACAGTGTTCTTACCAATTTTAACTTTTGCATCTGAGAGCTGTGTCAAAAGTAAAACACTTGACCAAAGAGTAGAGACTGCAGATATCAGAGTCCTGAGAAAGAATACAGGCATGAACAAATGGCATCAATGACAATATCGTATTATAAATGAGGATATTAGGAATGGTCACTTGAACAGAATGGCCGAGGAAAGATTAGCAAAACAAGTGTTCTCTGCCAGGTTGGCAGAAAAACAACCCAGCAAAGACCAAGATATAGGTGCATTGATACTGTACAAAGTACCTTAGATGCTAGAAATATAAGATCTGATAATCTTGGAGTCTTGATAGTTAACAGACTAATTGGTAAGAAAATTGCAGATAGGAAGTTAGTAATGATGTAAATTTTTCATGTAGTATTATCATATCCTGTACACCCCTTGAGGATACATTGCAGGAATATGATGTTGATTATTATTATAATGGGTGACTCCAAGTAGTCCTTAGACTCATTGAGGGAGACCCTAAATATCATGTCCATCACAACTATTCGACATTCACACAGCACCCGTCATCCTTTGCCTTGAATTCTATTACCGTCATACCACTCACAACAGACTCTGGCACTTTATTCCACTCATTCACCTCTTTAAAAGTAAAAACCCAGCTCTAACACCCTTACTCTCAATATATCGTTAATGAACAAATAGAAAAGTAGTGTTCCAAGAACAGAATCCTGCAGCATGCCACCTGTCACAAGCTCTCTTTTGGACTCCACTTCTGAATAAACCACTCTCTGGTATCTCTCTATCAACCACCCTCCTATCCAAGTCACCATATATATATCCCCATCTGCTTCTGCCATCACTCTGTTATTAAATCTGAGCAAGTTACTGACGCATGATCTACCCTTCACAAAACCATCTTACCCCCATACAGTATCTCATTTTCATGAATCCATTCCTGTATTTTTCCCTTGTCTACTTTCTCCAAGACCTTGATGACTCTTGATATGCTAATCGGTCAGTAATTTGCAACAGTAGTCTTCGATCCTCCTTTATGCACTTTAACTAATTTCCCCTCTTTCCACTCCTTCAGGACTAAACCAAACCCAAGACTCATATTAAACAATATGGTCAAAGGCACTGACAATTCTTTAGCCATTTCACGTAAGACCGATGCTGGTATACCATCCAATCCCACAGATGTATTCACAGTAAGGTTCTGTAATAAACAATTCACCTCCACTTCATTGACTACAATTCCCATATGAACTAATGGTTCCTTCAAATCTTCAATGTCCCGACCTGGATGATACACTCTTGCAAATCAATCAGTAGTTCCACTATATCAACTGATTCAGTGACCTCCCTACCATTGGCATTCCTTAAAATCATTCTATTGTGTACAGTTTTTCTTTTTACTTGCAGCATATATTGAAAGAACTGTTTGGGGTTTGCTTTTTCCTTTCATAATCTGCTAATTACCTTTCATAATCTGCTTTTGCTTTTCTTACCATAGTTCTTACCCTTCTGTCAAACATCAAATACTTAGGTAGCATAATCAATTAGTTTAACACAAATTTAATCAGACACCGTCCAAGATTTTGCTTCTCTATTTTCATGAACACACCAGATATATACACTTTCTATTAACAATATCTTGATGAATGTTTACTCTTTTGACAAGAAACTGGTATTGGCAGGAAGAGCAGGAATCATTCTAAAATGATATACCATTGCTGATTGAACAATTCTTCAAAAAATCTCATGTTTCTGTCGGACCTCTTATACTTAATATCAGAACTGTATCTGCTAGTCAAACAAGGTCTACATGATCTTTGGGAATAGACTTATTTCATTAACACTTAACCTATTAGGTCAGGTCATTGAATTTTTTTATTTTTGCATTTATGGTTATAAGTTTAAAACTGAGCAGCTAATAAATCTTTTTCTTAAGCACTTATTGTTACTGCATATGTAGTATATACATTACAAGCAGATGTTCCTAGTTCTTATAACACACCCTCATTACGTCTTCAAATTTACAGAAAAAACATTTTAATTCTCAACACTGAAACAATAAAAATGAAATGTTAGTCAATACCTAATGCCCAGTTGTACGGCATAGTGAATACGCTTTCTTATCAATACATTGCTTAGCCAACCATTTCCTTGATGCAAAATCATGGAATATTAATAAACAGTATTTTTTGCTGCTTAAATCACAACTCAGCATTAATAAAAAAATAAATATATTTAATATACATAATAAGCTTTACTATTTTTACAATATTATATTTATATAGTATGTATTGCACTGTTATTAACACTGCCAAAATATAATTGATTTTTAAATATATTAGTTAATAATGTTAGGATAACTCATAATTTCTGTTTTATATGGATGTGTGATTGACTGAGGTACTTAGTAACTGAACCTTTATTTTTTGTTTAAATAAGATATTGTCAATGTGACATGAATGTGTGGTAGAGTATTGGTGGCAAAGATGTCATTGTTGGGTTATTTGAATTTATGTGATTTTGTACAGTGCATTCTGCATTGTGTGCAAGAGATGTAATCATCACAATAGTTTAGATTTATTGAGGAACTTAACAAATAAGTGCTAGATATGTGGGAAAAATAAAAATACTAATGATGGAATTAATGTCTAACATACAGCAGTGGAAAGACAAGCAAATGAAATGGACACAAGGAAACAGCAAGAATTAGCAGAGCTGAGAACATATAGAAGCAGATGGCTTGAAGTCAGAACAAAGATCACATGAACAAATGAGAAAAACAAAGTGAGGAGAAAATTATGTAAGCAGACTATGGTCAGGAGTACGTAATGGAAGTATACCGAAATCATGTTTCTCTGTTGCAAAACAATATTAATCATGTCATTTGTTTACAGAAAGGTAAGGAAAGAACTAATTTTTGGTTGCCCACTAATGATCTGTTAAGTGTAAGTGGTTGAACAAAGCAAAAATGAAGAGCAAAGAAGGGGATATTGTAAGTGGCAGACTGATAGCAAATGAATTGATATGCAGGTTGTGAAGAAGGAATGATGATTTCTGAACCTATGGTTTGAGTTTAATGGGAAGGATTTGTATAATGCTGACTGCATCTAAATGGTTTTAGTGTTAGGTGTCTAGAGAGAAGTTTATTTCATGGAGCATTTGGAAGAGAACTAGGGAGAAGGCACCTATAAGCCAAGTGAGTGTGAGAATGACCAATTACTGAATCTAGTCTTTCAAGCAAAAATATTGGTGGTAAATTCTGGAAACAAAGGTGATTGGGGTTCTAAAGGGATGCTACAGCTTCTATATACTAATGTCAGTAGTATTAGGAAAAAGGAAAAATTTTTGGCATTGGTTAGTGCAATTTCACCAAAAGTTAAAGGCATTAGTAAGACATGACTGACATTGAATGATGCAGTTACAGGGACAGTGTTAAGGGTTTAGCATTTTCAGAGAAAATATGATGGGTATGAGGGTAATGCTGATGATAGCCAGATAAATTGCATCCAAAAAGAATGGGAAAGAGACAAGTGGCTCTATTCGTTTAGAGCAGGCTGATGTGAAATTAAGGTCAATAACAAAATATTTATGGCTGTTTGCAACTATATGCCAGGTTTCCAGGGATGACCTATAATAAACCAAATTGACTTAAACCTGATGCATGATTATTTAAAAGTATTTCAAAATAAATAATTAGTATAGTAATGAGCTCCATAGCTAATTCCTATACTAATTAATTACTGCCTAGGAAGTGAAAAACCTTTCACTTCCTAGGCAGTAATTAAATTAAATAATTAAAAGAATTAATTAGGAATTTATATCAAGGTTTTATAAATAAAGGTCAGTTAGCCTGCCACTCAGGGATATGTCATGGTTTTTCTACTGGAAACTCATTTTTGTTCCTGGATAAGCTTCATGTTTGCAGGAAATACAAAAACACATACAATTTACATTACAACTAATAGCAGGTTTCATAAATGGTAACGAACCTGTGTGTTGGTCCCACAGTTAAAAAATTGGGCTTCAAGAAACTGCAACTATTTTTAAATTTGTTATGAGCAGGAATAGAAATGCAGTGATAAAATTCTCTTTTTTATACTGTATGACACTATATGACCTCAGCAATGGGTAGATAAATTAGTTGGATTAAGCAAGCTAGATTATTGAAAAATATGCAGCATTCTTTAAAAAATTAACTTTTTAATGCTTATTTCACTAATAATTCACTAATCAGATAAAAAATATAAACAATTAGAAGTAAAGCAGTTACCTTACTAAAACCAAATAATTCGGTAAGTTTGACAGAATGTACTACTTCTTGTTTATCCTAAAAGTAATCCTGATTTTAATGTAACAGTGTAAGAACATGATTGCTGAGAATATAAAGAAATAACCAAAAACAACAATATTCCATTAAACAGTCCAAATATTAGATATAGTAAAATACAGTATAAGATTATTTAGTTTATGTTAAAAACAAAACCTTATTTCAGTCACTCCATCGTCAATCCAAGAAACTTGGTTTTCTTAAATTTTCCTTTTGGACACAGATTAAAACTGGTCAAAATTTGTAGATGATATTAAAATAAAAACAATACCAACAATGATCAGTATGGTCTTATGCTTTAGGTAGGATTAAATGACTACTTTGGATTTTGAAAAAAAAACATAACATCACTGCTCATAAATCCAGTTTTTACTAACAACTGATAGTAAGAAAAAGATTAAGTATAGAGCAGGAGATCAGCAAACTTTCTGGCTGAAGAGCCATTCTAGTAAAAATCAATATTGAACAGAATATTTTAACAGGCACATCAGAAAAAAGACCACAATAATTAAAAATAAAATACTGCAATATTTCTGATTTTAATTAAATATACACTCAACCCAATGGACAAAACATTAGTTAGTGGTGTTGGGAAATTTATATTGCCAATCCCCGCACAGAACGAAACATACCGAAACGAAATTCAGGTGGTAAATAGGCAGACATCGGGGTATTCCCAACAATGAATTGCAATCAACAAACATTGGGAAATATGGAAATCTTAGCGACTTTGATTGTAGATGTATTATCAGCACAAGACAAACAGATAATTTTATTACCCAAGTGGTAAACATCCTTGAGTTCTCGAGAGCTACACCATCAAGGTCTATCACAAGTATACCATCAACATGTGTAGCAATGCCCAGCAAGCAAGTGATGGCTGACCTCTTATTGTGATGGCCAGGATCGATGTAGAATGTCCAGGCTGTTAAGTTCTCAATTACAAAAAAATTAAATTAATTTACATTTCCTTCAGACTTAACATGGGTTTGCAAATTTGAATCAATTATTGATGTACTAGAATGTACTTGACTCTTGTTAGTAAATCTCATTAACATGTTACTAAGCTGAGAATCCTTCATTTAATATGTGATATTATAAAGTATTTGAGAATTGCTAAACTGCTTAAGTGTAAGTACTTATAAATTGCTGGGAGAGAGAGATAATAAGATTAAATAGAAATGGCTGGAATGAAAACACTTGCATCAAAGAGTACAGGTACACCATTTTACAAGCCAGTTCCCCCCACTCATATGCACAAAAGAGTAGGCTCAGATTTCCATGTGTTGCACACAGAACTGGGTGACATGAGGTGATGCTGAAAAAATGGGAGTAATCGATGACATAAAGTGAACTTGTGGCATACAATTTAAAAAGTCATGCAGTGCCTAGGAGACCCTCTTGTTCTTTAGCCTGAGTGTTATTCTGATTCTTTTGTGGAGTTTCGCTCTGGAGTTTTTAGGCACTCTTGCTGATGTGTATGGAGCCTCCTAGTGGCAACCCCTCGTTCCCAGAGGATTCGAGACAATGAAGGAGAAACTTTGCCATAGATTTCCCAACAATTTACCGGTCGGTGACCAGCCCAGCAGAAAGTATTCAGTGTTGCTTACGAAGATGTTGTTATGATGTTGAACGAGTTCACCATGGAACAATGTCTACCTATTTTCGGCGGCAGAAGTAAGTGCAGATTGAACCTATGAAGAATGCCTCAGAGAAAGCAGAAGGAACGTGGTGTCGAAAGTAATTGTCAAGACAAGATATGTAAAGTGGCCTGATAAATCCCCAGCAATTGGTAATGTACAGTCCATGTTTTAATATGTATATATGTGTATTAGAAGGATATATGTAAAATTTAGGAAGGACTCTAGAGAAAGTTTTCTTTGAATGCTAAAGTAATAATGAGAGTTTTGAGTATTTTGTTAAGCAAATTAATTGAGAGCACGTGGAGCCTAAGAATTGTCTTTTAATGATAGAAAGGGTTATTAGTATTAATTAATAAGTGTAACTTTTCAAGTGTAGATTGTAAGCCTTAACTGAAGTTCTGTATCATGCATGCTAAGATAGATATTGAGAATTTAAGTAAATTAGTGCTCATTCATTTGCAATTGCAGATTATATATTAAGAGTGAATTCATAGTATGTACAATGTTTCAATTGAATTAAATTGTTTGTTTCTCTGGTTTGATGACCTGTCTGATTTTCTCCTCTGTTGCACTTGCTCATAAATTATGGACCACAGCAGGAGATTAATTTATAGAGAGGCTATGACTGCAAATGTAATTCTTAGTAAAGTAAGATTGTATGCTAAACTGTGTTCTGGTTCCTGAATTCTACACTATCTGTTAATCTATGATTTGGGGTGGCACAATGAAAAATAAATTTTCCCTGAATCCGAAAAAGGAATTAGAATTAGTGCGAGACAAAGGAATAGGTATCCGCCATTAGTAATTCCTTTGTCACACAAACTACTAGCATCATTCTTGTAAGTATAGATCGGCCAAGAGAGATATTGAAGTTAAGAGAATTTATATTGAAGATAAAGTTTTAGTATAATTAAGAATAACCAAGAAGTAAAGATAAGAGAATATAGACTAAATATAGAGTAAAATAATAAGAATAAAATAAGATAGAAAGATTTTACAAAGCTCATACTGACTAATTGCAGGGCAATGGTAGCACACAAATCACATCCAGCTGTAATATCGGAGGTCCAATTAGCATCAGCAACTAAAGAGTACTGAATAACCTACATGGGCTATGTGAGCCAATGCCTTAATCATGGATCACTGGTGACAGCTTGTCATTAGCCATTGTGCCTCACGTGATGTCAATGCTACTGAAACTGGAACTCTACAGTGTACCAGATTCGTATGCATCTCCCATTATCAGCTGTAGTGAGCTGACAGTAGGGTGCAGGTAGTGTCAAAAGCATGAAATGTTGGCTCTGTGGTGTTTCAGGGAGCCTTTTCGTTTGACACATTATGTCCCTTGGTTTGTTTGGAGAGGTATTTAATTGCCGGAAGCTACTATAACGTGCAGCCTGGTCACTTTCATTACCTTTGTGCATCCTGCAGCCAATGGACTGTTTTGACAGGACAATGTGCCACTCCACCATGTCCTAAACTCAGGTGAGCATTATGCAACCACCGAGCCATGTCATGAGGAACACTTATCTGAGTTTGGGACCTGACCCCCTGGATATAAATCTGATTGAATCTCTGGGAGGCCATACAGCAAGATACCATATATCTTGACTAACAGTAACCGAACTAATATCAAAGGTGTAGTTGTGGACAATGCGGCAACAGGCATAGCTAGAATTAACTCCAGCATATGGTGGAATAAATGCCACAGAGAATACAGGTTGTTATTTGTGCTAGAGGCACACCGACATGCTATTAGGAAGGTATTTCTAATATTTTGTTCATTGGGTATATGTTGCTTACCTGGAAATAAAAGAATTTTATGCACTGAAGTTCATTTTATGTTATATTTATGGGAATTAGGAGCCACATGGCTTTCTTATGTTAAAAATTTGATTTCATATATATTTCATTCCTGAACGGTTGCACAAATGTTTATTTATATTTTGCAAAGGTATAAATATTTAGTCTTAATTTTGTCATTAGTGATATTAATGATGATATCCAGATAGGGTGAAGTTTGCTATGGAAGCCTGGAGTCAGATGTTTACTTTATCTAATATAATTTTCTGTATTGCTGATGACTGATCCAATATATTGAAAGACCTTAACAATTTTAGAGTGTTTATTCTTGATATGAAATATAAAGTTTTCATAACCTATTGAGAATACTTTGGACTTGTAGATGTTGAGCTGCAGTACATTTAACCTCTTCCTCAAGTAGGCTGAGATGTTTTTGCACATTTGTTGGTTCTGTATCAATAAGCATATCATCAGAAAAGTTAGGATCAGTTATCTGCATCGTGTGGGTGGGTGTTGTAATGTTTAAACCAAGATCAGCTGTGTTGATGATTATAGATGTAGTCTAAGGATACCAAGAACAAATAAGGTGCTAGTACATCACCTGGCAGGATTCCTGTTGTCAGGGTAAAGGATTCAGATGTTTCTATTTTACAAATTACTATAGCATTATAATCTCTATAAGTTGCTATCATTACTTGTATGATTTTTGAGGGTAGACTATAGAAGTTGAGTATTTTAAACACTGCTTCTCTATTAATGGAGTCAACGGAAGCAACATCTAAAAGTTTAAAATGAGTGGTAAGTATGTATCACATAAACCTTCCATCATTCTTCTGATGCAAAAATCTGTTCTATTCTAAATCACTTTTTTACAAATCCGGCTTGGTTTTTCTTAAAACTGGTTGTTAAATAAAGTTGTATTCTATTCTATTAACATCCTATTTTAGATGTCAACTGTGATCAATAGCAAAGTAATCCCTCTGTAGTTATCCATTCTATTATCCATTCATTCTGACCATTATGGATATAGGAACAATAAGGCCTTGTGTCCATTGTTGATGTATTATTCCAGTGTTTCAAGATCGATTTATTATGGCAAGGAGATTGGAGTATGTGTTATACCCAAAAATTTCTGGGTATAACATTTCTGAAAGCTTCTGCTCTGATTCCATCAAACAAAATTAAGACTACCATGCAACCAATAGAGCAATCTTGTTGTATGTTTCTCAAACCTGGTCAATAAGCACCAAAATACGACAGATCTTATCAACTCCTGTGGAACTACACATCATAGACTAACTATTGGACGGTACTACATCTGCTGTGCTAAATCTGGCACAATGAGAACCACTTGTCAATATAGTCAAACAGCTACAACTCATGTAGCTTGGACATGAACTCAGACATTCTAAAGTCTCACACTTTTGGAATTCGTGATCCTGGGCAAAACCACAAGAAGGAAACCGCAATAGAGAAAGGTGGTGCAAAACATTTTTGCAATACATATGTTAAAACATGAATCGGAGGAGATATAAAACTCCATCTACCATCTACCAGTTAGCTCAAAATAGAGAAACTTTGAAGAGCATAATTTGTCATTTTTAATTTTTTAATGGCAGGAAGTTTCAAGTAGTGATGTGGGCAAATATTAAAATGGAGAATTGGACAATGAAACTTATTTGTGTCTATGGACCAAGAAAAGTTTCAACAAAGTTAAAGTGGAGGAATATTTTGAGGCTTTAGAGAAAGAGAATAAAACAATATTCAAGAAACAATAAGAGTTTGAGAACAGAGACCAAACTGTGGAGATTAAGTGGCAAGCCCTAAAAAACAACGATTGATTCAGCCAGATAAGCATGTGGTGAGGTTGTGTGCATGGATATAAAAATCAGAACTCCATGGTGGACACATGAAGTTAAAGAGACAATGAAGGAAACGAGAAAGCATATCAAAAGCAACTGGCAAATAAGTCAGCTTGTGCTCTTAGAGGATATATAGAGACTAATGTAAGAAAGCTAAATACTGTGTAAAACTAGCTAAACAAAAGTCATGAGAAGACTTTGGTAAGAACATAGCAAACAAATATCAAGAAGGTGGCAAGATATTCAGGTTTCTGAAGCTCAGAAATGGAGGAAAGAGTGCTGTAAAAGGAATTAGATATGATAAAGTTAACAACAAAACTGAAAAAAAAACCTTGAAGTATGGAAAAATTACTCTGAAAGGACAGAGCTAAAAACCTTCAATAGGCATGCAGCTAGGAATACATATCCATACTTGAAGTAGAAAAAGCCATCAAAAGCAAGAAATGTGGAAAGGCATGACTAAATGATATTCGACAAGAAATGCTCAAGTATGGAGGTATAAAAGTCTTACAGTGTCTGCAATGCATGATTTAGAAGGCCTGGACAGACAGATTCCAGATGATTGGAGAACAGTTCTTATAGTACCCATATATAAAAGGGAAATAAAACTGAATGTGAAAATTACAGAGGTATTTCCCTACTGAGTGCTCCTGGTAAGATTTATGCAAGTATACTTGAGAAATGGTTGAGAAGGATTGTGGAAGAAAAGCTTGGTGAAAAACAAGATGGATTCAGGCCAAATAGAGGCTGTCAGAATCAGATTTTCACTTTACAAAAAATAGTTGAGAAATCATGAGAATATAACAAACATCTGTAATTATGTTTTATAGTTCTGCAAAAGCATATGATAAGGTGCCAAGAGAGAAGCTATTCAAAAGACTATAATTATATGGTGTCGTGTGGGGTATTATATCAAGCAATAATTGCTCTTTATTTGAGTTAAGTTAGCAGTTAGAACTGAAGGAAGTGCAGGAAGATATGCTGTATATCCACCCTGTTATTCATTATCTGTTTGGATCATAATAAAGGAAAGTGCTAATAAACCTGAATCAAAATTCAGAATCAAAATTCTGAATTGGAGATATTAATTTCAGTTCTTTGCTTGATGCAGATGATATTATACTTCTAAATAGATCTAGTACAAGTCAGCAAGGTTGCCAAACTAAATTGAATAACTGTTGTAATATATTTGGTATGAAAGTCAGCAATAACAAGACAATGGAAATAGGCAGTAGCACTGAAATTATTAACAGCATTGTGAATGGAGAACCTATAGAACAAGTAAAACATTTCAGGTACTAGGCTGATTTTTAGTGAAGATAGTAAATTAAATAGTGTAATAGACAACAGAATCAACAAAGCTGGTATGGTATGAAGTCAACTGAATAAATTTATATGGAATAACACAAATTAGTCAAAACACTAAATATGCTGTATACGAGACAGTATTCAAACCAATTTTAACTAAAGAATCTGAGAAGTACATTAGAAGTAAAACACTTGACTAAAGACTAGAGATACTGATATGACAGTCCTCAGAAAGAGTAGGGGCATAAACAGATGGCATCAATGGCAATATCACATTAAAATGAGGATATAAGGAAAGTACTTGACATGGTCAGCATCCAGGAATACGTAAGTAGATCTCATCTCAGGTGGTATGGTCATTTAAACAGAATGAGCAAGGGAATATTAGCAAATCAAGTGCCCAAAAGGAAACTGAACTTTTCAAAAATAGAAAAAATAGTGGGCCACCTGTTGTATGTGTTTTTTTGTTGTCAAAAGCAGCAACCTTCATTACAGTTGTGTCAGTTGTTTATGACATTTGTTTCATTATATGCCGAGTTATAGTGTAAGAGTGATGACAGTGTGTTTTGATGAACAATCGGAAAATGAGTTTCAAAAAGAGACCTGTGATTGACTTTTGTGTTAAACTTGGTAAACGTTTTACCAAAATGCAGAAATGCTTCAAAAACAATACACTGATCAATGCTTGTCCCATACTCGAATTTACGAGTGGTTTAAGCGATTTGAGAGTGCTCATGAGATGCTTGAGGAAGATGAAAACCAGGGCAGTTTAAAAACTAGACTAAACGATGTTAACATCCAAAAAGTGTGATTTCATCAAAGAAAACCCGAAATCGTACATGAGATTGATTAAAGATGAACTGGGGATTCCAATATCAACTGTGCAGAAAATTTTGACTGAGAGTTCAGGCCTTCGTAAATTGAATTCGCGATTTATTCTCCACAAATTGACTGACGATCAAAAAATGTATCAAATTGAACACAATAAGGACCTCATTAAAAACGGCTCACCTTCCTTGAAATGAACGTTACCAGTGACGAAACGTGATGTTTTGCATAGGAATCTGAAACAAAGTACCAGAGTGATGAATGGAGACCACCAGGAGAGGGGCATCCAAAAAAAAGTAGCTTGGAGAACTCAACAGTAAAGAAAATACTGATTTGTTTCTATAATTCCAAGAGTATTATTCACAAAATTCATTATACCTGGCCAAATGGTCAATGGTGAGTTTATCTCGAAGTTTACACCATGTACTCCATGAGTATCGTGATGACCGACTGTGAAAAAAGAATTTCACTATTGGTACTATAACTTGGCATTAAATTAAACAAATATCATAAATAGTTGATAAAACTCTAATGAAAGTTGCCACTTTTGAACAACAAAAAGATACAGCAGGTGGTGCCACTGATTTCTTCTATTTTCGAAAACTTCGTTTTTTTATCTACAACAGAGGTTGTAGTTGTGTTGATATGGTAAAACGGGCTTTAGAGGAGAGAAATATAAGATCTGATGTTATAGTCTTGATTGATGGAAAATTGTAGATTGGATGTTAGTAATGATGTAATTTTTTCATGTAGTACTATTATATCCTGTACATCCCTTAATGGTACATGGCAGGAATTTGATGACGAATTTTAATGTATAACTCTTTTCCCTTTTCACATTGTATTGTATTATGAATAAACTATGATAAATATTTATACATATGTGACCTTATGAATATATACAAATCATGAGTTAGTATGAGGGTAAGTTCATCTAGGTACTCTGCTTTAGAGATTAGTTACTTTTCTTTATCAAAGTCAACCTATCAATTAAAAGACGGTGGTATTCTATATGCATCCCAGAGCTGATTTCATAGCAATTGTGGCAACCATATCTAAGTATACCCAATTACAAGCATATGCTAGCCCTGGTGAAACTAAGAGTGTCAGATAGCCAAACAAAAGTTTATACTTTGTAAATAACCATGACCAAAACATTAATTGCTTTTAAACATGCAAAAGCCAAAGAACCTTTTATGATGAAACATCATTGTGAAAAACAATCTAAGACCCATTTTACCATGTCATGGAGGGCTTAAGTATTGTCCTTAGTAGTGACTGCATGAAAGATAGGTACCGTTTTTATTTCATTCTTGATTTTTCCATAATAATTGTTCCACATAACGTTTAATTTTTTCGACACAGAAACTAAATTTTGATTATTATAAATATGCATATTATAAATAAGAAAATATACATATTATTTCCCTATTATTATAAATCAGGAAATTATGTGATGTTGGCTAATAGGGGAAATTAATATTTAAAAACACTGTCATCATACAAATGCAATTTTAGAATATGCCTCGAATGTCTGCTAATCAACCAGAAAGATGGAAAAACAAGGAATTTCTGCCTGTAAAATATTCAGTTATTTCACGAGGTACTTTTGATCTGGTTTGCAGTGGTGGTGGTGGAGGGGGAGGAGTTGGTAATCTCTGTTAGTCTACAACTCATTACTGGGCAGAAAGGTATATTAGAAAGTATACCCAATATACAATTCATTTGTGAGATGGCAAGCAAGAGCAGAAACAGCAATAACAGTAATTTTTTCAAGATAATTATGATATAATTTAGAAATTTTCGATAATAAAAGTGAAACTGATCACAATAAATAAAGAAATCATATTTGGCATAAATACTTCATGAGCCTGTAAAAGAAATGTCAGTTTTACTGTGTTAGGATATCTGAACAACAGAAAACGAAACAAGACATTCTTGCTTGAGGCAATTTAGTGCAACTTCTAGGAAACTTTCTGTCTGGTGTTTCTCAAAAGAGTAATCTAAGACATTTAGCTTTTCCTCTAGGTAAGAGGATTATTGTCCAGCATTTCTAAGATGTATTTCAGAAATAGCAATCAGCAGCAATAGAAGTAGTAATATTTAGATTTTTTAAAAAAAGAAACAGAAATAACACAAATGAAATTTCTTTGTGTGGGTTTTACATGTTGAAAATACAGCATAGTATTTCTAAATCTTAGAATAATTTCAGCAGACTGCTGATTTCAGATTTCAAAGAAAGAGTACAGAATTAGAAGCTTCAATATACAACAATATTATTGCCTTTTTTCTTTTGTCAAATCGGTAAACTGAATTAAGAGATATTGAATACCGTCTGAAAGCTTTCAAAGCTATAGAAATTTAAAGTAATTATGCAACACAGTTCCAGGACAGGAGAGTGGGGATTGCAGTAAATAAAGCATCAATTTTTAATTATTCCATACAGGTTATCCTTGCTATTATATTTTCAACATATCTACAGTGGTTAAGCACTTGATATTATAATAATGTGCATCCTAAAAAAACCTCTGCTCCAATTTTCAGCAAAATAAGAATGCAAAGAGTCTTTGATAAAATACAATTAGGTATAAATTTTTGATACTAAAAAAGATACAATATTGGAAACCGAGTAATGCAGTTTATAATCATTTGTTGTTCATATAAAAAAAACAACCATTCCTGAAATTGAAATGTGACAATCCATATAAAAGTATTTTGCAAAGAAAGAAAGTAAAATGTCATATTTATTTCACTAAATATTATTTAAAAATATAAATATTTGACATAATATTTTAAAAATAAATGAACATTTGCAAATTCACGAAAAATAATATATACTCTCCATAAAGTGGAGGAAATTAACTATTACTAAAGTATATTCATTGCAAAGGGTGATCTATGGTCATTTCAGGATTAATTATTTATTTTGGCAGTGTGAAATTTCTATTTTTGAAAAGAGACATGTGAAATAAATTTTTCAGAAAAATAAAAAACAATCAAATATCCTAGTACAGTGAAGAAAATTCGAAGTAACAGAGTACATGTAAACACAAGTGACACAAGTTGCTTGACCACAGTTAATCTGCTAATGCTTCTCAAATCGCCGTTAAGGGATTAACAGCAGAGGAGGTAAATACTTGATAAAAGAGAGAATGCCAATGAAGTTTTCATCCATGAAAAAGTCTGGGGTAGTCCTGCTATTTCATCCACCTTGGCATGTACGGAAAACCTTGGAAAACCAGGAAACTAGAGATAATTGGCAGGAGGGGGAAATCAAGTGGGTTACTACCTATCCCTTGGACAAACTGCTGCGAGTTCAGGAATGACTGAGTGCAAATAGCCACTCCAGGATAAATAAGTATGAGTGCAGGAATGATCATGAAGAGCTGGGTACAGATTCCAAAGTTTCAAGTCTATATGAGCTATGATATTATGTAATGGTAACTGTGGGCCAAGAGGATGTTGAAATGCCCAAAGTATCAGAAATAAAGGATAGTTTTTGCCAACTGGTCAGTTCAACTTGGCAAAAATTACTGACATCAGCATAACCTGGTTGTCAGAGAATCATATAGTTACAGAGCTAGACTTTAGTAAATATTGCACATTGAGAGAAGATAGAAGAAATAGTGCAGAAGGATGGTATTAATATTGATAGCTGAATAACCTAAACCAACAAATATACATATCAAGGAAGATTGTGGATCTCATGAAAATGGTTCTTTTGAGGCTGTCTGGTGTGAGATAGAAGTCAACAAAACAAAATATATTGCTGGTAGCTGCTATCATGCACATTTCTTGTAGACCTGAGGTACAGAAGAAAATGGAGACAATGTGCATCAGCCGATTAGCATAATGAATGTAGGCCATGCAATTATCCTGCAAGACAACTATGGTGATACAACTGGAAGGAGGAAATGGTAAAATCAAGGTAAATGAGGGTGACTAGCAGAGTATTCAGGGCTCTGTATTAGCAAATTTATAATAAAACTATTTAATTTGTATATTAATGATATAGTAGATTTGGGGGATGCCGAGTTATCTGTGTGGTGATAATGCAAACCTGATGATCTCAATGGTAGATAAAGGTGATGTAGGTATCGTACAGGATGATTTAAATAAATCAGCAGTGTAGGCCAAGGATAACTCTTGTGAATTCAATGCAACATGTGAGGTAATGCCCTTCAGGTTGAAAATAGTACATTTTGCATCATACATATAATGGCAGTTGATAGGAAAATCAATGAGGCTAGGGATTTGGGGATGACAGTGTATAGAGATATTAAATTCAGAACACATATTACAATAGTTGGCAGCATAGATCGTAGGATTATTTGGATGCTGAAGCGCTACTAAATGGACTAAGAATGAGACAAGAAATGTTTCAATACATGGGGAGAAGAGCATAAAAAGGAGTCATATATGGAACGTGTTTAAAAGTATGATTAGTAAGGATGTACAGACTAGGTTCTTTACTTAGAGAGTGGTAAATTTTATATATATATATAAATATATATATATATATATATATATATATATATATATATATATATATATATATATATATATATATATATATATATATATATACATATATAAATATATATATATATATATACATATATATATATATACATATATATATATATATATATATATATATATATATATATATATGTATATATATATATATATATATGTATATATATATATATATATATATATATATATATATATATATATATATATATATATATATATATATATATATATATATATATAAAATCATTATTTTACTCTGTGACTAACTTTAATATATAGGTTGGATGTATATATGTGAAAACAACATAATTGGAGCGATCAAGCTGCTTTAAATATAATATAGAAAATTCTCAGAACATGAACAGAGAAATAAAACAAAAGTGAAACATGAAATAATCAAAAAAACTGGCTGGACTTCTTTCAAAACTTATCGCAAGATAGTAATGAAACTAAAACTGATGTAATGCTAAGTACTATACAGTGAAAGAAATAACTTTACAAGAAATCCAAGATACCACAAAAGAAAATTATGAAAATCCCCTACAGAATATGAAATAAACCCTATTAAAAATACAGGCATCCTATGCATCAAGTGACTTTAAAATTATTGAAAAATACCTGGCAGGAACTAAAACTTCGAGAAACTTAAAATACAGCAAGTATAACCCTGTATACAAAACAATTATTCTCTAGGATTCAGAGGAAATGAAAATTCAAATAGGTTAACCAAGGGGACTTCATAAAAACAAGAGTACAACAGATCAGTTATTTACAATACCTCTCATTAGAGAAAAATATATTAAACATAAATGGTTATGCAATAAAAAGAACAGGCAACAAAGACGACTTGTTGGTAATGGTAGCAAAAATTCAGCATGAGAAGCAGTTAATGAAACCAGGACGAACCCTAAGTTCTTTTGATATGACCAGCAAAAAGGAATATGGTGGAATGGCACTGATTCAACAAAATGGTGTAGGAACAACTGTTGCAGAGGATATGGTTGATATTACTGAGCAGTTCATAAAGCTCTTTCATTCTTGTGAATGTGATATTATGGAGAGTGTCAGAACATTTGATAATGAGAAGAGACTGACTATAAGATCAACAGGTATATGGGGAATTGGGCACACTTGATGTTAATAAAGCTGTAACACCTGATAACACATCACTGCATTTCTTGAAGGAATGTGCCAAGGAGTTGGCACCTGCCTTGCAATGTTTGTTTAATGATTCTTGCAATGACTCAAGTTCTAATCGATTAAAAGAAAGGCAAGATTGTGTCACTTCATAAGGGAGGTGACAGAACTGAAGCAGCAAATTATAGGACTATTTGTGTCAGTTCTAATTAAGTGTCAAAGAGGCTAGTGAGACCATGATCCAGAATTGTTGACAACAATCGCATTATCTTTGGTGGATACGATGGAAATGCTAAAGGAGATCATGTTTTAATAATATATTTCCATATTACAATAAATAGACAGCTTCATTGGACAAAGGAGATGGATGCTCAGTAGTGTACTTAGATTTTTCAAAGGTGTTTGATAGATTACTTCATGATAAGTTTACAGTTAAATTAAAGTGGATGGAGTTGGATATTAGGCTACTACATTGGATCAGAGATTGACTGTCTGATGGTTATCAGCAAGGTGTGTGGGGTAGCAATATCCTGGAAGAGAAATGTCACTGGTGTGCTTCAATGGTCTGCTTTAGGACCATTGTTTTTTAACATGTATGTTGATGATATCGGGAAAGATTTGGTTGAGGATATTGTTGTTTGCAGATGATGCAAAATTAGAATGAACTATGAAGATTAGCAGCAGATGTAGCCTACAAGAAGTGTTGAATAGATTGAGGTAATGGGCACACGATTTGGGATTCTGTAAGGTTTTAAAATTTAAGAAATAAAGATGGGTGGTGAAATTTATACCTGGTTGGGATTTATTGTTGGAAATGGAGGAAATAACAGATCTTGGGGTTGATTGTCGATAAGGACTATAATGTAGAGGACACCACAACAAATGTTGGGAATGATGGGATGTAGAATTTATACATGGTGGGGATATATTGTTGGAAATGGAGGCAATAAGAGATCTTCGGGGTGATCGTCGATAAGGACTATAATGCAGAGAACACCACAACAAATGCTGGGAATTTGGCAGAGAGAACTGACTCATAGAAGAAGATTCTTGTTCCATTGTATAAGACCTTGATTAGGCCACCTGGTTTTCAAAAGGATGAAGAGATGTTCGAAAGAGTCCAGGGGCAACTGGTTAAGGTAGTTTCTGAATTGTTGAACGCTGAATATGAAGAAAGGTTGAGAAGATGCAATATACAGTGTAGTGGATAGGAGGAAGAGAGGTGATATGATTGAAACGTCATCCCTGGAATCCATATAAGGATGGTGTAAACAAGGGAGTGAGGTTTTTTGCATGCCAAGTTGTGTATGATAGGAATGTCTTGCCTGAGAGTGTGGCATCTGCAGAGAATTTTAATGTGTTTAAGGCACAGTATGATGAACTCTGAGTATGATGGCAAAGGGACATCATACATGAGTCTGACTAGATGCAGCCTTTATATAATAATAAAATACTATGTCACAATTTTATGAATATGCAGAAGGGAACAATTCACTATGGCATGAAGCACTGTGGAGAATACTGAACCAGTATGGAATAGATAATAAAATAGCAGGCCTAATTAAAATTGTTCACCATTCCTCAGATATATTAATAGAAATCAATGGCAACTATAGCAAGTCTTTGAAAATGAAAAGAGGTGTGCATCAAGGCTGCATATCTTCACCAATGCTTATTAGCCTAGCTTTTAATTTTTCAGGAAATGAACAAGTGTACTAGAATACTAATTATAAAAAACCTTTAATTAATATCCTTCTGTATTTTGGCACATGGTTGGGTTACAGTTGCGATCATCAGAGATTCACAAAAAAACAATTGTGCATGCTCGCACTAGCACCAAGCAAATGAGGCTGAATAAAGGCAACATTATGTGAGGTATTTTATACAGGCTTTAATGCGAGCTGAGTTTTTTTTTGTGTAAAAGTGTGTTGCCTGTATAATGTGTTAGCACTTTGCTAATTGTTTGGCTAATTTTTTGTCTGTGGGTTGGATCAATACCATCCACAATTGGACGTAATGGCACATTTTGTTTATGAAATTTTGGTCTATATATCTGGGGAAGGAAGAGTCTAGCTGTAAAAGGTTTTAGCATAACATCCACAGGTCAAGATGCAACCTTTTTAAGGAGCCTATGGAATGTTCTGATTTGCGTGCTGGTGGCAAGCTACCTGAGTAATAACCTTATTGGTATACAATCACTGTGGCATTTCCCTTATCTGCATTGGTAATTATTATTAATGGCTTTGGTAAATATTAATGTCTCTGTAGTGCAATTGGAACAACAATGGTACACTGTTCCCTTCAATTGGAATAGGTCTAAGTTCAATTCTCATCGTGAAGGAATCTTTATGTGGACCTTTTCCATCGAAGGTGAGTTAGCCTTCGATATGGAGGTAAGCAGGGTTTTTCTCCCGGAAACTCAAGTTTTTCATCCTACATACAGACAAATTGGCCCTTCAGAACACACACAATTTACTGACAAAAAATACTAGTTATTTTGGTGGGTGGTAGATGGCATTGATGGAAATGACTGGTAGTAAGGGTTTGGTGTAGTGGTGGAGACAGTTGTATAGTAGTCTTTGGATTCCTTGTACATGTCACAAATAATAATAATAATTTTATTATTATTATTATTCTGTTATTGCTTGTAATTTCTTGCATAGCTTGAAATTCTTTTTATGATAGGTTGTTTTTGATGGTTTAGCTTGAGTAAGAACACTGGCTATATCCCATATGTGATTGTTTGTAATATTTTTTGCAATATGATTGGGTAGACTGCGGATACCTCATTCTATGTGTATCATAATTTCCTATGCAGGATTTTCTTAGGTGCATCTCATCTTGCACACAATATATAGTCTAACTGATGCAGTCATAACACAAATAATTTGTTACAGTATAGAGCATGAGAACATGTGATATAGTAGAAATAGATAGATGATGGTAGCCCATAGTGAAAGCAGTCATCAATTCCCAAATATTAAAAAAACAAAGACAAAATAGGTAAGAAATAAACCAGAACATTATATAACATGTGCACTTTGATGTGATTAGATATCCAAAGTCGTAAAATGATGGGATTATGCTTGAAGAAACATATGAGGCTAGGGGTCTTGAAGTTTTAGTAGACTGAAAGTTGAAGTTCACAGGTCATACAGTAAAAATTGTAAATACAACCCACAGAATAATACCAATGCTGAAACAAATCTTGACATGTAAAGATAAGCCATTTTGTCTCTTTACAAGGCTTAGAAAAACCTTGCTTTGAATATTTTCGGCAGGTCTGATCTCTTGGTGATTCTGATACAGTGGAGAGAGTTCGAAGGATTGTTAAAAATTATATCAGGATTGTGGAAACATCATTCTAGGGTAATTGGTGTGAGGGATCAGAACAGACCTTTAGGTACTTTACCCAATCTCATTTTTGTGTCTCGTGTTGAACAATTGCCCTAATGTACCCATTTATTTTTGAAACAAATAATTCATTTACACTTTTTGAGAACTTCTTTAACATCTCATAATATACAGAGTTTAATAAATTGCATAAAGTTAATCATACAGTTTGAGTTATAACTTTTCACTTTCTTCCTTAATTTGGAAACCAGTTCATACAAGAGTAACAATAAATTAGGAGATAGCAGAGATAAGAGAATTTTGAGAACTGGAGGATTATTCTAAATAAGGTAATTTATTCAGGAATTGAGGAACAGAGAAATAGAAAAAGTAGCTCCAGAATTTGACACATGACATGCAGATAAAAATGTTTAGAAATTTCACAGAAAGAAAATGAAAGATATGTAGGATAAAAAATTGTGACACCAACTGAACTTTACTGGTGAGAGACTTCATAAATGTTTCTTTCCTCACAGTAGCATCTGATCCAAGCTGTTTCCAACAAAACAGGTATTTTGCAGGTGATAGTCTCAAATCTCTTAGAGATGTAAAATGAAAAGATGATTGTTCATCTAAGTAGGAGAGCAGGCATTAAACTCTGTATATAGAGTGAGAATAATTTCTGTATATACAGAAATTATTCTCACCAGCTTCTAAAATGCCTTCAGCACTGCCCTCTTCCTTTCACATTCAAAATGGAAAGAATAGTTCTACATCCAAAAATAGAGTATAACCATAACTTTGAATCATCTCCAGTCAAAATGTCTACACAGAAACACTTGAAATCTTTATCTTATTGGCAATAAGAATTGAATGAATCATACTATATGACACTAACAATTTCAGGTGCTTTCTTAAAAAGTCCCATCCAAAAAGTCTGTCCACCATCAACATACAAACACTAAAATGGTGTGGAAAGTTTTAACTAAAAATTCATAGACTGCAGTGCTACATATCTACAGGAAAATCCAATCATACTGACAAATGCGAACACAGATATTTGATGTAATCTGCATGAAGGTCCATCATCATTCAATTTTGATAAGGAATTATCACATCCTTAAAAGAAACATGGCTGTAAATATTGCATAATGATAACAAAAATATCAATTAAATGTTTTCTTCAAACAATTTTCAAAATGGTTACTCTAAAAAGAAAGCACTTTAAATTATTTCCCAAGAAATCTACATGTAATGCCACTACTGTATGTAAAACAAATCTATGCAAGTAGTTGCTGAACCATAGCTTATAAAGAGGGATGATAATATCCCCGCAATTGCACTAGTTAGCACATGTCTCAACATACAAGTAATTTGAGCTATTTTGCCAATATTTTTGCAATATGCCTCTGAGCTGAACTTCCTGTTCACCATTATGCACAAGTCCAAGCCTTAGTAATCTCCTAGAATCCAGTATCATGAATGTAACCTCAAATCCAAAGCTTTACACTTTGCAACATTAGTTTGACATCATTATACTTGCTAACAATGCAATTTATTTAAATCAACTTGGATGCAGAAAAGTAATGAGAAACATTTGTATAATTTATGTATTCAATTAATCGCCTGATGAATGAAGGTCACTTTCTAAGTAATCCCCCACATACATACACAAACTATCATGGTTCCAACATTCATTCCATGTGGTATAATCAGATTTCCTTCCATGTGGAAAGGAAAAAGGAAATTCCTTTGCTTTTTCATTATCACAACCAATGGCTGTGAGACTATTGCCACATATGTCATGTTCTTCTACACTATTTTGAAAGGGGAGGTCATATATATAAGGAATTGTGTGTATATATATACACACACAGCATTGTACCATTTAAAGGTTTTCTTCTCAACACCTTATCAGATATCTTTACAAGGTGTGATGATCAATCCCTGAATATAAGAAGGATCTTTACAAAATAGTTTCTTATTATTTTCCCAATATATTCTGTTTGTGCTAAAATAAAAACCTGGTCCAGTTAACTATTTGGCCTGAGGTCAGTTTGTTCTCCAAGTTTCTATTTCAAACTCTTTTCTAGCTTCTCAAATATGCTCACATAAATCTTACCCAGGAAATGCAGTAAAGAATTCTTATTGTGTTCAGTTTTAATTCACTTTCTATAAATGGATACTATGAAACCCTTACTTGAATTGCCTTCAAATTGAACTTCTGGCCAGGGAGCATTTTGAGTTATACAATCCAACTTCTGTGAAATATTTTACCTCCATATTTGAGCATTTCTGGTCAATTACTATTTAATCCAAATGTTCAGTTGGCATAAAACTTTCTTTTTAAAAAGAAAGAACATTCTCAACAGCATTTGGATCTGAAAATGTCAATCACTTCACAAAAAATACCACATATTCTTTCTATTATTATAATATGGGTATCTCCATGGAGTTACCACATCATAGGAGACTGACACTAACCTTTATACACAAAGTACCTATCATACTTCTTAACTCATTCATTGTTAGGACCCTCACAACTAATACTGGTAATCCATTCCACTCCATTACCACTTTCTAAGCAAAAATTCTACTCCACACATAACCTTTATTGGTGAATTCTAGATCTCTCTCTCTGTCCATTCATCATGTATTGAAAATTTACTTCTGTGTTAATCTTATAAAACCCATTATTAAGTTTCTATAATGTCCTCACTTTTTGCTTGTCCTCTAAACTTTGCAACCTACACACTTCCAACCTATCCTCGTGTGGAATATTGCACACAGACCTGTCAGAAGATTAGTCACTCATCTCTGAATCCCTTCCATCACCTCCTGATCCATAAGCAGTTCATATGACCATATCTGTACATATTCACTTGAATACTGTATATATCATGTACAGTACTCAAGATGCAGAAGAATCATAACTTTATAACCTATGTGTCTTTTCCAACAGCCCAGTATTCCTTTGACGATTTTATCAACTTTCGCAATATGCTCTCTGAACTTCGACTCCCTGTCAACCATTTCCACCAAGTCCCTAGCCTCATTAATTTTCTGGAATACAGTACCACCAATGTGATATGCAGCATGTAATTTTCAACCAAATTGCATAACCTTACATTTTGTACCATTATATTGATGATCATATTCCTTCACCCACACTGCCGTTTATTTAATCATTTCATTGGATATCTGCATCACTTTTATCAGTTATTGTCCTCCCAAGTTTTGCATCAACAATTATATTGAACTTTGAGGGATCGTTTCTGACATCTGGAACATATCAGCAGACAGAGAATTTCAAAGAATACAATATCGACACATTAAATTTTAAAGTCTACAAAAAAACTTCACTTCTAAACCACAACTACCTCTGAACACTATAATAAACCTCTTTCCTTAACCCTAATAGCAATTAGTATACTTGCATGTCGTCGTATCTTTGCAATACCACCTAAGAAAATCCTGCAGAGGAAATAACGATACACAGAATGAAGTACCTGCAGCCTTCCCAACCATATTGCAAACAACAGCATACTGGATATAGCCAGTATGCTGCTGTTTGCAATACTGGATATAGCCAGTGTTCTCATCCAAGCTGAACCATTCAAGTGCAAGCTATCAAAAAAGAATTTGAAGCTGCTCAAGGAATTAAAAGCAACAACAGAATACTAATTACCAAAGAAGATAAGAAAAATGACACAGTGATTTTATACCAATCAGGTTACTCAGGTAACTTGCCTCTTTACTTCTAGATTGTCCTACGTAGCACCCTATAGACTATGATCCCACCAGCACACAACTCAGGCTCCATAAAAAGTTACATCTTTGCCTGTGGAAATTACAAACTAGAACATTATACAGCTACTCTTCCTCCTCCAGATATATAGACCAAAAATCTATAAACAAAATGTGCTGTTATCCAGCTGTGGATGGCATTGATTCATACTCTCACACACATTAATTAGCCAAACATTCAGCAAAGTGTTCACACAGTATACTGGCAACACACCCTCACACAAAATAAACTCAACCCAATTTAAAGTCAGTATAGAATAACTCACACTATTACAATGTTATAATGGTCAGTTTTGATGTTGTTCTTATTCACACTGTCCTCCTTAAAGATACCTTAGACCTCACCCATGCCACACTTCATCCCAATATCTCAGTCCTATTTCACTTCAGCATGAACTTAGGCTATTTCGTTTTGGAAAGAAAATTCTACAAACACACATGACTACCATAGTTCTCCATCTCTGACCAACATTTTTATGGAGACCTTTGAAGAAAAAGCCTTTAAATCTGCCCCATATAAATTTCCCCACATGGACTAGATGCACTCCACAATTTCTTCGTAACACACCTAAACAGTAAACACCCCATTATCCAGTTTACCTTGGGAAAGGAGGTTTCCAGTTACTAGATATTTTGATTACAAACCATCCTGGATCCCTGGCATTAACCTCCCAACCGGCCGGTGTGGATGAAATAATCAACACTCCCTAGCTTTTTTCATGGATCAAAACTTCGACAGCATTCTACCTTTTATCATGGCATTACCTTCCTCCTCCGTAAATCTCGTTACGGCTATTCTATAGCCATGAGTGGATTAACTGTTGCTGAGTAACCTTTGTGTCACCTCCCTGTGTCTTTATGTCTATTGTGTTGCTTAGAATTTCATTTACTGTCCTAAGTTATTTGACCTTTCTTGCCTCTAAAATGATTTATTGTGTCTCTTCCCAAAAATTGAAAAGAATTTCAAATATGCGAAAAAAATCAATCCTGAAATGACCACTGATCAGCTTTTGCAATGAATCTATTTAGTGATAGTAAACTTGGTGTATTTTATTCTACAAATCAGTGCACCGGAAGAGTTGCACTGATTGTTCTTTCACTTTACGTATAATAATTGAATAATTTTTTTCGAATTTTCGAATTTTCAAATGTTTGCTTTGAAAATATTATGTCAAATATTTATATTTTTAAATAATATTTATTGAAATAAAGATGTCCTTTTTCTTTTGTTTCTAGCGAAATAGCATTATATGGATCATCACATTTCAGATTTAGAAACGAATTTTTGTTATTCATAGAGACAAAATTAAAAAAAAATGGTAAAATGCTAAATTGCATTACTCGGTATCAAAAATTTATATCCAATGATATTTTAGCAGTGATTCTTCGCCTTCATCATTTATTTATTTATTTGTGTTATGCATATTACGATAATATCTAGTGCATAACCTCGTAGATATGTTGAAAATATAATGTGAAAAATATCATATACGGAATGATTCAACATTTTTGCTCATTTTGATGATTTTCTAATGCTCTTCCCCTTATCCTCTCCTGGAACTCATTTGCATAACTACTCTAAATTTCTATACAGGTTTGAAAGCTTTTCTAGACAGCATTCAAAATCAATTACTTCATTTTATCATTTTGACAAAAGATATACGGAAATCAGATTGTATCCTGAAGCTTCTAATTCTGTTCTATTTATTTGTAATACAAAACCAGCTGTTCTACTGTCTGCTGAAATCATGTGAAATTTTAGAAATAATATGCTATATTTTCACCATGCAAAATTGTTTATATGCATACCACACAAAAGAAAGTTCAGTAGTATTATTTGTGTTTGTTTTTCTTTAAAAAAATCTAAATATTACTTCTTCTGCTGCTTGAAGCTATTTTTGAAATAATCTACGTTTTATGAATACTTGGTAATATCCTCTTAGCTGGAGGAAAAGTTGAAGGCTTATTACTCTCAGTGCTATTGAAAAGGAAGGTGAGAACACTATAGTGCCTCAAGCTGTAGTATTCTGTAGTGCAGAATATGTCAAGAATGTCTTGTTTCGTTTTCGATTGTTGATTACCTATATCCTCACAGAAATACTGATATTTCATTTACATGCTTATACATTATTTATGCCAAAATAATTGCTTAATTTATAATGATCAGTTTCACTTTTATTATCAAAAATTAGAAATTAAATCATAAAATTATCTTGAAAAAGAGGGTTTGAATTATTTTCAAAGAAAAGGTGCATATTCATAATATGCAATTCATAATCTTCTTTTTTTGGGGGTGGGGGTATATTCCTAATCAATCCTCAGATATTTCAGATAATTTATTTCATAAATGATTCGCAAGACAGCTGTTACAAGCGTAAATCACTTGGGGAACATGCCCATTCACTTTAGTGTAAAATAGTAGTAAAGGTTCAGTCACTTTAGATATCTAATCTGGAAGAAAATGTTATGTCTGCTGAGATTAGAATTTTAAGTGAATAATTTTTCTGACATGATTTCCCTATTCATTATAATGTAATCAATTTCCAGATTTTTTTCCCTCCTGCAGACTTCATATTATATGCAGTGATTTCTTCTTTGTACTACAAGAAAAAAATCAGATAACAGGAGTAAAATATGTAGTATTTTCTTTTCCACCAGCTGAATTTACAATGTTCTTTCTTTGTGTTTTGAAGAGAAAGTGCAAATGACTTTTTTTTCTTACTATTTTTGCCACTATAACATCTCATATAAATAACATCTCATATAATTATAAGAGTGACATTTTACCGTTTTTCTCCCACACGAGAAGGAGAAGTAAAGTAGTAAAGTAAAGTAGCCGATTCTGCCGAAGTTCATTGTAGCAGAAATTTTTATTACAAAACTTTGTAATATATATATATATATTACATATATATATATATATATATATATATATTACTTATATATATTACATATATATTCTGTTCAGAATTTAAAATTCTTGAACAGTGTGGAACACCTTGAAGCATGGGTAAACACACAAAGCAGTTTTACACTCAGGGCACCAGATTTTTGTTTAATTTCTGATATTTTTTATTACATACATAATATTTGCATGGAGGTTTTTTTTATTAGCCGTTGGTGGTAGATTTTTGGGAAAATGGTTGGAGTTAGCAGCGTTTAACCTCAGATATCTGGCAGGATTTCCTGTTTTTTCTACTTGCTGAAGAAGGTGCATGCAGCAATGCTTTCACCATTTCTATTCTGTATTCTAGATATATTTTGGTAGACAAACATTTTTTCTTGTACAGGAGGAAACTGTTCCAAATATCAAAATCCAAACACTTTTTTGTTTTATTTTTTATGCTGTTTCCTCATTACAGAGTAGAATGATAGCTGCTGATCACACCTGTCGACTCCACCCATAGTGTAGTTGTATGCGCACACAGCAATGGGTTTTTCTTTCTTCAAACCATGCTTCTCCACAGATTCCGTTGATGGATTGTGCAGGGAAGATAGCAGAAAAACATCATTTTTGTCTTTCCAACATAGCGCAAAGACTTTTCCTCAATGATAAGCTCGGATTTTCCCCTTCAATAGCTTTCCTGAAGCCAGATCTGGAGGCATATCTTGCCTTTTTGCATTTACAGTACCATAACTATCGGTAAGATGCTGTAAAAGCAAATCAGCGAGTTCAGGACACATATATAGTAATTATAAATTATAATGCAGTAACCTTTCCTCAGTAAAGGGTCTTGTAACTGCATTACTGCACGCATCGACAGGGGGAGATCCGAATATTTATCGGGCCCGATTACAGTTTGCTTTCCCATATAAGGTTTGAAATCCCAAAGATGTCCACTTTCTGATTCGCAAATCATAAACGATTTTACTCCATACTTCGCTTTCTTTTTGGAAATATACTGCTTACATTTCAGTCCACCTTTGAATGGCATAAGGCTGTCATCGGTACTCAAGTGTCTCTCAGGAATGTAGAGTGATCTACATTTTTGACGGATTTTCATCAGAAAATCATAAATTTTATTGAGGACTGGGCAAGGATGTGTTGCCTGATCGTATTCCTCATTATTCTGAAAATGCAAATACATCATGATGAGACTGAACAGTCATCCCCTCAAGAAACATTGGCATGTTCAGAATTCAGTCTGTAGACGAATACATTTCGAGAGCGGGCTTTCGAAATGTATTTCGAAGCTTCGTGTTTTTCACTTTATTTATTCTGATATTGCAGGATGACAGTGATTTTAAATATTAATTTTATCTATATTCGAATATCACATAATTTCCTGATTTATAATAATCAGGAAATATGTATGTTGTCTGATTTATAATTTGCTAATTTATAATAATCACCACATAGTTTCAGTATCGAAAAATTAAAGTTATGTGGAACAATGACTAGAAAAAAATAACGAATTAAATAAAAACCGTACCTATGTTTCATAACAATTTTCTGGTGTGTAATAATAAGGCAACAAGGGGGGTAAACTATCAGAGGCAAAATAAAGTTCAATTCTATTGTAAAAATATGGAAATGAAATTTCACATTTGATATACATATTTTGAATGATAAAAATAAGAAAATGTATCGCTTACCTTAAAAATTGGAGAATAAAATATCTGAATTATGCAGAAAACATAAATTTAAATCATAAGTGTTAATTTCATTTTGTAATGACCAATTATACAAGGAAACCAAGAAAGTGAAAGTACAGATTACTATACAACATGAAGAAAAAAATTAGTAATATGATTAAAGAATTTCATGTTATTCTCTAAAAAGAAAAGTCGCTCAAGGGTGTCCTAAAGGAAATCTGTTAAGTATTATTCGATTTCGATAGTTTTGTACAAAAATAAAATTAATATAATCTGGAACATTGGCAGCCGGTTTTCTTTTCTTTTTCTAAAAGAATATTTCAAATAATTATCGTGAATTAATTTCTTCGAGAACAAAGAAAAATCTTTTGTCTAGTAAGCGATTAGAAAAAAAAATTAAATTGTTTCTCCAAGGCAATGCAATATTTCAGTGAAGAAATTATGCAATACCTTTATTTTGTCCAGAAATTAAAATTGTATTGTACAATAAAAAGAGAAAACAAAAATATAAATAATTTCTCTATTTTTAGTCTATCCTATATAACTAAAATCCAGTTCACCAGCATGGAACAAGAAAATCCGTTTCTTGTTATAGGCAACTGAGAGGCAGCTACCAATGGGAGATAATCCAATTAACCGTTCTCTTCAGCATGAGGGTTTATCACACCTTTTAATGGACATGACAGTCAAATTGCACTTCTTATCCAAGTTCTCTAAACAGGTGGGCTGAATCTTATCCAGATTTAGTTGGACGTCTATAGACATCCTAGCCAGTAGGGAGGTTAAACATTTACAGATAAAACCTACACATAGAGGTCAATATGTTCTAACAATTGTCCCTCCCAACAATATGGGATTATAAAGAACCCTACATAACAGGGCAAAATAAATCGGTTCAGATAATAGTGCCCTATTACCTGAAAAAAGTGGTTTCCAAGCAGCATTGGCATGTAAACCTGTCCCACATAGTAGTGGTCCATAAGTTTATTCTGTGGATTTGTTCAGAGGTTTAGCAAAAGGTATTACAAAAAACTTTGTATTGAATCTGAGCCCTCTTAATTTCTGCAGTCAAGTCTTCTGTTCCAACTGGATCCATGATGATTACTAACTATTTTCTAAACGTCCTTTCTTTTATAGTTACAAGCTGACTCAGTATTAATTATAATAAATTATAGAGCCAACTACTGTGTTAAAGTAATATTAATAATTTCTTAGTTGTCTTCATATTTTATTATACTAAATTTCTATCCCATGTTACTGAAGTGTCATTGCATTCACTTCTGTAGGTAGCCTTTGACCTGTTTCAAGGATATGTCCATTAAGGTTTTTATAATGCTGAATAATAAATAAAATATAATTGTATATACTTGTATAGAATATGCATTATAAATTATATATGCCAAAATTAAAAATGCCTTGGCATCTTTGATATCTTTAATTTATTAAAGATGGTATAACCAAGCAAAAAAATCTAGCATATGCATGAAGCAATGTAATGGTTTGCACCTCTCCATTTTGTAAACAGATTAAATTTATTTACTTCATTACTCATGTTTTTATGTTGATTTTCTTCTCATTAAAAACCTGTACTAAACGCACATGTTTAACAAGCACAGTACTTGCTGATAACAAAAAGCTTCCTCTATATGAAAACCACTATTTTTATTCATTTTCTGTATGATATGCAGCCAACATTTTTATTTCTCACCCCACCCCACCAATTTCTTTTATTAATCTTCACTAAACTGGTTTGTTAGCATTTGTTACTTATGGTTTGCAATGAAATCTTATATAATCCACAATTGCAATTTGTAATTAATGAAATGAGTATGAAGCATTGTTTACCCCAGCTTTTAATCCCATTCATGTGTCATCTCCTATCCAGGTAGTTAGTTACCATGATGTAATTCAGTAGTCTAGTAGCCTGGTCTGCCTCTATGGTGGTGGTAATTCCAGCTATGACTGTTGCAGCATCGTCCAGAGCTGTATCTTAGACGCTGGTTCTGGATACATGGAACCTAGTTAACATCTATGGCATCCCAGAGATTCTGCTGGATTTAAATTCAGGAGACAATGGATTGTCCCAAACTCAGATGAGTGTTCCTCACTTCATGTGTCTATGGTTGATTCAGTATTAATTATAATAAATTAGTGGTACTGGGCTGACAGGAGAATGTGGTCTGGTGTAGACAGCATGAGATCATGGTAATGTCCTGCTAGGTCAGTTACATTCAAGGAAGTGGTGGCTCTGTTATGGCTTGGGGGCTTTCAAATGTGACACATTGGTTCCCTGAGTGTGTCTGTACTGAAATGCTACAAGCTACTGTAATGTACAGGTTGATGCACTTTCATGTCCTTTGTGCATCCTGTAGCCGATGATCTGTTTCAGCAGGACAATGCAGCACTCCGACTATCCTGCTGAAACACCAGACCACAAATCACACAAGTCTACACCAGACCGCACTCTCCTGCCATCCCAGTACCAGTTTTGTTCTCCACATCATGTGATGCACAATGGCTAAGGATAACCTGTCAATGGTGATCCATGATTAAGGCATTGGCTCACGTATATCATGGTATGCTGGATATGAAGTACTATTTGCTCAGTGATGCTACTTAGACCCTCGACATTCAAACTGAATGTTATTTGTGTGTGCTACCATTGCCCTAAGGTTGATCTGTTCAGGATTGGACAGTCTACATTGATCCCAGTCATCGATGGTGTGTGGCCATTCACCACTTGCTTGCTGGGCATTGCTATATCTGTTGATCATATACACACATGGCAGCAATCAAGTACTCTACGATGTTACCACTTGAGCAAAAATGACCTGTCTGTTTTGTGCTGATAATACATCTAAAATCAAAGTCACAAATATTGTCACATTTACTTACTTCTGTACATTGTGATACATTGTTTGAAAGTCCTGATGTCTACATTTGGTTTGGGTACTCACTCTGAATAGGGAATGCCAATATCAATTTCCTCTCACTTCAATCTCTAATATTTTGTCCATTCAATATATATTCAATACATTCAATAATATATATTTAATTAAAATCAGTAATATTGCACAATTTTATTTTCTATTATTGCTGTGTTTTATGATGTGCCTCTTGAAAAATTCTATTGAATACTGATTTTCACAAGAATGGATGTTTGGCCAGAAAAAGTTTTTCATCTCCTGATGTACATTTTTAATATTTCTAGCTATCACTTTCTCAGGAAAAACTGGATTAATCACCAGTGAGGCAATGTTTTTTTATTGTTTCAAAATCCGAAGTAGTCATTTGATCTTACCAAAAGCAGCAGCCCATACTTATTACTGTTAACATCCTTTTAATTTTAATATTATCTGCAAATTTCGATGAGTTTTAATCTGACCAAAAGGAAAATGTAAGGAAAGCAAGTTTTCTGGATTGGTGGTGTAGTGAATGGGATATGCTTTTCTTCATATCAGATATGAGATTCCTGAGAATGATTAGGGGCATGAATGTATGGCATCAAATGCAATAACAGTAACATGTCAGTATACAATGTCAGTATACAATATCAGTATACATGTCCCTGTATACATATTGCATCAAATGCAATATGTGTACAGGGACAACCAGTATACATATATATATAACTTGAAATCGGTTCAAACTATATTTTCGATATTCATTATCATCCAGAGACTTCATAAATGCTAATTTTGCAAATCAATTCCTATTGAAATCGTTGCAACTAACATGACATATAAGTTTTGTGAAAATGTAGCTATTCAATGAGGAAGTGGCATACATATATACACTAAAGCAAGTTTCCACCAGCCATTTATGCATGTGCAGGCACTTTCTGGTGCCATGCATAAACATATTAACTGAGAGATGGAATAAACTTTATCCACGACCATATTTGACTCTGACACCTAAGATAACATTCTTTGGCCCAAGTATTAAGCTATGAGATTTGATGCCCTCTTTGACTACTTATCAAGAAAAATTGATTTCAATCAAAGTAATTACTGAAATTGTGAGACTGTCTTCCTAAGACACTTCAGTGTCAATAACAAAAACTGGCTCCTCTACTCCTAACTGCAGAGATCAAGTCAGTAGGGAAGTTGAACCATTGCCCTCACTCATAACAACAGAAATAGTCAATCTAATTATCAATCAGAAAACCAGATAATCCTCATCATTGTTCCAACAGTCGAGAGCTTTTCTTAACCAAATCTTTCTCAAAATACACTGCGGTTGTCTCCACTTCCCTTGCAACTCTGACCACAACGTTATTCAAGTTTTCTCTAGTCCATCCTCCTCCCTGCCAAGCCAGCCTCATAACCCTATGGCACTATATTTGTGCCAACTGAGATGACCTCAGAAAGTTTTATGATTTTCCAGTCTTGTTCTCCCAATCCAACCACCTGCACTAAATTAATAACTGAAAAATCATAACTGGAATGCTATCTTTCATTCCCCATTCCATAGCAAACCTCTGACATATTGAAAACCTGCTTATTAAAAAATGTACCTTTGCAATCCATGATATAAATTAGCATATATTCAGAGCTTTAAATTAAAATTCCAGCTTCTCATTTAGCTTACAAAACAGTCCAAAACAAGTGTAAAAGGGTTATAATTCCAAAGCAGACTTCATTTATGAAACAGTAAACTTCCTCCTGCTCAACCAGCAATCGATTTTCTGAACCCTCGTTAAGACTGTTAAGCATAACTTCTCCCCTTCCTTGTTCCCATCTCTTTTGCACCCTGACTGCATGTCGTAACCTCGCCCAACAAACAGGACCTCTTGCAGTTTTTCTTCTAACTCTTGCCTGGATGACCAAGGCTAATCACCTCTCACATTATCAAACTACCCAATTCATGCTTCCTCTGATTTGCCAGAATGTCAGTAAAAGTCAATATTAATATGCTTCTAATCCATATAGCATTTCTGCAGTTGTGCACAATATGACACCCATTCTGTATTACCTATAAAAGCTATCAAAAATCTAGCTGCATCTTACCCAACAGCATTGATGCAAGCATACATTGTCTGTATGCAAAAAGAGAGAAAATTCAGTCATTTAACTATCACTCATTGCTCTCAATCAGCACTTTCAAAAGTGATGAAGGTTATCAACAGCCAGCTTATTCACCTCTTGGAAACTCATCAGTTAATTAGCGATCACCGACATGAATTTGACCATTCTCATTCTACAGCTGATCTCCTAGCTAATCTCATCCAACTTTTGACACAGGCCATGGAAAGATTTGGAGAAACAAAAGTCATTGCTCTCATATTTGAAAGGCTTTTGATCAAGTCTGGCATTGTGGTATCCTGAACAAGCAATCTTATGGCATCTCTCCTACACTGTGATTGGATTGCTGCCTTCCTCACTGGGTGTTCAGAACATGTCATGGTGGAGAGCATCCTCTTGTCAGATTTATCCATCAAATCTGGACAACCCTAGTGTTGGTTTCTCACTTACACTAATCTTCCTTTATATCAATGACCTCTCTCTGACTTCAACTCCTATTCACAGCTTTGCCAATGACTATACCTCTCTAATTTGTGAAACCCTATAGTACTGAAATAATAGAAGCCTGAAGATCATCCATAACTAATGACTTAAACAATGATCTCAGCAAAAATCGCATCTTCCTTCATTATATCCACCTCTATTCTTTGGAACAATGTCCCACATACTGTTTTTCCCAACAAGGACAACCTACAACTCTTTCAGAAAATTATTTGACTACCTCTTTCTCCTTAATCACTTAGCTACAAATGGCACTGTAGTGTAATAGGTCCTGTGACATTTTAGATGTGGGGTCATCAGGTAAAAAAGTTCTTTACTTATCAATAATAGTTTTTTATTATCCCATGGTATTATTAACACAGACCATAGAGAAAAAATTCACATATTTCATACATCATCTTCTCTGGGTTATAAAATTAATGTTTAGAAATATTCATAGAAGTTAGAAATTACAGGGATGTGGCTATGATGATGTTAGAGATTTTGCAGATGGGGAAGACATGCAATTTCTAAACTTGATTAGTTTAGAGGCCAGTCTTGTGGTGAGAGATCATGGTAGTCACACTGATTAATCTTGGAGTTGATAGTATCTTCTGGTTATTCTGCTGAATACAAGTGGTGAGTGATTCATGTCCTGGAGAATCATTGTTTTTAAAAATTTATATTTGAGTAGTTTTAAAAAGATGGAAATCTGTGGTATCAGTTGATGTTGCAGCCATTTTTGCTATTTCATCTGCAGTTTCATTTCCCTTTAATCTCACATTGGATGGAATCCATTGGAAAATTACTTTGGAATCTTTATGTAGTTTGTTTATGTTTTTGCTACATCACTAAGTATCTCCTGATTGTTTATGAAATGTTTCACATTTCATAAACAGTAACTGTTTTGGGAGATCCTGCCAGCTTTTTTTACATTATTTTGAATAAAAGAATGACATGTTTTCTCAAGTGCATTTTCACCTGTTGCATAGCTTATGCCCTGATGAAGCACTAATATACTTATGTGTTATATCTCTTGTTTTAACAAATGTTCTATCTATGGTATATGTTTAGTTAGGGCTGGGTCCAAATTCCTTGAAAATCCCATGATGAAGAATTCTCATTCATCCAGTATTTCACAAGCAATAAAAGTGCTTGGAGTAAGGTATGGGAGATTAACCTCACAACCCCACCAATCTTTGCAAGTCAGAGTATGAAATGAAACTGATTTTATAGGTTAAAGGTAAACATATGTACAGTAGTATGTATGCTTGTGTCAAAAGTAGGTGCATATGTTAAAATAATAAGTACTTACTTCATTATGATCAATCAATCTGTTGAATACATGGTACAGTGTGCTACCACACAACTGGATGAAGATTTTATATGTGCATGACAAGGAAAGCACTATGTACAAGTGAGAAATAGTTGCCTGTTAGCAAATGTTCAGAAGTACTCAGTCCTTTAAATGGATGAGTTAATATGTGTCATATCTCAGAAAAAAATACATACAGAGGTGACACAAAAACAAACATATCTTCCAAACTATTAGTATCTCTGAAGTGATGAAGATTTCAGAGAAGCTGACAAGAAATCATATACAGAAGTGAGTTAACAAACTATACTTTTCAAGGAACAGCACAGATTTAGTAGTGAGGTCAGGTCTGACAATTTGTTCCTATTTTATAACAATGTTACAGCTAAGGTAGGTAAAGGAAATATATACTGGTAATGATGGCCTTTTCTAAGGCACTTGACATGGTTAACAACAGACAGGCTGTTGAACTAGGGGATAAGGGATTGGAATATAAACTATTGATGTGGAAAGATGAGTGCTCACAGATATCAGAAAATGTCATGGTTTGTGTGTTTACAGATTTTATGTAAACTTAAATTTGCCTAAAAACTACTTGGTATAAACTATGTTATACCAACTAGTTTCACCAATTAAGGCTGTTGGCATCTTCAGGGTACATAACTAATATAAGGCAGTAAAAATTAAAAAACTGTTACAAATTATAATCATCCGATTCCAATTATATTAAACAAAGAACAGAGAGTGTACAATACATGCATAGAGCATGGATGATATCACTTGTTGTTATTTAGGAACGTTCTATATTTGGCACTATAATTCAGTTCTGGCGAGTTGAAGGATCCTATGAGGGTCTTCCAGATCATGAGCAACATTAGTCCTTGGTTCCTGTTAAGGTTTTGTATACAGCAGGCAACTGTTGTGGCCTCCTTAAAAATTCGGGAGCAGAAGTCCTCCTCCATGTAAGGAGGAGGACTTCCGCTTCTATCCCACTCTATGGTATGGTTTGTTCTTGAGAAATGAAAAGCTAACCCAGATTTTTCTTCTCTGTTATTATTGACGACACATATGTGTTCTTTGTGCCTAATTTCAAGGCTCCTTGAAGTTTGGCCGATATAATTCAAGCCACAGAAGCAGGGTATGTTATAAACTCCAGCATATGTGGAGAAAGGATGGCTATCTTTTGGAGCTCTTAAGAATTGTCTAATTATTTCTGTAGATTTAAAGGCCGATAGAACACATCACTGATGACTGTTACTACCTAGACTTTTAGGAGTACTAAAATTCTCACTTTAACAAATGCAACCAAAGAACAGAAAATGAAACAGAATACAATTAGGCACAAAGTATTTAAATACTTATAAAATTTCGTACTTGAAAAGATATGAAAGGATTGCTAGAAAAAGCAAGAGAAGAGTGAGAAATTGAAAATTGTAAGTCTATTAGATATGATAGTACTGAATAATGAAGAGCTAGCATAGCAAACAATTTGATGCACATTGAATGGTTGTGAATTTTGGCTGTGTGGAGTGAATTTAGGGAAAGAATGGATTTATATAAGAGACGACCTGCATTTGGTATTAGATGTCTGCAAAAATTATACGCCATATATCTTTATTGGCAAGAACTGATACTGAGACTCAGAGAAAGACAAGATAAGAATGATAGGAATGGTAATTCCTCATGAATCTATGTATGACTTACTTATGCAAAATATGTTAATGTTATGAATACATCAAAGGATTTGTTTAACTGCGAAAAAACTTAGTATGTAAACGAAAGTACATACTAATTCTGCAGAAGTGCAGTATTAGATCACATTGGAAGTTTAATGGAGTATTTATAGCACTGAGAAAGAAGGAAAAACTAATTTCGATGCTTCCAATGTTTTGTCTAAGTCACTGAGACATCTTCAGGCAGTATAAATAACACTTCTAACATAGAAAGATGACAACAGTTAACCACCTAACCGACCATTATAGATTAAATACACATACTCATACGTTTCTTATCCATCATATATATCAATGTAATATCAATTTTAATATGCACTGTGCCTCCATGATAAATAACTTTCACATCCATAGCCATCTTGGCCGGTAGCGTGATTAAAGGAACATGTGAGGTAACTAAAGTCACCCATGATGGATATATGTGAATATTAACGTATTACAGTATTGATATAACTCTTTGAGATCATGCTACCTATGTGCCATTAGATCACAATCCCACCAAAATCCAGGATAAAAAATTACAAAAAAATTCAACCCCCCAGTTCTTGTCCCTGCCCTCAGATATATTTACTTAAATTCCACAAACCAAATTAATCCCCCCAAGTCCTATAGCAGATACGACTGATGCCCTATGCTACAAATTATCAAAACAGCAAAACTCTATAAAAACTCTCTTATTCCCCCCCAACCCTCATTGGACTCATTACATAACAATCTCTACCCATTTTAAACCATTCATTGAAAATTAACTTTAATACAGGGTTATCCTAGTGGCTTTGCACTTTGCAACTATATGACTGGGGAAGGAATGTCCAACGTTCAATTCCTGTCGAAGACGTGAGGAATTTGAGGATCTTCCTCAGCCATAGCCAAGTTAGCCAATCTTGGGCATGGGCAGTAAAGTTTTAAAAGCCTGTGTAGATCAGTAGTAGAGGCTTTTGCACTTTACAGTGCATAACCATATGATGAAAGGCATTCGAGTCTAGTCTCTGACTAGAGGAACTTTTTTAAGCCTTTTCTCAACAGGTTCCAGAGTTAGTCTATCTCTGACATCGGCTAGCAGGTTGTTCCTCCTGGAAACTCGGGTTTTTCGTTCCATAAACTCAAGAAAATTGGCTGTCAAACCTACACTATTTTCAGACATTAAATATATTGTGTTAGGGACCACCATATGGCAGCACTTTATAGCCTCCTTCTTCACTGTGTGTCGATTAATTAGTGATAATCTTGGGCAAGCTATCTCTGATTGGCTACAAGTGGAGATTGAACTGCCCACTCAGTCCCCAAAAGTTAGATAGGGTTTAAAAATGGCCTTGCCTACTCCCTATATGGGAACAAAAGGCATTAGCTGATTTTTTTATATTGGTAATCGAAATCATGCCATCCCTGTTTATGAATATTCCTTTAAACGAAACCCTTAACACTTAAAAAACATTTTTTCTGATACATTAGATTACTTTTCCTTTGCCATCAATCCGGGTTATTTTTCTTCAAAGAACACAATTTACAAAGGGAACAAGTATGGATTTCCCCTCACCCAACTTGCCAATTTTTACATGAAAAATTTGAAAAACAAGCGATATGCTCAGAAACTCTCAAACCTCCTATCTGGCTAAGGTACATAGATGTCTGCTATTTTTGTGCTTAGTGCCCAGACACATTAGACTCGTTCCTCCATCACTCCAATAGTCTACATACAAAAATCCAATTTATGATGAAAAACAATAACAGCAAAAGTTTAACCACAGTGAACACACCTGGCCAAGTATACGAGGATGGTCTGAAAAGTTCTAGGCCTCAGCCATAGATGGTAGCAACATCTGCACCTTATTTTCAAAGTTGGTACATCCATGTGAAATTTCAAGTCTTTCTCTCAAGTAGATTGTTTTATACAGTCGTCTGAAGCTAAAGTGTTGTCTGTATCCCTTGAAATGGATAATATTGAGTATAGAGCGGTTATAAAATTCTTTGTAAAAGAAGGTTAACGCCAAAAAAATTAATTTGAAATTCATAAAAGTTTATAGGCACTCTTGTCCTTCATTTTGTACAATTAAGAAATAGCTGCAGAGTTTAGATATTGCCATACCAACCTTGAAGATGATCCACGTGAAGGATATCCAAAAAATGGTAACAACACCAGAAATCATTGATCAAGTGCATGGTATGGTTTGAATGACTGGCAAGTCAAAGTGAGTGAAATTGCAGAGAATATAAGCATTTCAAAAGAACAAACAAAATATATTTTGCATGAAGAATTGCAAATGAAAAAGCTTTGTGCAAGGTGTCGAGATTTCTCACAGCAGATTAAAAATGCACTTGCATGAAAATCTCTTAGCAGTGCTTGGAGCATTTTAACAAGAATAAAACTGATTTTGTGTGTTGATTTATTACTATGGATGAGACTTGGATTCACCTTTATACAGACAGAATCCAAACTGCAGTCATAACAGTTGACAGAAGCCAGTCATTCAGAACCAAAGCAGAAAAAGTAGCATCCGACAGCAGGAGAGGTCATGGCATCGGTGTTTTGGGATACTAAAGGCATATTGTTTATTATCTTGAAAAGAATAAATCAATAACTAGGGAATGTTATTCCCTAGTTATTTATTTATTTATTTTATTTATTTATTTATTTTTTTTTATTGATTTATTTCTGCAAACCTAGACTAGATGAAAAAATTCATGAGAGAAGACTAGGTTTGCAGAAGAAAAAAAATTATCTCTCATCAGAACAATGCACCTGCACACAAAAAAGTATTTTGGTAATGGTAAATTGAAGGGATCTGCACTATGAATTGTTGGAACATCTACCCTATTCCCCAGATTTGGCCCCTTGGTTCTCTCTTAAGAGTTTTAGTTTTACTGGAATCCCAATATCCTTGCTGTTCAGAGTTTCACTTCGAATCATGACGTTATTGCTGCTTTTGAGGGGTATTTTGCAGATCTTATTGATAACCACTACAGTGACGGATTAAGGCCACTGAATCATTGCTGGAAAAAATGTATTAGTCTTAAGGGAGATTATGTTAAAAAATAAAAATAATTTTGAAATTATAAATTCGTTTTACATTGTTAGACACAGAGAACGTTTCAGACCACCCGAGGAGAAAACCCACTGAAACAGATACAATCAAACTTTCCCACCACTACCCCTCTCAACAATATTGTCATCATCAAATTCTTGACATGTACCCTCAAGGGGTGTACAGGATATTATGACAGTACTTCATGAAGAAATTACATCATTACCAACATCCTATCAACAATTTTCCTCAAATTCAATCTGTTACCTGTCAAGACAACACTATCAGATCTCACATTTCTGTCTTCTGAGGCACTTTTTACTGTATCAATTTACAGTAATTCGTAAATATTTCATCCCAAGTATCTTGGAACATCAGTACAGTAGTTCAAACAATACTAGGAATAACAGAGTTACAGCGTATTACAAGGGAATCTCAATATGTGTGCAATAACGTGTTACAGAAGTAAATTAAATATAACTGAAAAAAATATATATAAAGATTATTTTACACAATTTTCTATGACAATTTCCCATACTTTAGGAATAGTAAGAACGTCATTGCCATTTAAATTTGGTCAGTGTATTAGGGCTTCAGCACTTTCTTTATATAAACTTTCATATTTATATAAAGATCTGTGTAAAAGTTTTGACTTCTCCCAATGGATCCTATGATTTGAATTTTCAGTTGCATTTTGGGACAGACCAGATTTCTGCAGTTTGAAAAGACGACTGTGGTCTTGATGTTCTGAGATGTGTTTCTGAACAGACCTACCTGTCTGACCAAAGTAAGACAATTTGCAGGATCTCATAAATGCCAGGTAACATCAGAGGTGAGAGTTTGTCCTTAAGAGAAGTTAATAAGTTATAGATTTAGTTCATAGCTTTGTAAGTAGTGGCAAATTGTATTTCTTCATAATTTTTGAAAGACCTTCACAGATGCCTTTGATGTAAGGTATGGGAATCCTATGGACTTCTAGTCTGGGTTGATATGTGGGAAGGTCACTGATGATTTTTTGAATTGTTTTAAGATTATATCCATTTAGTATGGCAGTATTTTTGATTATTTCTAGTTCTTGGTTTATCCATTTAGTATGGCTGTATTTCTGATTATTTCTAGTTCTTTGTTTAGGGAATCTTCACAGAAGCAGAATTCATGTGCTATGGAAACTAGTGATTTAATGATGCCAAATTTCTGAGATGGATGATGAGTAGAAGAATTGTGAATGTAGCGACCTGAAAATGTAGGCTTGCAATTGACAGACATGGTGATGGAACCCTCTTCTTTTATTTGAATGTGGGTGAAGGTTTATTTTATCTAGAAACAGTTGTAATTCCTGTTTGGGAAGATCCCTGACTGCAAATTCATCATCTACATATCATAATCAAATTTTTCGTTTGGGTTCAAAAGTGAATATTTTTTCTTCAAGGTGTTCTAGAAACAAGTTTGCTAAGTTTGCTGATAAAGGAGATCCCATTGCTGATCCTTGTTCTTGCTTGTAAATTTAACCTTTCCAGGTGATGTAATAACAAATTTGAATAATTCAACTAAATCAGAATTTTGGGTTAATAATTCTACTGTTTCTTTGTGGGGAATGTTTGTGAAGAGGGAGGCAATGTCGAAGCTAATTAACCAGTCAGTTTTAACAGTTGAATGTCTTTTATTGTTCCATGAAACTCTGTGGAAATTTTTGATTTAAGTTGGACTGCTAATAGAGTCTACGACAGGTCTGAGAAGAACATTAATTTGGTGAAGCTTAGGTAAGAAATAAATTCTGAGTGGTCTAGCAATGGTATATCTTGAGATTTGTAATTGCTTCTTCATCTAAGGAGGAGGTTTTATCAATTAAATTGTTTAATATCCTGAGTTCACGTTTTGTAGGATCATAATCCAATTTGGCATAAGTATTACGATCTTGGAGCAATAAATTCATGTTTTGGTCATATGAATTGGTATCAAGAACCACAGTGATATTTCCTTTGTCAGCTCTGGTAATGATTATATTTTTATTACGTTTTAAGGATGTAAGAGCTTTCTTTTCTTATGGTGGGATATTTAAGTCCAAAGGTTTGGCATCATAGATTTCCTTTGGTACCTCGAAATGAAGTCTGTTGGGTTCATTTCAAGGATGAATGGTGGCATTCGTCCTCGAATTCATCCTGGGAGGATGGCAGATGCTTCTCTGTATGTTATGTATGAAATCTATATATAAGAAACATTTGTGTGAAATCGCAAATTTATGACCTCTTGCTACAACATTTAATTTGTCTGTTGTCAGTGGACGGTTAGATAAACTGACTACCCATTTTTCCATTGGTTATTTGTTAGTGAAATATGTACGAATTAACACATTCGCTGCCACGCTATAAAAATTCAATCTACCTACATCGCGGTCTTCCTCTGTGTCTTTTTCCTGCCAACCTGAGAGAAAACAATTGCTTTGCTAATCTTTCCTTGCCTTGTTTCCTTGTTTAAGTGACCACACCACAACACATTCCTGGATGTTAACAATGTCGAGTTCTTTCCCAATTCAATATGATGTTGTCATTTATGTAATCTGTTCATGCCCCTAATCTTTCTCATATCTGTCATTTCTAGTCTTTGATCAAGTGTTTTATTTCTAACCCAGCTCTTAGATTATTATTATTATACCCTCCACAGAGTCGACAGACTGATTGTAGGAGGATCATTCAATGTAATACATATTTATCATATAGAATCTTAAAGTCCTTAACACTCTTCGTATTAACAACACATTCCAATAATGCATTCCATTCACTGACAATTCTCCATGTAAAAAATCTACTCCTCACACCCTTCTTCACCACATATTTACATAACTTCCAGGAATGACCACTGGTTGTTTCCCTCTCACTTCTACTCTTTGTATAATTGCCTCCTGATTAATTTCATAAAATCCTCTCAATAACTTAAACATCTCTATCATATCAACTCTCTTCCTCCTATCCACCAAACTCTGAAATTTGCATCTATTCAACCTCTCTCTCCATAGGCAGCATTCCAAATTCTCAATATTGTCTTAGTCACTTGTCACTGGACCCACTCCAATGTCTCCACATCACATTGAAAACCAGGTGACCAGATTGAGCACAATAGTCCAAGTGTGGTCTGACCAATGCAGTGACACCACCACTTCCTTATCCCTGCATGTTAGAGTACTTATCATAGCACTACGATGTGCAACCTTTGAAACACTAGCAATATGCCCTCTAGCAATCTGTCTGCTGTCAACCATCGCTCCCAAATCTCTAACATAATCCACTTCCTGCAGTACAGCACCATCAATATTGTACACAGCCTTATATTTATGCACTCCAAAATGCAACACCTTGAACTTATTGATATTAAAACTAAAACCCTTCTTCTGTCCAAGTAAAGAGTCTATTGAAATCTTTCTGAAGGGATTCAGCATCAGCAGTGCTACTTATAATTCTTCCCAACTCTTGTTATTTGCATCATAAGCAAATAACAAGATCCCAATCAGTACACGTCATATACAGTTCATAAAAAAATTAAACAGCAGGGGGTCCAAGAACAGAATGGAAAGCCAGCTGGTGGAATGCCACTGGTTACCCTTGTTCATTGAGACACTGCTCCATCATACAAAACCTACTGGTATCCTTCAAAGAGCCAATCTCTGATCCATCTAACTAATATACTCTCTATTCCCATCCTCTGCAGCTTGTACACCAATTTATCATGTGGTGGTTTATCAAATGCTTTTGCAAAGTCTAACAACATTACTGTATATGATTCTCCCTTATCACCTTATCATAAAACAGAAGTAAATTTCTGAAACAGGACCTACAATTTACAAATCCATGGCTAAACCTTCATAAAGAATGCCATGTCCATCAACCCAATTCTGTATTCTATTTCTTACCAATCTCTCCAATACCTTGACAACAACTGCAGTTATACAGACTTCTGATTGGAGACTTCTGTCTTAGAAACACAGAGTGGTACTTATGCAGTGGTACTATTTGCCTTCTTTCCACTACTTATGAACCCTACCAACTGGAGACTCATTAAATAACCTGGTCAATGGCATAACCATCTGTAGCGCACATTCCTTAAGCATATGTGGTGATATGTCATATATTCCCACAGCCTTATTCACATCTAACCCAACCAACATGTGATACACCTCTGTTTCATTCACTTTCAATTCTCCTAATACTTGCCTCTCTTTTTTGCAGCTGTTAGACTGGTGCCATGTCTATCCACCAATGCTAGTCTGCCATAATTATTCTTCCTTGTGCTTGCCATGTAGTGGAAAAATTTTCTTGAGTTAACCTTGGCCTGATCAGCCAATCTCATCTCATACTTCACCTTTTCTCCCCTTACCATGCTCATCACTTTTGTATTCTGCACCTTACATTCATCATGGATCTAATCACCACCAACTGTCTTTGTACCTCTTCCAGGAGATTCATAAGTTAAAATTGATTTGAACATGGCCTTGTATACAGCTACTATAGTGTTTTGACTAGTTTCTCTCTAATTCCATATAAATTTATTCAGTTCACTTCATATCATACCAGTTTATTTGATTCTGTTGTCCATTTCATTATTTAATTTACCATCTTCACTAAGAATTGTGCCCAAGTAGCTGAAATGTTTTACTTTTTCGATAGGTTCTCCATTCACAATGCAGTTGATATTTTCAATGTTTCTGCCTATTTTCATTGTCTTTGTCTTGTTATGGCTGATTTTCATATCACATTTATTATAACAGTTATTCAATTTAATCAGTCATCTTGCAGACTTGTACTGAATTTTTTAAAAGTATAACATCATCCGCATAAAGTAAAGAACTGAGTCTAATATCTCCAATTTTGATATAAGATTTAATACTGCTTTCCTTCATAATGACCCATATGGATAATAAATAACAAAGGGGATAATGTAGATTCTTATCTGACACCAGATTTAATATTCAACAATCATAATATACTTCAATTGTAACCTCTGAATTACAACTCAAACAAAGAGCAAGTATTTACTTGATATAATACCCCATTCACATTATATACCTGTAGTGTTTTGAATAGCTTTCCTCTTGGCATCTTTTCATTTCTTTTGCAGTACTACAGAACTTAAATACAGATCTTTGTTATATTCCCATGATATCTGAACTGTTTGTTGAAAAATGAAACCCTGATCCTGACAGCCTCTATGTGGCTTGAATCGAGCTTGTTGTTCACTGAGCTTCCCTTCAATAATCCTTCTCAAATGTTTCTCAAGTATACTAGTATAAATCCTACCAGGAACACTCAGAGAAATAACCTCAGTGATTTTCACATTCCAGGCCTTCTGAACTATGCAGTGCAGTCACTATAAGACTTTTATACCTCTCAACAATATTATTATTATTATTACTATTATTATTATTATTATTATTATTATTATTATTATTATTAGAGTAATTCTGCTTGTCACACTGAAGATTGATATATAATTCATCGGAATCGGCCAACTGGAATCAAATTTTGAGTGCTCTGAAAATTTAACAGAGTTCACCATGGTCAATAACGAGCATAGAACAAAGGACGTAACCATCTTTCCAGTTGCTCAAGAGAGGTGAGTCATGAAGTGCACCAGTCCAAGGATTTATCATCTGACGGAAGTCATATAACCTGCAGCAAATGCCTTAGGAATCTATATTTTACATGTCCCGTAATTTCAGGAACAACATGGCAATGCAAATAGAATGCCAAATGAGAGGAATGGAAGTGCATATACTGCAGAGAGAACAAAGAAACGCTGCCAGCCATGGCGTAACTGATTGCACCGAGGCACAATCAGAGAATGAACTGAACAGACAAAAAATGCCAGTGTCTTATAATTTGGATTCTGTAAATTTATTACTAGAAAAAGGTTTAGAGAATATAAAAACCAGCTTAGTAGATCTTGTCCAAGAACTCTTTGATACACAAAATAAACAAATATCAAAAAAAATTATCAACTATGAATAGTTAAATATAATAATTCCACAGTCGCAGAAGTCTTACAAACAGTAAAAGACATTAAAATCAGTATTAACTTACTAACTGACAGGCAACACAAATTTATGAAAGACATCCGAAGTCCATCAAGAACTTAATTCTCTAAAACTAGTATACAAACTTTTAAATCCACAATATAAAGATATTGTCATAAATGGTCTTCTAGAAACTGTATCCACAGAAAATCTCAGAGACATAGTTTTAAAGTTAGGCCATGCAATTGACACCCCCCCCCAACAGCATAATATTCAGACCATAAATCGGATTTCCAGAAAGAACAAAAAACAAGGCCTGCCACATCCTGCACCAGTCATGGTTCGTCTGATAAGCAAGTCCACAAGAGACCATCTCATAAAACTCAGCATACTGAAAAAGCCAGTTGTCAAGGGCTTAAATACATCACAAGACAACACACCAATCTTTCTATCTGAGTATTTAAGACCATTCAATCAGAATCCGTTGTACCAAGCAAGAAAAGCAAAAACAGAAAAAAATTTTCAATTTTTGTGGATCACAGATGGCAAGATATTCTTGAGAAAGTCACAAACTGCAGTCTATACAAATAAAAAGCTCAGAAGGCATAGATAGGCTGCCTCAGTGAAACAAAAGACTCCAAATAAGTTCAAAAAGAAGATCTCAACACAACAAAAATGAATGTAAACCATCAGATAGATGTAATTACACCAGAGTACATCAGCAATTGTACTTTTGACTCGCTCGATGCATGGAAACAACACATAATACAAGCGAGAGGACTCTCAATCTTGCCTACTAACATCAGAAGCATCTGAAAACTTTGATTGTTTTCAGATGCTTCTGAAAATGTGGGTCTCCCATGATGAGTTAATCATTGGAGACCCACACTAAGCATATACACACAATAACTATCAAACCACTCCTTAAACTCATTCTTTTTCATCATGGCACTCATGTAATTCTAGTAATCCAGATGAAAATGTCTAGACTGCACACACACTCTTACAAAATTTTGATGGATAACCTCTAGTTACCTTTATATTCATCATGTATTGAACAATTTCCTTTCTTCAATCGAACAGAACCCCTTTAACTGAAAAGTTTCTATTGCGACTCCTCTTCTATGCTTCTCAACTAAACTTTCAACCCACACATGTTCAACTTGTCAGCAGCCAGATTGGTTTGAAAGCACCAGTTCTTGTCTAACCACTGAAGTTAAGCAAACCTGAGCCCAGCTAGTACTCGGGAGGGTCACACCTCTGTGCTGCTGGCATTAAATATTTGGATGAATAAGCTACTCTAAACTTGTGCTTCTTATTTTATTGTTATTGTGGGTATTTTTCATCGAAATTAATCATCAAAAGAAACCCTTAACAGCAGGTACTAAGGAGCGGAATACTTCTACACAACCTGTAAGTACTTATAGTGCATTAAATCAGCTATCTTTCCAATTCTTAATCACAACAAAGATGGCAGCAACAAAAGCCAACAGCGAATGAGCACCCCGTGTCTTGCAAGCACAGTGCCATCGACACCAGATGAGAAACCTATTATGTGCTGCAGCTGCAAAACTGGTGTCCCAGATAGAAAAAAGTTATATTCTGCAAGTTCTGTTGCCATTAGCTGCACACTTCCTGTGCCAAAATAGACAAAGCTGTGCAAGAGCTATTTATTGAACTTAACCAGCTGTTTTTCTGTTTGCTGTGCCCCCCCTGGTAAAAATACTCCTGAACATAGGTAAATGTGTCGAAAACCTCCAACAGTACATCAATGTTTTGAACAAAACTATTACCACCAAACTACGTGCAGTCATAGCTAAGCTCGAACAAACTGACAACCAGCACAATGCAATCTCACCTTTGCCCAGGAATGAATTCCACGATCTAATCGCATCAACCATAAATGACTTGATGGAGGCCAAAAATAAAAAATTCAATGCTCTTATTTTTAACTTTCTGAAGGAAAACGAAAAATCATTAAAAGAGGTCATCAACAAACTAGCTGAAGAATGCAAAATCACTTCTAAGAATATTGTCAGGTGCCATCGTTTCGGGCCTATAAATATAAGGATGAAATGATCTTTCCACACCTAGTTAAAGTCGCTTGTGACATGCTGACAAGCACATCAAAATAATAACAGCGATCAGCAAGTTCGAAGACACTTGTCCATAATGGCGCATACATGCTTGACCAGATTTAACATTTGCACAAAGGGAACAATGATGCCAGATTTCAAGACAAATCGAATAAAAATGTCAAAATGGTGACAACAGTTAGATCATCTACTACACATAAATTAAATGGAGCAAAAACCAAGTGATGCCACTAGCATCCTTGGAAACCATACATATCTACTTCACCAACATCCATGGCTTAAACGCCAACTTTAATAGTGTCCAATACCACTTTCAGTCTGCCAAATCCCACCTACTCTTTCTGGCAAAAACTCAAATCTTACCTGCCCCAGCACTAGTTATCTCAAATTTCCAAACTACTCTCTTTAACAAATTTTGCCCCAAAGGTGGTGTCTAAGCATACATCCACTCCAACATACCTTGCCAGAGAACACCCAACCTAGAATCACCGAACTTTGACCTTCTTTGGTTGAATATATCCCTTTCCCACTTAGTCAAATTCATTTCTGTTTCTATTGCTCCCCAATACAATCAACCACACTGTGCTCTTTAATTTCCTCTCCTTAAAAATTGATTTTCACCAATCCACTTTCCACATAGCGAAATTATCCTCCTAGGAGATTTTAATGTCCACAACACCAGATGACTTTCTTCTCCAGTTATACAGATGTTGCAGGCAGAGACACTAAAACATTTACCATCACTAGCGACTTTACACAACTTGCTCAGATGCCAACCAGAATACCAGATAACTCGAACCACTCCCCAAACACCCTAGATCTCTTCATCACCAATGACCCCTCCAAATACACAGTGAAAGTAGCGAGCCCCATAGGTAATTCTGACCACAATCTAGTGCTCATCTCCTCCCCATGCAACAACACTTACACAGACACTCCCATACAATAGTTTGGCATTATAACAGTGCCAAGTGGGACAGCCTCTGCAACTTCTATGTCACGTTCCCATGCTTGGAATATTGCTTCCGGCCTTCCGATATGCACCGAACTTATTACCAACTTAATCCACACCGGCATGGAAACATACATTCCACACTACTCTCAACTGCCACTGCCTAACTAAACCCAAAAGGCAAAAAATCCAATAGATGTGAAAGGCTATACAGATGAAACACAAGACATACTGTAACTGGATGAAATCAAGAACCTCTTCCTTTATATCGAAGCCCAAAATAGATGCAAAAAAACAATCAATGCTTCCAAAACAGTTCGAAAGAGCAATGAGCAAGAAACTAGCAGCCTGTCCAAATAACAGCAGAGCCTTTTGGTCTCTTGTCAAAGCAACTGGCCATAACTTCTGCCCAATACCATTCCCACCCTTATCATACCCAGATGTTCTATTGCCGGCATGTCCAACTTCATTCTATATGAGGGCCAATATATGAGTGGTAGCATCACAGGCTGCACACTAACTTAAATAAAATAAACTCTGCAAATTTTAAGGCAATAGTTATATGTATTGAATTACTATATTTGTTAAATCATTTTACTACTTGGAGAACAATATAAAATATTTGATTGATTTAAATATAAGTTATTATATTAAATTTAATTACCTATTTCTGTTTTTTTACATGTAATGCAACTTAATGAAACACTGTAGGCATTCATGAGCATCAACAAGTTCATCAAAGTCGATTTTCAACAATGATGACAATATTCATAACAAATCCTGTTTTGAGAATACAAGTTATTTCTATCATCAGAAAAATGAATATAACTAGTATATCAATCGGAAAATCTGCATTTGAACCTAATTGTTAAATTGATAATATATATAATTTAATATAGTTTTCATCCTGCACTGGGCTGCACAAAATCACACTATGGACTGCATGTGGCCTGTTGGCCTGTTGTTGGCCACCTATGTTCTATTGCATCATCACTAGCGACATCATCACCCACAGTAAAAGCCAATCTTCTGGCTTCAGACTTTGCTTCCAACATATGCATAACTGATGATGTTCCCCAAACATTCCAGACACCAAACAAACAATGCACCCATATCCTATTGACGGGATGTGATCATAAAAATACTGTCCAAATTAGACAGAAAGAAGTCTTCTGACCCTGATGGCATTCCCCCAATTGTCCTGAATGTTTGTGCAGTAGAATTGACTCATATCCTATGTTGCATATGTATACTCTCTTACTCCACTGGAATCTATTCCAAAAACAGGAAATTGGCCATTAGTCACTGCTGCCCTATCTTGATTAACTCAGTCTTGTCTAAAGGAATGGAAAAATCATAAATTCCCAACTGCTACATTACCTTGAAGACACCCACCAGTATAGGTTCCATTGCTACCAATTTACAGAAGATCTGCTCATATATATCATCTCTGGAGAAATGCCATGCCGAAGTTTGGTGAACATCAAGTGGTTACATTTGATATCTCCAAAGCGTTAGACCATCTCTGGCCTATCGTTTAGTCTGACCCAGGACCTTTGTTGGATTGCCAGCTTTGTTTATCTATGTGCATACTGTGTGTGATGGTGGATGGCTCCCTATCCTCTCGCCAGCTGTTTTTTATCTATGTGCATATTGTGTGTAATGGTGGATGGCTCCCTGTCCTATTCAACTAATGCTGGGGTTCGCAAAGGTTCTGTCCACTCACCAATCCTCTTCCTGCTATATACCAACAACCTACTTCAGTTGACCTCCAAACCAATACACAGTTTTGCAGACAACAGCACATTACACCCCCTCACTTTCATTTGATAAACCTTATCCTACACAACTCACCTCAACCTACAGAACATCATCAGCCACCACCATCACTTTGAATTCTGATCTCTAAGCAATTCTACAATGGGGTTAAGATAACCTCATCAATTTCAATGCTAATAAAAACCGAGATCTGTCCTATTTCCCTTAAAAAAGAACAATTTTTTCCCAGTATACGTTTTGACGATAAGACAGCTTGAGATCTCTCTTGTTTGAATTACCTTGACATCAAACCTCTCCTGGCATAAACACATCACAATCATTGAATCCTCAGATTCCAAAAACTGTTATTTCACTTTTGTACAGATGTTTGGTTCCTGCAATATGTATATTCTACAAATATTTCCATCAGAAATATTCATCTGTAATAACATCAATAATTTGTCCGCTCAGTACTAAGCTCATTGGAACACTTGCAGCTGCCACTCAACATCTGTTAACAGTGCACCTAGACACAAACAGAAAAAGTTTCTTTTCCTCCTCCATCCTTGCAACTGCTGCATTGTTTCCCAAGGAATACAATTTACAGTCATTTAAATCAAATGCAAAAAAGTTCCTCCTTTCCCAATCCACTACCCATACACAGTACTGATGTACTATAGGTTGATCAACCTTCTTGTGTATGGGCACAACATAAAAAACTATCCTCGTAAAGAGAACTCCAGCTTAGTTTTATGCTATCACCAGCTTAGTCATTTGTCTCTAAATCCCCTTCTCCATATCCTGATTCCCCAAGTAACACAGGTGGCCAAATCCATGCAAGCCAATATGTTGCCAAATCATAGCCTTATAAAGAGGGACAAAAATTTCCTTATCTTTCATAGTTAGCACGTTTCTCAACATTAAAGTAATTTGAGATATGGTCCCAATTTTTGCAATATGCCTTCTGAACTTGAACTTGTTCACCATTACCTGCAAGTCCCTGCCTCATTAATCATCAAGAATCCAGTACCATAAATGTAAATACAATCCAATTTGACAATCATCAGACTTTCCCACAATGTAATTTATTTAAATCAACCCGCATGTTATCGTTATCTACATCAGCCTTTATCAATTATGCTTTTGCCAGTTTTGCATCATAAGCATATAATGTATGAGGGTGGTCTCAAAGGTTCTCAGCCTCGAGCATAGATGGCAGCAGTATCGGGAAGACTTATTTTCAAAGTTGCAACATCTGTCATAAGCAATCATGTTAAATTGTAAGTCATTCTATCAACAGTTTGTTTTATACAGTTGTCTGAGGAAAAAGTGTTTGTCTGTATCCCTTGAAATGGATAAAATTGAGTACCGTGTGGTTATAAAATTCTTTGTAAAAGAAGGTTTAATGCCAAACGAAATTCAATCCAAGTTCATAAAAGTTTATGGGCTCTCTTCTCCTCCATTTTCGACAATTAAGGAATGGGATACGAGTTCAAATGTGGCTGTACCAGCCATGAAGATGATCCAAGTGACGGACATCTGAAAAGTGTAACAACACCAGAAATTATTGATCAAGTGCATGATATGATATTGGATTACCAGCAAATCAAAGTGTGAAATTGCTGAGACTATAGACAGCAGTCAAAATAGTGGAACAGAAGCTGCTTGTTCAGCACTAAAGACAAAGTCAGTTTCATCAGCAAGAAAGGTGATGGCATCGGTATCTTGGGATGCTAATGGCATTTTGTTTATTAATAATCTTGAAAAGGGTAAAACAATAACTGGAATATATTATTCCAATCTTTTACAAAGACAAACAAAAGAATTCGTGAGAAATGACCTGGTTTGAAGAAAAAATCATCTTTCATCACGACAATGTACATGCCCACAAAGTTGTTTTGGCAATGGGAAAATTATGGGATCTGCACTAAGAAATGTTGGAATCCACCTTATTCCCTAGATTTGGCTCCCTCTGACTTATTATTATTACGGGCGACTCCAGTAAGTCCTTAGACTCATCGAGGGAGGCCCTAAACATCATATCCACACAACTATATTACATTCTCACAGTATCTATCATACCTTACCTTGATCTCACTCATCATCATAGCACCCACAACAGACACTAGCAGCTTATTCCACTCATTTACCACTCTAAAAGTAAAGAACACAGCTCTAACACCCCTGCTAACCACGCTGTTGCCCAGCTTCCATAGGACTCCCCTAGTTCTCCCACCACCAGTCATGATCTAAAAAATAACCTCTGAATTAATCCTATAGAAACCCTTTAGCAATTTGAATGTCTCAATCATATCTCCCCTTTCCCACATATCAACTAATTTCTGCAACCCAGAAATGTTCAACCTGTTCTCATATGGTTAATTCCATAGACCTGCTATCATCTTACTCACTCGCCTGTGGATCCTCTCCACTTCCTTCCCATCAAGAAGTAACCTAGGTGAACAAATCTGGGCACAGTAGTAAAGATGAAGTCTTATCAAGGCTCAGTACAGAGGTACAATAACTTGCTTGTCTCTGCTCGTCAAGATATTTTTCAACAACCAAGTGAGTTCATGAGCTGATTTAGCTACTTTTGCAATGTACCCCCTAAACTTCATCTCCCTATCCCCCAACACTCCAAAGTCCCTGGCCGAATCAATCTCCTGGAGTACAGTTCCACCAGTGTGGTATACTGCTGCTAATCTTTTCACCCCAAAATGCATAACCTTACATTTTGTCACATTAAATTGACATTCATTCTCCTTAGCCCAGAACTCCAATCTATCCAAGTCTTCCTACAAGATTTTGACATCTTGTGCATTCACTATCACACTACTCAACTTGCCATCATCAGCGAATAAATGAACAGTTCCTCTTAGATCCTTCCCTATATCGTTAATGAACAAATTAAACAGCAGAGATCCAAGAACAGAACCCTGTGACACACCACTAGTCAGAGGCCGTCTTTTGGACTCTACTCCTGAATAAACTACTCTTTGATATTTCTCCATCAACCATGCACCCACCTATTCATCTCACCAACCCTATATCCATTTCCATATGTTGTAGTTTATGAATTAGAATTCGATGTGGTATCCTGTCAAATGCCTTTGCCAGGTCTAGCAGTATAACTGTAAACCCATTACCCTTATCCTGGTCATCCGTCACCTTGTTACAAAACTTGAGCAAGTTACTGAGGCATGATCTACCCTTCACAAAGCCATGTTCTCCCCCATAGAGTAACTCATTTTCCTCAATCCATTCCTGTATTTTTCCTTGACTACTTTCTCTGAGACCTTGACAAAGACTCTTGATATGCTGATCGGTCAGTAATTTGCAGCCATAGTGTTGGATCCTCCTTTATGCATTGGAACTTTTTCCCCCTCTTTCCACACCTTCGGGACTAAACCAAACCTGAGACTCAGATTAAACAGCATGGTCACTGATAATTCTTTAGCCACTTCATGCAAGACCCTGTGCCAGTTTACCATCCAATCCCACAGATGTATTCACATTAAGGTTCTGTAATAGACTATTCACCTCCACTTCATTCATCACAATTCCCATATAAACTAATGGTTCCTTCATTTTTTCAATGTCACCACCTGAATGATACACTTGCAAAGTGTTCGCTCAATAACTCCACTCTATCAACTGATTCAGTGACCTCCTTACCATCGTCATACCTTAAAATCATTTTTCTGTGTACAGTTTTTTTTGCTTGCAGCATATTGAAAGAACTGTTTGGTATTCTCTTTAGCTTGCATAGCTAGTTTCCTTTCATAATCAGCTTTTGCTTTTTTTACCACACTCGTTACACTTCTGGCCTGCACGTTATACCATTCGTGTGCCTGCAGGTCAGTTTTCTTTAAATTCCCTCCACAGTTGTTTCTTTTTTTGGACCTCAAGCTTAATGGTGTTATTCATCCATTTAACCCCTACTTGTTTTACAATTTGGACGCTAGGTATACAATCAGCCATAACCTCCTGTAAATGCCCCTTGACCACTTCCCATGCTCTATAGACATCCCACCATTGCAGTTGTACATGTCATTGCATGGATCCAAGCAATCTCCTAAGCTTGTCAATACTTGCCAGCAGGATAATTCCACATATACCTTGTCTTAATTGAAAATTCCACACCTTTAGCCACCTCCCAGGTCAAGACCTCATGATCACTATCACCAGTAAATGGCAACATGGTCATATTCATTACAGTCAAATTCTCAGATGCTATTCTATCTTTCTTCTATATATAGACCATAGAATCTATCTATATATAGACTATGGATTCTATCTTTCTTCTATATATGTATAGACTTCTATCTCTTCCCAATATTAAAACTCTTCCTTACTGGTCAGCATGTTTCTTCCATTTGTGTGAGAATGACCAAGTACAAATATTAGTCTCTCAAGCAAAAAAATTAAATAGGGTAGTAAATTCAGGAAACAAGGTTGATAGGTGTCCTAAAGGGATGATATAGTTTCTATATACTAATGCCAGAAGTATAAGGAAGAGGAAGTTTTTTTATTGTTAAGTTTCATATTCTACTACAAAATTTTGATAATCATAATAATCTAAGAGCAACAGCTTATCCAGGTCGGTATGCATCCAGTTACAAAAAGTTATGTAATGCATCATCATTTTATACACATATGTACATCCATATAATTTTGGAATTGGTTAGTGCCAAAATTCTCACCAAGAATCTAGCCAAAAATTACTGTCATTAGTGAGATATGGCTAACAGCAAATTATATATTTACAGGGAGGAGAGTCTGAAGGGTTTAGTATTTTCAGGGAAGATATGATGAGTGAGCGGTAATGCTATTGATAGCCAGATGAATGCATCCAAAAAGAATAGAAAATAGGCTGGGCTGGCCTGTTCATTTAAAGCAGTCTAATGTGAAAAAAAGATCAATAAGACAAAATATATGGATAGTTGTTGCTATATTCCAGGGGCGATCTGTAATAAACCAAACTGACTTAAGCTGCTGCATAATTATTCAAAAGTATTTTGAAACCATAGCTCATTGCTATACTAACTAATTACTGAGTAGGATGTTAAAAACCTTTATCAAGGTTTTATAAATAAAGATCAGTTAGCCTTCTCACAAGGTGTCAGGTTTTTTTCCCTCCTGGAAACTCATTTTTTGTCTGCACCCAGCAAGCGTAGCCAGGAAATCACAAATTACACACAAATTTACATTACCACTAATAGCTGGTATCATAAGGTGGTAATGTATCTGCCGGTTCGTCCCCACAGCTAAAAATAACTGGGCTTGAAGAATGAAATTTGTGATATATACCCTCACGTGGGTGTACAGGATATGATAGTACTAAATGAAAAATTTACATCATTATTAATTTCCAGTCTACAATTTTCCTCCAAATCAATCTGTTAAATGACAAGACTCCAACATTATTAGATCTTCTATTTCTATCGTCTAAGATATTTTGTACCGTATCAATCCATCTGTCTTGGACTTTCTCTGGGTCTTTTTGCTGCCAACCTGGCATAGATAATTTCTTTCCTCACCCATTCTGCTTAAGTGACCATACCACCTGAGATTAGCTCTGCTAATGTATTCCGGGATGCTGACAATATCAAGTTCTTTCCTAATATCCTCGTTTTTAATATGGTATTGCCATTGATGCAATCGTTCATGCCCCTAATCTTTCTCAGAACTCTCGTATCTGCATTCTCTAGTTTTTGGTCAAGTGTGTTTTTTCTGATCCAGCTCTCAGATCCATAAGATAAAATTGGTTGGAACACTGTCTGTATACAGGTAACTTAGCGTTTTGGCTAATTTCTCTCTTATTCAATACAAATCTAATCAGTTGACTTCCTACTCTTAGATCCTGAATACAGAGCTTTACAAGCATATTCTTCATTCAGAATTTAACATAATAAACTACTACTATTAAGGAGATATCTGCTAATAATATCGGATAATAATTATAGTGTTGTTTTATGTTTTGTAATAATGTATAGTCCATGTGTGCGATATAGTGAGTGTTAGGTTATTTGTAATTCCCAAGTAAGCTGTCTAGTACTTTGCGAAAATCTGAGAAAAGTTTATAATAGTAATCCGGAATAATCACGTATAATCGGTATGAGTTGAGCATAGTCATGGAGGCTATACCTACGCAGATATATGACGTCAGAGCGCCTTCCTAGAATAATGTAACTGGACAGGTTAGCAAGAGTGTAGGATCACCCAAGGGGCATGAACGATGGGATTCATGGGTGAAACCGCATTGAATAGAGGGCGCCAGAATAGGACGAATAAAAGATGAAGCATACCATTTTAAGAGGCTTTTTGATGTTTTGATCTTGGAGTGCCGGATTCGAGTTTTAGGGGGAGTTTGTCAGAGGATTCATGAGAGAGATGCAAGTTGACTACGGCAATGACAGATGGCAGGTTCTTTTCTTGAGAATGCTTGAAGATTTTCAAGCAGAGCTGATCGCGATATGACGGCCTATGCGGAATCGTGCCTTAGCAGAATGTCCTATTAGAGAAAGTTTCCTGCGGAGTGGTAGACAGCATGCAATAGTCGGAAACGATTAAAAGAAAAAGCGTAATACATCACAAGGCGCAAAGACAGCCAAAGAATAGGTAGTATGGTAATCCAGACCTACATGAGATGGCGGCATGAAATCTGAAAGGATCCGGTAATGTAAGAGTTTTCATTCTGTGTTAAAATTTCTTTAGAAGAACAAGAAATTTGTGTGTGTTGTAACTAAAGGACACTAGTAGAGAACTTTTAGTGAGAATTTGACTGAATTAATTAAGCCCCTGTGGAACAAAGAAGAGTTGTTAAATAGGCAGTGATTTGTGAATGGCTAGACTTGCTTAAATGAAATTTAGAATTAAGGTAATCATTGATAGAGTATTAATGAAAGTGTTCAATAAGTATTCTGTGAGTAACGTGTGAAAGGAATTATATAGTAGTAGTATTTTGCTTAAACCTAATCTTGTCCTTTCATAATTGACGGATTTAACGTGGTGTGATTCATTGTGATTTACTATAACCCTTAACTTAGAGTGATTTTTGATCCATTGAGTATTTAAGCTTACCTAACTGTAAATGTTTTGTGTTTTCCAATAAACATGTTTTCTACCTTATGCTTGATTTATGCCTGATTACGAATTCAAGCCACCACTTATGAAATTGAACCTTTTTGGCAGGAAGGAATTTAGATATAATTGTTTAAGTGAGATTCGGTCTATGACTGCTAACTGAATCTGCTCAGCGCTAGCATGAGATAAATTATTGTGTGTATCCTTTTAAATTTTGAATTATTTCCCTGAACAAGAGTCTCTTCTGTTATAGGATATTGGCTGGCGCTGCGAAATATAAATTTTGCCAATATCCGAAGAGGAAATAAATCTGAATTAGTATTTTAGGAGGACGACAATAGATTAGAAGGAGAGTTATTATAGAGGTAGAATAAGATATAATATAGAAAGACAGCAACATAACAATAGAGTAGCCAGTAGTACTTTGATTGTACAAAGTTCTGAGTAAGCAAAAGGATAGATTCTAGAGAGAGTAAGTTAATGATAATAGGATTGAACTTACGATTTACGATATAACATTATATGAAAGTAAGGATATATCAATAACACGGCAGATGAATTACAGATATAACACTACGATACCAGCTTTGTTGATTCTGTTGTCTATTTCCATATTTAACTAACCATCTTCACTAAAAATGTTTAAGTAGCTCAAATGTTATACTAGTTCCATAGGTTGTCCATTCACAATGCAGTTGATATTTTCAATGTTTCTGATTATTTTCATTGTCTTTTTAATACTTACCTACATACCATGATATTACAACAGTTAATTAATTTATACAAGGAATCTTGCAGACCTGTACCTGATTTATTTAGTAATATAAGATCATCTGCATAATGCAGAGTGCTGAAATGAACATCTCCAATTTTGGTATCAGCTTTAATACCACTTTCCTTCATAATGTGATCCATATAGATAATGAATAAGAAGGGTATAATGTACATCATTGTATGACACCAGATTTAACATTAAACCACATTCTTGTACTTCAATTCTAACTGATGACTTACACCTCAAATAAAGACTAACTATTGCTTGATATAATGCCCCTTTGACACCATATAACTGTAGTATCTCGTATAGCTTCCGATCTTGGCACTTTGTCATATGCCTTTTCCAGATCTACAAAACTTAAATACAGATCTTTGTTATCCCCCAACCGGCCTGTGTGGATGAAATATTCAACACTCTCTAGCTTTTTTCATGGATCAAAATTTCGTTGGCATTCTACCTTTTATCATGCCATTACCTTCCTCCGCCATTAATCTCGTTACGGCTATTCTATAGCAATAGTAGATTAACTGTTGCTGAGTGACCTTTGTGTCCCCTCCCCCTGTCTTTACGTCTATTGTGTTGCTTAGAATTTCATTTACTGTCCTAAGTTATTTGACCTTTCTTGCCTCTAAAATGATTTATTGTGTCTCTTCCCAAAAATTGAAACCAATTTCACATATGCGAAAAAAAAAATCAATCCTGAAATGCCCACTGATCAGCTTTTGCAATGAATCTATTTAGTGATAGTGAATTTGGTGTATTTTATTCTACAAATCAGTGCACCGGAAGAGATGCACTGATTGTTCTTTCACTTTACGTATAATAATTGAATAATTTTTTTTCGAATTTTAAAATTTTCAAATGTTTGCTTTGAAAATATTATGTCAAATATTTATATTTTTAAATAATATTTATTGAAATAAATATGTCCTTTTTCTTTCGTTTCTAGCGAAATAGCATTATATGGATCATCACATTTCAGATTTAGAAACGATTTTTTGTTATTCATAAACACAAAATAAAAAAAAATGTTAAAATGCTAAATTACCTTATTGGTTTCCGATTGTGTCTTTTTGGTATCCAAAATTTATATCCAATGATATTTTAGCAGTGATTCTTCCCCTTCGTCATTTATTTATTTATTTGTATTATGCATATTACGATAATATGTAGTGCATAACCTCGTAGATATGTTGAAATTATAATGTGAAAAATATCATATACGGAATGATTCAACATTTTTGCTCATTTTGAAGATTTTCTAATGCTTCCCCCCCTCATTATTCTCTCCTGGAACTGTATTGCATAACTACTCTAAATTTCTATACAGGTTTGAAATCTTTTCTAGACAGCATTCAAAATCAATTACATTTAATTTTACCATTTTGACAAAAGATATACGGCAATCAGATTGTATCGTGAAGCTTCTAAATCTGTTCTATTTATTTGCAATCTAAAACCAGCTGTTCTACTGCCCGCTGAAATTATGTGAAATTTTAGAAATAATAAGCTATATTTTCACCATGCAAAATTGTTTATATGCATACCACACAAAAGAAAGTTCAGTAGTATTATTTGTGTTTGTTTTTCTTTTAAAAAAATCTAAATATTACTTCTTCTGCTGCTGGAAGCTATTTCTGAAATAATCTACGTCTTATAAATACTTGGTAATTCTACAAATCAGTGCACCGGAAGAGTTGCACTGATTGTTCTTTCACTTTATATAATAATTGAATAATTTTTTTTCGAATTTCAGAATTTTCAAATGTTTGCTATGAAAATATTATGTCAAATATTTATATTTTTAAACAATATTTATTGAAATAAATATGTCCTTTTTCTTTCGTTTCTAGTGAAATAGCATTATATGGATCATCACATATCAGTTTTAGAAACGATTTTTTGTTATTCATAAAGACAAAATAAAAAAAAATTTTAAAATGCTACATTGCATTACTCGGTTTCCGATTATGTGTCTTTTTGGTATCAAAAATTTATATCCAATGATATTTTAGCAGTGATTCTTCGCCTTCGTCATTTATTTATTTATTTATTTATTTATTTATTTGTATTATGCATATTACGACAATATATAGTGCACATCCTCGTAGATATGTTGAAAATATAATGGGAAAAATATCATATACGGAATGATTCAAAATTCTTTTTCATTTTGAAGATTTTCTAATGCTTTCCCTCCCCCTCCTTATCCTCTCCTAGAACTCACAGGTTTGAAAGCTTTTCTAGAGAGCATTCAAAATCAATTACTTCATTTTACCATTTTGACAAAAGATATACGGCAATCAGATTGTATTGTGAAACTTCTAATTCTGTTCTATTTATTTGCAATCTAAAACCAGCTGTTCTACTGCCCGCTGAAATTACGTGAAATTTTAGAAATAATATGCTATATTTTCACCATGCAAAATTGTTTATATGCATACCACACAAAAGAAAGTTCAGTAGTATTATTTTTGTTTGTTTTTCTTTAAAAAAACCTAAATATTACTTCTTATGCTGCCGGAAGCTATTTCTGAAATAATCTAGTCTTGTAAATACTTGGTTATATCCTCTTAGCTGGAGGAAAAGCTGAAGGCTTATTACTCTCAGTGCTATTGAGAAGAAAGGGGAGAACACTAAAGTGCCCCAGGCTGTAGTGCAGAATATGTCAAGAATGTCTTGTTTCCTTTTCGATTGTTCATTACCTGTATTCTAACAGAAATACTGATATTTCGTTTACATGCTTATACATTATTTATGCCAAAATAATTGCTTAATTTATAATGATCAGTTTCACTTTTATTATCAAAAATTAGAAATTAAATCATACAATTATCTTGAAAAAGAGGATTTGAATTATTTTCAAAGAAAAGGTGCATATGCGTTTCATAATCTTCTTTTTTGGGGGGGGATATAGACCTAAGCAATCTGCGGATATTTCAGATAATTTATTTCATAAATCGTTCGCAAGACAGCTGTTACAAACGTAAATCACTTGGGGAACATACCCATTCATTTTAGTGTAAAATAGTAGCAAAGGTTCAGTTACTTTAGATATCTAATCTAGAAGAAAATGTTATGTCTGCTGAGATTAGAATCATACGTGAATAATTTTTCTGACATGATTTCTCTATTCGTTATAATGTAACCAATTTCCATATTTTTTTCCCTCCTGCAGACTTCATGTAGTGTCTATATGCAGTGATTTCTTCTTTGAACTATAAGAAAAAAAATCAGATAACAGGAGAAAAATATGTAGTCTTTTCTTTTCCACTGGCTGAATTTACAATGTTCTTTCTTTGTGTTTTGAAGAGAAACTGCAAATGACTTTTTTCTTACTATTTTTGCCATTATAACATCTCATATAATTATAAGAGTGACATTTTACCGTTTTTCTCCCACACGAGAAACAGAAATAAGATGGTAATAATATTGTTGATTCTGCCAAACTTCATTGTAGCAGAAATTTTTATTACAAAACTGTAATATATATATATATATATCTCCGAAACAAGAAATTTGGAACCCATATCACATCAATGTTGAGTGTTGGCAAGGTGAAAATGTTCCCGTTATTATTTATATATTTCATTTATTAACTAGGGGGCTATGCCCAAACCCCCCCCCCGTGTTCCGGTATGGTAGACCAGTTCTCCTTCAATTGTGATAACTCGAAAGGGGGTTCAGCCCCTGAATTCTGATGACTCGAATTTTGAAGACTCGACACTCAGGATAGCCCCTGAGTTTCAAAACGTTTCGATAAACATGACATAAAAAAGCTTATCATTTTATATATATATAGGGTAGATTTTATTTCATTATTTTTTATTGTTTTGATAAAATACTTTACCTGGAATACTCTTTCCAGTTTCTCTGTGTTATAAAGAGAACTTAAAAATTATCCTTCAAGATGAAAAAGAAACAGTGCATTCGGGTATCCCTCTATCAATATTTTTAGTCCTGAAAAGGACTGTTTTGATGGCTTTGAAAACAAACATTTTTTATTTCATACTGTTCAGAATTTAAAATTCTTGAACAGCGTGGAACACCTTGAAGCAAGGATAAACATACAAAGCAGTTTTACACTCAGGGCACCAGATTTTTGTTTCCTTTCTGATATTTTTTTTATTACATACATAATATTTGCATGGAGGTTTTTTTTTTTATTAGCCGTCGGTGGTAGATTTTCGGGATAATGGTTGGAGTTAGCAGCGTTCAACCTCAGATGTCTGATAGGATTTCCTGTTTTTCTGCTTGCTGAAGAAGGTGCATGTGCATGCAGCAATGCTTTCGCAATTTCTATTCTGTATTCTAGATATGTTATGGTAGACAAACATTTTTTCTTGTACAGGAGGAAACTGTTCCAAATAACAAAATCCAAACACTTCAAAATTCAAATAACATGTCCGAACACTTTTTTGTAATATTTTTTATGCTGTTTCCTCATTACAGAGTAGAATGATAGCTGCTGATTGCACCTGTCGACTCAACCCATAGTGTCGTTGTATGCACACACAGCAATGGGTTTTTCTTTCTTCAAACCATGCTTCTCCACGGATTCCGCTGATGGATTGTACAGGAAAGATAGCAGAAAAACATCTTTTTTGTCTTTCCAACGTAGTGCAAAGACTTTCCCTCGCTGATAAGTTCGGATTTCCCCCTTCGATAGCTTTCCTGAAGCCAGATCTGGAGGCATATCTTGCCTTTTTGCATTTACAGTACCATAACTATCTCTAAGATGCTGTAAAAGCAAATCAGCGAGTTCAGGACACATATATAGTAATTATCCATTATAATGCAGTAACCTTTCCCCAGTAAAGAGTCTAGTAACTGCATTACTGCATGCATCGACAAGGGGAGATCCGAATATTTATCGTGCTCGATTACAGTTTGCTTTCCCGTATAAGGTTTGAAATCCCAAAGATATCCACTTTCCGATTCACAAAGCATAAAAAATTTTACTCCATACTTCGCTTTCTTTTTGGGAATATACTGCTTACATTTCAGTCCACCTTCATTTTTGACGGATTTTCATCAGAAAATCATAAATTTTGTTGAGGACTGGGCAAGGATGTGTTGCCTGATCGTATTCTTCATTATTCTGAAAATGCAAATACTTCATGATGAGATTGAATTGTTTTTCAGTCATAACATCACGAAACATTAGCGTGTTCAGAATCCAGTCTGTAGACCAATACATTTAGAGAGCTGGCTTTCGAAATGTATTTCGAAACTACGGTTTTTTCACTTTCTTTATTCTGATATTGCATTTGAAGGATGACAGTGATTTTAAATATTAATTTCACCTGTATCCGAATATCACATAATTTCTGATTTATAATAATCAGGAAATATGTATATTGTCTGATTTATAATTTGCTAATTTATAATAATCACCACATAGTTTCAGTATCGAAAAATTAAAGTCATGTGGAACAATTACTAGAGAAAAATAACGAATTAAATAAAAACTGTACCTATGTTTCATAACAGTTTTCGGGTGTGTGATAGTAATGCAACGGGGGGGGGTGTTAAACTATCAGAGGAGAAATAAAGTTCAATTCAATTGTAAAAATATGGAAATGAAATTTCACATTTGATATACATATTTTGAATGATAAAAATAAGCAAATGTATCGCTTACTTTAAAAATTGGAGAATAAAATATCTGAATTATGCAGAAAATATAAATTTAAATCATAACTGTTAATTTCATTTTGTAATGACCAATTATACAAGGAAACCAAGAAAGTAAAAGTACAGATTACTATACAACATGAAGAAAAAATTTAATAATATGATTAAAGAATTTGATGTTATTCTCTATAAAGCAAAGTTGCTCAAGCGTGTCCTAAAGGAAATCTGTTAAGTAATATTCGATTTCGATGGTTTTGTACAAAAATAAAATTAATATAACCTGAAACGTCGGCAGCCAGTTTTCTTTTCTTTTTTTAAAAGAATATTCCAAATAATTATCGTGAATTAATTTCTTCGAGAACAAAGAAAAATCTTTTGTCTAGTAGCGATTAAAAAATTAGCGCAAAAAAATAAAAAATTAAATTGGTTAAGTGAAGAAATTATGCAAGACCTTTATTTTGTCCAGAAATTAAAATTGTATTGTACAGTAAAAAGAGAAAACAAAAATATAAATAATTTCTCTATTTTTAGTCTATCATATATAACTAAAATTCAGTTCACCAGCATGGAACAAGAAAGTCCGTTTCTTGTTATAGGCAACTGAGAGGCAGCTACGAACGGGAGATAATCCGATTAACCTTTCTCTTCAGATTGAGGGTTTATCACACCTTCTAATGGACATGACAGTCAAATTGCACTTCTTATCCAGGTTCTTTAAACAGGTGGGCTGAATCTTATCCATATTTAGTTCGACGTCTATAGACGTCCTAGCCGGTAGAAAGGTTATATTTCCATGATTTCTCAACTGTCTGTCATAAAGTGAAAATCTGATCCAAACAGCCTGTATTTGGCCTGAATCCAGCTTGTTCTTCACCAAGCTTCTCTTCCGGAATCTTTTTCAACTGTTTCTCAAGTACACTTGCATATACCATGAACACTCAGTTGAGAAATACCTCTATACTTCTCACATTCAATTTTATTTCCCTTTTTATACATGGGTACTATGAGAGTTCTACTCCAATCATTGGGAATTCGTATCTGTCCAGGCATTTTGAACTATGCAGTGCAGCCATGTATATCTCCATACATTATCATTTCTTGTCGAATATCATCTACTTCTGTTGCCTTTAGACATTTCAGCCTTTTGATGTTTTTTTTTCATTTCAAGTATGGATATTGATTCCTGACTGCATCCTGGTCAGTGTTTTTTTGCCACTGTGCTGTCATTATTGCTTGTTTCATTTAGCAATTTTTCAAATTACTCCATACTTCAAGTATAACTTTTTTCTCCTGTATTTATGACACCTTTATCATATCTAACTCTTTTTTACAGCACTCTTCCCTCCATTTCTGAGCTTCCTCAACAAGGAAGATATTCCCCAAGAATATCTTGCACCCTTCTTGATATTTATTTTCTATGTTCTTACCAAAGTCCTCCCATGAATTTTGTTTAGCTAGTTTTACACAGTGTTTAGCTTTATTACATTTGTCTCTATATTCTCTAAGAGCACAAGCTGACCTATTTGGCAGGAACTTTGAGGTAGTCTATAAGGATTTTCTATCCTTACAAACAACCTCACCACATTCCTCTATGGCTGAATCAATCAATGTTTTCTTCTGGGATTGCCACAGAATCTCCAAAGTTTGGTTCCTGTTTTCAAACTCTTTCATTTTTTCTTCAATATATATGAATTTTAGTCTACAATTTACATCTAAGAGCTGTTGAACTTTCATTTGCTTTAAAACTTTCTTTCATGTTATTCTTTTCAATATGAAATTCAATTTTATCCTACTCAAGACTAAATGGTGATCACTTCCAATTTCAAATCCTCTATACACCCTGATATCCTGCACCAGGGAGAAAACATCATTATTAACAATAACAGTCAATGAGACTTTTCTTATTCCTTGCTTCTCTCCATGTGAATTTCTGCAAATTTTTATGTTGGAGCATGGTGTTATTAATAACCAGTCCATCTCCTGATCAGAAATACAACACGTTTTTGCCATTATTATTAGCTTTGCTCTTTTCTCCAAAATATTTTTGTATGTCTGAGAATCATTTCCTACTCTGCTATTCAGATCCCCAACAAGGACCATCTTTTCTTTTTTCATTGGTCAGTTTCTTTCTCTAAAGCATCAAAAAATTCCTCCACTTCTAACTTAGAACCTGCTGTGGGATCACACAAATAAGTCTCACTGTCCAGTTTCCCATTCTCATTTTTGCCCACATCACTCTAATTTAAATTGTCATTCAAGATTAGGCTCATATTTAGTGTTGAATGCTATTGCTACTGCTTCTTTTCCTTGATTGTCATTGCCTGAATATTATATTTTGTATTTATTGCTCAGAAAGATCTCACCAGTTTTTGCCTGTTTTTGTTTCAGTCACCCCTAGTATGTTGATCTGCTACTTATCCAATTCCTCGGCTAGCTCCATTTCTTTGCCATTCAGGCTTATATCGACAGTACCGATCTTGTCTCTGGTGATGTTGAGTTGGGGTTGGTTTTAGGATTTGTTCCAGTAGCTGACTTTTCAGTGTTTGACTTGCTTCCCTGGTGAAAAGAATGGGAGCCTTGTTTAACTGGGCAATGCCCATGCCATGATAAAATTCTTTCATGTTTTACCATCGTTGGATATTTTGGTTTAAGCCAATAAGAATACAATTTGGTCAGCTGAATTCCAAACTACCAGCCCATCCTCTTTCATTCAGTATCCAGGTAGCTACCTAATGATGCACCATGAGAAAGTGAGGATTGGACATATAGGTGAGAAGCCTTGATTGGTTCTCTGCATTCCTTTAAAGGCTATATGAAGGTCTCCACTCAGATATATAGCTTTGAACCTTTTGCTAACAACTAAGCTTCAAAACGTGTAGCGAATTCGAGTAGAGTGCCCTCATATGATGTGCCCTTGCATTCCTTGGAGGTGACACATAATAATAAGAAAAATTTCTGGGCAGAAAATGGTGTCTCCACTAAAACTAGGAACCTGGAATGTCTGAACCCTGTATGAAGCATATACAGTTCTATGCCTATTGTTAACAACAATGATACTGAGATCAAAGAATTTTATGATTATTTAAATTATGATGATTAAAATTACTATCCTGCTTGCTGGAAGAGAGAGAGAGAAAAGTGGATTGTGTTCTTTTTGGAAAGTGATTTTAATCGGTGAAGAGTTCATTTTCCCCCCGTTTTTCTACGTTTTTGAGTGCTAAATTTTTTTCTCTGAATATGAGTGTTCTTTGGTGGTTGTGTTTTGGAAGTTAGTTGCTGTCGCGATATAATATATTTTGGTTACCGTCGGAATCGAATGCATTACGGTGGAAGACAAAACGAAGCTAAGTTTTGTTACTGTATATAGTTATATTTCATTGTATTTAGTGTACTTAAATGTTTTATTTTGCTTGCAATTGTTTGTACTTTTTTTCTTATTTATTTAAGGGAATTTATTAATTGAATAATTAACGTTTACACTACTTGGCAGTAAGGAATTATGGCGGATTCAGCTGCAGTCACCAGTGGCAAATTGCCAAGTCCTCCACCATTTATAAACACTCTATTATAAGCAATATCATAAGGGACTTTGTGGCATGCAGTACTTGTGGCATATATGCATCTCAGGAATTAGATATGTGGCTTGTGAGAGAGAGCAGAGAGCGATTGTGCGCAAAATGCAGGCAGTGGGAGGAATAAGTGAATTCGAAATATCAATATCTTGTTGCTCCAGGAACGGGAAATGAATATAGGAAGACAAGTAGTGTGATAGGAGAGAATGAAAAAAATATATATGTGAAAGAGAAAATAATAGTTGACAGTGTGGATTGCATGAGTGACTGTGAAAATTTAGGAGATGGTTTTGTTTGGGAGAGTGAATTTAGATTAAGAGTGACTGACCTGCAGAGGGAGATAGATGAGTTGAAATAGGAGGTGGAATGTCGGGAATGAGAGCAGAGGTATGAAAGATAAGATTAGGAGAATGGAAGATATAAATGCAAGCCAAATCAGAGTAGGGGAGAGAGAGAATTTTGGGAGTGTTAGAAGAGGAGAGAATGGAAACAGTAGAAGAGAGGGAATGAGAGAGAGGTGTTGGATTTGCTAGCAGATGAGAGGATAGAAACAGTAGGACAGATGGAATGAGAGAGATATGGATGTGTTAGAAGTGTAGAAAATGGAAACAGTAGGAGAGAGGGAATGAGAGAGATGTACGGGAGTGCTAGAAGAGGGGAGAATGGAAACAGTCGGAGAGAGAGGTATGGGAATGCTAGAAGAGAGAATAGCAGTAGAGGAGAGGGAATGAAAGAAGAGGAGAGAATGGTAAGAGGTATAATGTATGGCAACTCAATGATCTGTGGTGTTCAAGATAGGATGCGTCAGGAATGTTTGCAAGGAGGAACAATAGAAAGGTTGGCTATGGCAATTAAGAGTGGTGAAAGGGTGGATGAGATGATTGTGATGGTAGGAACAAATGACTTGAGTGGTAATGTAAGTCGGGCAGTGATAGATGAGATTCTTGCTTGAGGCCATATGGAAGAAGAAAGAGAGGAAAAATAGTGTGCGGGTAGCCTAGGTATGATAATGATGAGCTGAGCAGAAGAGTGGTGATATCGAATGGCATAATAGAGAGAATGTGTGAAAAGAGAGGACTGGTATATGTGGATGCTTGGAGTGCGTGGATAGAGAGGAATTGTATGCGAGAGAGACCACTTACATTTGAATGAGAAAGGACGTAGGCATCTGGAGAGATTGCTGTTCTGAAAACGTCAGTGTGTCCCAGGGAGGATGGTAGCAGGGGTGGCCTCTTGTGGGAGTGGATATTTGGAAGAAGGGAGACGATGTCAGGTAACCCTGAGCCAAATGCAGTCTAGAATCGATAATGCTGGGTATAGAAACAATGGCATTTATATGCTTTATACTAATGCCAGGAGTATCCAGAATAAGGGACAGGAATTGGTGGCACAGATAGCATCAGCCTGGCCAAAAAATTATTGTGATCACTGAAACGTAGTTGACAGAAGGGGATATAATAACAGGAACAGAAGTTGCTATGTATAGCATTTTTCGTCAGGATAGGAGGGGAATGAGTGGTGGTCGGATACTGCTTATGATAAGTGATGAGCTTTGTCCTCTAAGAAGAGTGGAGGCTTTGGAAGGAAGTGAGACACATGATTTTGAGAGCATATGGTGTGAGGTAAATGTAGGCAAGACAGGATATTTAGGGTGTTGCTACAGACCCAGGAGCACAGAAGATTGGGACTGGGAGATGTTCAGAGCGCTAAGTTTGGCAAGTGCAAAAAGAATGATTGTTATGGTAGATTTTAACTACAGTAGTATAAATTGGAGAGAGGAAGATGCATGTAGCAATAGGGGAATGGAATTACTAGAATTCTTGAGGGGAAAATGTCTTAGCCAACATGTAATAGAGGGAACAAGAGGTTCAAGAATTTTGGATTTGGTTATAGCATCAAAAGATTTGATAATAACTGAGATGACATCTCTCCCACCAGTTGAGAGAGTGACCATATGGTTTTGACTTGGAAAATGAATAGATATGCTGGAGTATTAAAGAGAATGGAATGTATGTGGAATTATAAGGCAGGTGATTATAAGAGTCTAAGACATCAACTTGGGGAAGTTTCATGGAGGAAGGAATTGGAAGGCCGGGATATATATCATTAGTGTATGGGAAATTGTGAAAGAATATTTGTTAGCAGCAATGGTAAGTTGTATACCACCACGCGAGAAGAAGAGGACACAATTTGGAGTAAAGTGGATGACAAACAATATTAAACACGAATTGCATGCGAGAAAGAGACTATGGAAGAGATAAAACGAGACAGGTGAAGAGGGGATGCATGAAGAATATAAGACACAGGCCAGAATAGTGACTAGTGTGGTAAGGAATGCGAAACTAGAATATGAGAGGAAATTGGACCTAAGATCCAAAGAAAATCCTAGGGAATTTTTTAGCTATGTGTCCCAAATGAGGAGAAATGACTGTGGAAGAGTGATATTGCAGGATAAAAATGGGAATAGAGTGACTGATGCAGAGGACATAGTGGATTTGTTCAATGAACACTTTATTGGAGTATTTCAACCTAGAGGAGTCAGTTTTAATGCTAGAGGGATAGGGCTGGTTCGAGGTTTAGAGGTACAGGAGGAGAGTGTGTTTCAGACATTGAGTACTCTGGATATCAGGAAAGCTGTGGGACTGGATGGTATTTCACCACGAGTTTTGAGAGAATGTGCTAGGGAACTGACAGTGCCTTTAACCTTGCTTTTCAATGAAAGTCTGGCTGCTGGACAGGTTCGCATGGAATGGAAGAAAGGTAAGATAGTGCCATTGCATAAGGGTGGTAACACACTGGAAGTGTGTAATTATAGGCCAGACTATGTGTCATCAGTAGTTGTTAAGATCTTGGAGAAAGTAGTGAGGGACCATACACAGCATTGGGCAGATGAGGGTAATGTTATCTCTGAGAGTCAACATGGATTTGTGAAAGAGCGCTCGTTTTGCAGTATGCTAGCCTTTTATAATAAAGTTACAAGAACATTAGATGAGGGAAAGGCATATACCACACTTTTCTTAGACTTAGTGAAGGCATTTGACAGGGTGCCACATGATAAGCTGATATTTAAGTTGCAGCACATGGGTCTGGATGTCAGATTGGTCAACTGAATTCAGGATTGACTGTCTGATAGGTATCAGAGAGTTGTGTATGGTGGAGCAGTTTCAAAGAGGCAGAGGGTTACAAATGGGGTCCCACAGAGCTCAGTATTAGGACCTATGTTGTTTTACCTTTATATCAATGACATTGTCAGTGGATTGCAAGAGGATATTCAGTTGTTGCAGATGATGAGAAGCTGGGAAGGATTTTTAGTAATAGTGCAGATGTGGTAGCCCTGCAAGAGGATTTATATAAGCTAGATAGATGGGCAATTAATGGGGTGTCAGTTTAATGCAGCAAAATGTAAGGTCTTGAGGTTAGGGAAACATCGATGAGATGCTGCATACTCTGTGGGAGGAGTTATACTGGAGGAAGTAAGGGACACAAGAGATCTGGGGTTAGATTGATAGAAACCTGAAGGTTACGGGACATATTGCAAAGGTGGTGAAGGTAACACAGAGGATTGCTGAAATTATGAGAAGGACACTGACCTGCAGAGATAAAAACAGTTATCAATCCATTGTATACGTCTCTGATCAGACCACACTTGGACTATTGTTCTCAGATTTAGTCCCCAGGGTTTGAAGGGGATAAATTAGCTGTGGAAAAGGATACAAAGACGGATGACAAAGATAGTTTCAGGACTGTACAAGGTTAGTTATGAGGATAGTCTGGGAATGTGGTCTGCAGAGTTTGGTGGATAGAAGTAGAGGTGATATGATTGAGATTTTTAAACTGTTGAGAGGTGGTTACAGGGTTGACACTGAGGAGTTCTTTCACTTGGTTGAACAGCAGGAAGGAGTGATGACAAGAGGCCATCCCTGGAAGTTATGAAAGGAAACTGTGAGCAAGAGGGTAAGGAGTGGTTTCTTTGCATGGAGTGTGGTTGTACCATAGAATGCATTGCCTGATGGAGTGGTGAGAGCGAGAATGGTCAATGAGCTTAAGGAGTGGTATGATAGACTTTGTGTTTCTTAGTTGGGGTTCCTCCCATCGATGAGTCTTAACAGACTTTATGTTCTTAAGAAGGACCTCTCACGATGAGTCTTTTGACTCCATCGAGGCCAGAATAATAATAATAATACATAGAGGACTGTTTTTTATCTATTATTTGATTGTGTGAGGTAGTTAATCCCTACTCTTATCTCATCTGTTTTATACATTCTCTTTGGTCAAATGAATAGCATATGGATATACTTGAAATTAGATAAGGGTGCCACAGGATTCCATTGCTAAGAAATCTGCATTGGGATGCATATAAAGTACCACTCTCCTGCTAACTGATAGCTTTAGTTAGATAAAGAAAAGAATGGAATCTCCAGATCAGAGCACCTAGATCATCTTACCTTCATAGCTAACTCATGATTCGTATATTTGCACACGTATAAATATTTATACATATGCAAAATATAAATAAATGTTTGTGCAACCGTCTACAACACTACTTGTCTTCCTACATTCATTCCCCATTCCTGGAGTAAAAAAAGTCGGATATCGATATTTCTAATGCACTTATTTCCTCCAACTACCTGCATTTTGTGCACATACGCTCTCTGCTCTCTTTCACAAGCCACATTGCTATTTCCCGAGATGCATACATGCTGCAAGTACTGCATGACACAAAGTCCCTTATGATATTGCTTATAATTGGGTTCTTAAATGGCAGAGGACTTGGTGATATGCCACTTTCAACTGCTGCTGAATCTGCCATCATTCCTTACTGCCGAGTAGCGTAATCTTTAATGATTTTTCAATAATAAATTCCGTTAAATAAATAAGAAAAAGTTCAAACAATTACAACCAAAAAATATTTAAATACTAAATATAATTAAATAAAATGAAATATAGCTAAAAACAGTAATGAAAACTTAGCTTCGTTTTGTCTTCCACCATTATGCATTCGATTCCAATGGTAACCTAAATATATTATATCAAACTTCCAAATAACAAATTTTTTCCAAATAATAAAATCAGTCCAATTAAAAAGTGAGCCCCCATAGCACAGTTGGAATAGATCAAGGGACTTGGTCAGAAAGAGCTGGGTTCCATTCCCATTTATGATGTGAGGAACCTTTATCTAGCGTCTTTCAATGAAAGGTAAATTAGCTGGTCTCATACAAAGGTCAAGTGATTTTCATCACTCAGAACAAACACACACGGATTTACAGCCATGAATAATTATGACAATATACGGGAAAGAGATAGGTTCCTCACCACATCATTACACATTAGTCAATTTCCTGGATAGCAGATGACACACGAATGGAATTAAAAGCTGTAGTGGGGAGGGGAATCCTTCATACACATTTCATTCATTACAAACTGCAATAGTGGATTATATAAGATTTAAGATTACAAACTACAAGAAACACTAAGAAATCAATTTAACAAAGATTAATAAAAGAAATCATAGTTGGTGTGGTGAGAAATCAAATGTTAGCTGTCATATCATACAGAAAATAAATAATAATTGTTGTTTTCATATAGAGGAAACATTTTCTTTCAGCAAGTACTTTGATTATTAAACATACATGTTTAGCACAGTTTTAATGGAAAATAAAAACAATAATAAAAAAAGGAGTAGTGAAGTTAATAAATTTAATCTGTTTACATAATGGAGAGGAGCAGACTACTGCATTGCTTGATGCATGTTCTTGAAAGTTTTTTCATTTGGTTATACTATAAATTAAAGATGCCAAGAAATTATATTATTGGTTATATCATTTATCCAAGTGTAAGTAAACAAATTTTGCAAATGAAGTAACTTCATGACTGGACCACTTGTATATAGAGGCCAATGACCTCACATTAATTCCCTTAGTATTCCAAAATGCCATGCACATACTCTCAAAGACAAGTATAATGGTATGCATTACAGAAAGGGGCCACAAGCCAGACTAGTTTTGACCTTTATTGAGGACTTATCAGTGGGAGTCAGACCCAGAAGTAATACCAAGGTTGAAGTAATGCAATAATATTTCTATATATGAAGTAGTCAAAAGGTATCACATCAGCAGAGACTTGCAGTCAACACAAGTTACTGCAAAACTGGTAACTTGGGTTAACTATGAAAGAAATGATTGTTGTCGTGACTATGAAATTATGAAACTTGTAGCTATGAAAGAAAGGATTGGATAAGAAAATGGTTGCTGTTAATCATCACGAAACCAAATGGAACAGATGACCAGATAACCTAACCTCTCATAACTGCAAGAGTTATGAGAGGTTAGATTTTGTACAAAATTTTTGTAATACCCTTTGAATCTATGAACAATTCCACAGCATAAACTTATGGACCACTACTGTGTGGAATAAAAAGATTAACATGCCAATGTTACTTGGAAACCACTATCCTTAAAACCACACAGAGTAGGCTTTAAATTTACATTTCATCAGCACCATGGGCAGAAGTGGCTTAGAAAGAATCTGCTATTTTTCTTAAACAAATGGAGGTAACAATGGAAGAACAGATCAAAGTTTCAGGAAGACAAGCAGACAATTGAAAGAAGAAAAGAATTAGTGGATCTGAAAACAGACTGTTGTTGATGGGTAGAGGTTTGTTTGGAAGGAAAGTGAAGGAATAATTGAACCAGTTTATGAAAGTACTTATAGAAAAGACAGAGGAAAAACAGAACATCTAGGATAACTCAATACATTCCAAAATAAGTGATGCATTAAATGGATTGTCTACTTTTGGATAGCATTAGGAATTTTTAAAAAGAATTTTACAGTACACATGGATCAACACAGATGAGAAAAAGTATTCTAAAGTTGGAGAGATTTTAAATTGAGATAGGATTTACATCTTTGTAAAAAGTAGTCTTCTGAACAAAAAAGGAAAAAACATCTCAACCTATAAGAAAAAGTCTGGAAAAAAACCTGCTCTGGAAATAACGCACAGAATTTTCCAAGTATTTCATTTCAGGTCTTCCATAATCAAAGTGGTTTTCTTACACAGTAAATGACATTCAGCTAACTAAAAAGCAATATTCAGTATTAGCATTACACTGGCCATCAGGAGGTTGTCAGATTGCATTACATTTGTGAGCAGACCTACCTCCTTCCCATAGAAGCACTTTTTGTGGTGAGGGGGCCATCTCAGTGATGGCATTGGTGCTCTCCTGAGACTTTTTTACTATCCTTTCTTCAAGCCTACCATCACTGGGATCAAAACCTGATACTGTTTACTATGTAGTGCTACCAGTGGACATTCAGAAAGAGAATCCTAGTAGTCTTGTACTCCTTGGAGATGTCATGTAGTAATAATAATAATAATTTGGCATTCCATTGGTCTGCCTAGGATCAATCAGCCAGTGGGCAAGGATCAACAATGTTTCAGTAAGTGACTCACCCCATGATCCGAGGTCAGAAACTAATGGCTTGCTGTGGAGGTGGTATAACATCTATCTCCAACAAAAAACCACCTTGGGCATGAATTCTCCATCAAATATTTCAAAGGGACTAACACGACCCACACCAAGTTCTGATACTGAAAATACATCATTTGATAAGAGAAGTAAGAAACAAAAGCCATGGGATACCAGTATAAATGGACCAGTTTTTTTGATCAACCATGCAACAGGTGAAAAGCCAACAGGTAAAATATCATTGTGTTCTTTATTCAAGTGTTCAGGAGTGGAAGGTTCTACAAAAAAGTTAAAAACTATGTTCTGGTGATATCCTTGTAGAAATTTGTCAACATTCTGAAAAACTACTAAGACCTACATCGATGGGTGAAACACCAATTGCAGTAACACCTTACAAAACACTCAAAACTCATCTAGACAAATGATTTCAGAATAGAATCACTATGATGTTCCTGATGAAGATATTTTTGATATACTTGAAAGTAGGGTATTTGAACTGTCCTATTAGACTGTACATTTGTAATCCACTAAGATGTTTCAAATGTCAGAAATATTATTATTTTACAGCACCTCCATGCAGTCCAGACTCATCCTGGGAGACCAAATTAACCATTATACACACAAATCCTATCATAACTCCTTGAATCCATTCCACTGATTCACCTCTCTGCATGCATAACATCTGGTTCACACATTCCTACTAACACTTACAGAACCTCCATGGATTGCCAGTAGTCCTCTATTTGTCATATATTGGGGGACAAAGTTGCTCGTGTCCATAGTGATCCTAAAGCTATGTCCCCTGGGTGGTGCTAAATGAGAAACAGTGATAGGCAGCAAGTCCATCCTAAGGATCTCCTGGCCAATTTCGTGATGTCTAATTTATTTATTGAAGATAGTGACTTCCAGAAACCAGAATTTAGAAACAGTGGTCCTACACTACGTATTTTTCAATTAAATATTGAATCTATTAGCAAAGCCAAATGCGATTATTTATCGAAATTATTGTTAACCAACAATGTTGATGTGATTGCTCTCCAGGAAACACGTGCTGCTGATCTCGAACAGCTCCTTAAAAGAGGTCGCATTCCAGATTACACTGCTATTGGTGCATGAAGTATATGGAATAGCAACATATGTGCAAAATCATCTTAAAGAAGTTTTCCTTCTATCTCAAAATATTGTAGAAAACATACATACAGTAGTGATAAAAGTTCAAGATGTTACAATTACAAATATTTATAAGCCACCTGGATCACCTTTGCCGGAAAAATTATTCCTATTGCTGAACATCCCGCAATCTATATTGGGGACTTTAATAGTCACCATGAACAGTGCAATTATGCTCAAAACAATGCATGTGGCAAAAAACTTGTTGATTGGATCAAACTGAATAATCTTCACTTAGTCTGATGCCAAAGACAAAGGCACTTTTAGATCTACTGCCGGGAAAAGAGACTATAACCCTGATTTATGTCTTGTGAGCAAAAATAATTCAAGTCACCCTACGTAAAATCTGAGAAGGGTCTTAACTGACTTTCCTCATAGTCAACATAGACCGGTATTAATTGACATTGGCATTTCCATTCCATTTGTAAGATCAAAGCTAATCCCATGCTGGAATTTTAAAAAGGCTGACTGGAATAAATAAGCACATGAACTTGACAAATGTATTCGCTGGATATCTCCAATAAGTAGTTATTTTCATTGATTTATAGGTGTAGTTCTGCTTGCTGCCAAGAAAGGTATTCCTAGAGGTATTAGACATAACTATATACATGGTTGGAGCAAAGAATGTGAATTACTTTATAATGAATATCAGATTAACAATGACCCAAAAACAGCTGACGAACTCCTAGAAAACTTGGATATATCCCAAAGGAAAAAATGGGTAAATACAGTTGAAAGTATAGACTTTACTGATTCCAGACATAAAGCTTGGAGCCTTCTTAGGAAACTAGGTGGTAGTGCTCCTTTGGTTAAAGAACAACCAAGAATCACCCCAGATCAACTAGCTATTCATATGGTTAACATATCACGTATCCCAACCAATAAAAAGCATACAAGATATATAAAGAAAAATTAAAAGAATTTAGCAAGTCTTCACTTATAACTTTAAATTTTGCACACCCTTTTACGCAGCAAGAAGTTGAAGCAGCCTTAAAGGAACCTAAGCCTGGTAAGGCTCCTGGTTTTGATAACATTCATCCAGAACTTTTCATTATTCTGGGAAGAAATGCAAGATTATGGTTAACAAAGTTCTATACTGACATTCTTATAACTGGTAAATTCCCACTATTTTTAAAAAATCAAAAGTACTTTCAATTTTAAAGCCTGGTAAGCCTAATCATAAACCAGAAAGTTACCAACCTATTACTCTCCTCAGTTGTTGTTATAAACACTTTGAAAGACTTATTTATAATAGAATAAGCTCCACAATTTTTAAAAATGTCACAATAGAACAAGCTGGCTTCAGGCCAAATCGTGGATGTTGTGACCAGGCTCTCTCTTTGGTAACTCACATAGAAGCTGGTTTTTCAAAAAGGTTTAAAAACATCAGCAGCATTTATTGCTTTGTCAACAGCCTTCAACACCGTTTGGAGACAAGGCCTTCTATATAAATTATATAAAATTATCCCATGTAAAACAATAGTCCATATTATTAACAATATGCTAAGAGATAGAAGGTTTATAGTAACTATAGGTAATAAAACTAGCAGCAAAAGGAAGTTAAATAATGGATAGCCACAGGGATCTGTTTTATCTCTATTATTATTCAATCTGTATATATCTGATCTTCCCGTCACTATGTGAAGGAAAGTTTGTTATGCCGACAATATAGCAATAACTACACAGCATAAATGCATAAGTCATAGAATAAATTCTAAAAGCTGACTTAACTATTCTGGATGAATATTTTAAAAGATGGAGACTGTTTAAATAGGAGCAAAACGGTAATATCTTGGTTTCATCTAAATAATAACTTGGCAAATGTGAAACTAGAAATTGAATTGAACAACCCTATACTTCCATATAATACATTCCCTAAGTACTTGGAAGTTACACTTGACCGTTCTCTCACTTTCCGGCAACATCTTTCAAACTTGGCATATAAAGTAAGGACACGTAATAATATCCTACAGAGATTCTGTGGCACAACCTGGGGTTCTAGAGCCTTGCCTCTTTGGACAAGAACCTTTGCTTTGGTATTCTCAAGGATTATCAATTCTCAATTGAACAATACCTTAAGATTAATTACAGGCTCTATTAGCTCGACCCCAACATATTTGTTACCTCCTTTAGCAGGCATTATTCCTACAGAACTACATAGATTGAATTCTTTAGTCCATGAATTCCAAAAAATTGCTGGTAATCCGAACCTACCTATTCATCAGGATCTCCCAACCCTTAACATCAATAGACTGAAATCTCGCCATCCATCACTATGAGCAGCAGAAGAACTAGTGCTAATTAATTTTAATCCTTTATCAAAGTGGGAAGAAACATGGAAGAAAAATACAAAAGAACATTTGCATAACATCTTTAAAGGTCAAATCATCACAGGATCAGATCTACCTCGCAAAACATGGACGGTACTAAATAGAATTTGCACAAATCATGGCCTATGTGGAGATACTCTCTATAAATGGAACAGACAAACATCTCCAGAATGTGACTGTGGTGCTCCACGACAGATTATGCAACATATTGTAACAGAATGCATCTTCTGTGCTTATCAGAATGACTGGAATGACTTTTTACAAGAGGCTCCTGAAGCTGTGACCCAAATTACGAACTTAGATCTGAATTTATAATGATATATATGTTTCTTTTCCTTATTTTCCAACTTCTTGGATTAGATCTGTGTTTTCCTTCAAAGTTTTAACTTAAAATATTTTTAATTCTTCAATTCTGTTAATATATAATGACATCATGATTCTCTTTTTTAACATCATGTTTTTGCCATGAGCTATGTATGTGTCATATATTGAAACATTTCAATTGCATCAATTTTATAAATCATGTTCCCTCTTTTCTGCCTATTAGACTTACTATCTTCACCTTCTTAGTCTACATTTTTTAAACAACTTTCATATCTTCTCTCATTGCATATTTCTCAAATCTTTCAAGTCATTTGTGCCTTCAAAAATAACTCATTCGCTTCTTTCTTCTGGATACTTATAGCTTTACTAACATCTGTTTTCTATGGGCTTTAAATATGGATTTTTTCCAAACTTCCCACTCTGGCTCTACGACCTGCCCAATGTGGTAGTAAAGAGCATAAACCTTGCTCTGCAAATATTGCTAAATATTTGCAGAGCAAGTGTCAAATCTCAGGGAGACTGCCTAGCTTACTCCTGTGTATTGTCAGAAGTGGAGATGAATAAGAAATACAAAACATAAGAACAGAATGAAACATATATGAGGATGGAAAAAGGAAGTTAGCCATCACTACACCTCTTCTGAGATGTTCTTAGGTGGATCACCTAACACTGACGGAGAATGCCAACACAAATAGACAAGGTCATATCACTGAATGAATCCCTGACAATAATTACCTCTCCCTTTTGAATAATGGACTCAGTACCTTCTTCCATATGCAAACTGACTCTAATTCTGCAAAAAAATCTTACTATCTGCTGCCCTTCCATTCTTCTACTGCCAATCAGTGAATGGGGGATGTCAAAGAGAACATGTATGGAAGAATACATTTTCATGTTCTTTGCAAAATCTCTTCACAGGAACTATGTTTCCATATTGTGTTCCGTGTATGAGGACTGGGATTTATTTTACCATCTTGCCAAATTTAATGCCACATATTTAATTACACTCAGTCAAAAATCTATCACTGAAACAGTAAAGTACATAATAGATTGTACTATGCAGGCAGCAACAGCCTCAATTCCAAAAACATCATTTCAATTTCCACTGTCCAAAGCCCTGGTGGAACTCAGAGTCCCAGGCATCCAAAAAGGTGTGTACTTCTTAGATAACCCATTGCATCAGCATTAATAGCTTTTAAGCATAATCAAGCCAAAGTATATTGTATGTTTTGTCAAAAAACGATCTAAGAAGCATTTTACGTCACAATGGAGGACACAAACGTAGTAGTGGCTCTTGTACATATGCTGCTCAGATGGCATTATTTTGTAGTAGATATTGTCCACATCGTTAAATAAAATTGGCAGTATATTGTATACTTTTGACTGTGATGTTTAGCCGTGACTGTTTTTATTGTTCTTTCAAAAATATTCTATGTTATGTCACCAATGATTGGAAGAAAAATAGAGACCAAGACATTGATGTTGACCGATTATCAGTGTGTGATTTAGTGCATTATAGCATGTTTAATGTATTCGTTGATGAGAGTGGGAATGGAGATATTTGTCTGAAATGTTTCATAACTGAGTGAGAAATGTGCATCGTGTTGCGAGCAAAAGAAAGAAGTGACCAATGAAAATAGAGTAGAATTGTGGAAATGTTCTGGAAGTGTTGTGGAGAATGTAGTGAAAGCAGGAAATAACAGTGCATGAAATATGAATGAGAGTTTGAAGCAAATGCTTGAAATTAATAACGTCAATGAGATGCCAGCATGGATATACAGGGTGTTCGGGATAAATTTGACAGTTTCGTAAGGAAAAAGAAAATCTTCTTTGTATCTATTAAATTTAATGAATTGACAAAAAAACATTACAGGCAGAGTTAATTACAATACTATCAACAAGATTTACTCAAAATAACCACCATTAGCATCGATCACAGCTTCAATTCTGCTTCGGAACCTCGAACAAGCTGATGCTACAGTCTCCCTGGGAAGGGCCGCAAAAACTGTTTTAATTTTATCCATTAACTGGGCCTTTGTATTACTGGAAGTGCGATTGGTGTCTTTTTCAACTGCGCCCCATACAAAATAATCCATGGGGTTAAGGTCTGAGGAGTTTGGAGGCCAAACATTTGGACTGGTGAAGTCGTAGAAATTTTCAGACAACCATTTTTGACTTTTCCCAGAGGTGTGGCAAGGGGCCGAATCCTGCTGCCATACATACGGCCTACCATTGGCTACCCTTGTTATCCAGGGCTTGACTACAGTTAGCAACTCCACGAACAAAGCCCGAATTCCAATGCCAGGGTTCTTCAACACCTGTTCCTGCAGATTTGCGAGGAATTCTGCTGTACGGACGCAATCAGATCGTCTGCTAGGAATCTTTCTTCTTTCTACATCCTCGTAGTCACCATTGCAAGTCTCTAGTTCATGCCTGATTGTTTTTACTGTATTCAGGGAGCATTGGGCAGCAGTCGTAATATCCTTATTTTGATGGCGGGCACGAATCATCATGATACAAGTTATTCTCTTCCATGATTCAGGTGGGTTCCAGCTATCCATCCTTTCTGACATCTTGTATATGAATGAAGAAGGGTTCCAAACTTTTAAATGAAGAGAAGTGTGTGTTAATACATGTAACTTACGGAAAAATATAATTAATTATAAATATGTCAAATTTATCCCGAACACCCTATAAATTGCACACACATGTGAAATACTTAACAGGCTAACAAATGAGCTCATGCAATTGAAAAAATGATTAGAATGTGGTACAGAAGGATGGAGAATGAAAGAAAGACTGAATGGTAAAAGTGTAAAAAACTAGGATAAAATAAATAGTATTTTATGGTGATTTGATATGGGGTATACTTAATAAGAAAGCAATGAAAGAATATTTACAAATGCAAAGTTAAAGGAGGTTAGTGAAGCTTTAAGTTTGCAGAATAAATTCAGGCACAATTCATTTGGAAGCTGAGAAATGTGCAATAAGAAATTATATGAGTTGTTAAAAGAAACAAAAATGAAGTGTAAGAAAGTAAAGATTGTGAGTCTGCTGCCTCGATATGATAGGACAGAACTGAGGAGAATGGGGCATGATTATCAATGAGATTGTGCAGGAGGAATGGTGTGCAGTTTATAAGTGTGCTGTGAAGTTGATGGACAAAAGCCTGTACATGCCCGATAGACTGCACTTAAATGTTTTTTTGGAGTTAGGTACTTGTAGAGTGTTGGTCAATGAGAGTAGTGCAAAACCAGCAAACTATAGATAATGGGCAGGAAGGTGGGGGGTGGAAGAAAGCATCAGTATGGAAAGATAACTTTTCTAAGTGCTGATGGCATGAGTGACAGAAGCAGAAGAAATAATTCAGTTAATAAGTGATCACTTTGCAAGGGTATATCATCCAGTTGGTGACATTGCAGTTATAGAGGTTACTGACTGATGTGAGCAGGTAGATGAACAGAAGGTACTCAGTATATTTAAAAAAAATCAAGGTAACTAGAGCAGTAGGCATGCAAAATATGTCAGCTTGTGTGCTACAAGAAAGTGCAAATGAATTGGTAGTGCCTCTGACTATGCTGTTTAATTGCAGTCTTAACTTTGGCAGGATTACAGAGTGGAAACAGAGTAAGATAGTTCCATTAGATAATAATAGCTCCAAGACAAAAGTAGCAAATTACGGATGAATTGGCATATCTGGAGTGCTGGTTAAAGTATTCAAAAACTTGGTTAAATGTAAAAATTCAGGAATGGGTGGATAGGAATATGAAAATTTAAAAAAGGCAACATGGGTTTGTAAAAAGTAAGTCCTGCTTCAGTAATTGATTCACATTTTATAAGGTGACAGCACAATTAGATAAACGAAATGGTTACACCATGACACTTCTGGACTATATGGTATGAAAAAGTGGTGACTGATATACAGACTGACGGTGGTGTACATCAGTGGAATCAAGGTGAATGAGGGCAACTAGTGGAAAACCCAGGACCCTGTAGTAGCACTTTTACTCTTTTAAGTTGTACAATAATAATGTATTGGAAGATTTGGGGGGGAGTTCAATTGTTTGTTGATAATGCAAACCTTGTAAAGGCAATAGTTGATAGAGATGATCCAGATATGCAATTTTTGAAAATTATGGAGACAACTATCGTGATTGAATAAAAACTTTAACAAATGAATATAACAAATCAGTTTGATTGTAGTGTAGCTTGTTTTCTGTGTGTAGTTGTATGCTTCAGAAGACCTTGACATAAAGGTCGAAATGTCGAATGTAGATTTTGGTTATATTAAACTAAAGTTTTTATTCAAACACTGTAGTTGCCTCCATAATTTACAAAAATGCATTTGGATCACCATGTAAGTTTAAAGAAAGGATTCATATCATCCATGGAAATGATACCCACAAGTGCTGCAATCGCTATGGTAAGTTAAAGATTCGTATTTCCCTCGGCTGAGCTTCATTCATATCAATCGGCTGGCCTTTTTTAAGAGATACAGCGACAATAACCTTACTCCTATCTGCATCAGGCTAAAATCCAAATTTACGTCCGCTAAGTTACTCCGTATTTATGACCGCACAGAAAAAGCAATGCTTAAAGAACAGATTCAAACAGCCCGCCATAACGTAGCTACAACACAAAATCTGGATTCAAAATTACAATCCAAACTATCGAACTATATTAATCCAGACATAGTACAAGTACTTGAAAGAATTACTGAAAATTCGGCCAAATATACCCTGGAAAAGAATAAAGAAAAACTGAAGACAAAATTCCACAGTTTGACACAACAGCAAAATATGGTGGCCAATCACAGGAATCCATCCAATCAGAAGACTTCCTCTCGATAAACACCAACAATGAACAACAAACAAATGAGGCAAGGAGTGACCAACCACTGGCAATCAAGAACCATGTGATCAACCTATCAAGCCACACCCTGAACAATGGCAGACTTACGCTACTGAATAAAGGACTTAACTATGCAATAGCACCTAAAAAGGTAAACAATTTGGGTTTTATCTACCACATTGAACGAGGCATCTGGTCTCTACCTAACAATATAGCAGATAAAATATGACTAGAAACTAGTAATTTCCTGAACACTTAGAAAACCATAAAGAACAATCTCACAAAAACAGAATTAGCAGCAATTAAGTTATTAAAATCCAAACAAAACATAATAATAATGAAAGCTGATAAATGATGTGCCACTGTTGTCCTTGAAAGGTCAACATACGTACTTCAAATGAATCAACTAGTAGCCGATAACAACACATATAAAATGGTAAATTATAACCCAACAAAAAGGATAAAGGATAAAACAGAGAAACTACTCAATTCCGTCACTTCTTGGCCAACAGACATGGTTAAAAAACTCAAACCCCACTACGCCGCCCCCAGAATATATGGGTCCCGAAAATACTACAAATAAAATGTGCCCCTTCGACCAATCGTAGAAGGAATACAGTCCCAATTACCACTTAGCCAAGAAATTAGCAGCAACACTTAAGGAGTTGGTAAGTCATTCCCCCTCCTACATAAAAAACACAACACTTTATAAACAAAATTAAAAACATAACACTCGTCATCAATGACACAATTCTCCTACTACAGAACATGTAGTTGTCTCCATAATTTTCAAAAATGCATTCGGATCACCGTGTAAGCTTAAAAGAAAAGTGTTGCAGATATCTTACAGGATGATTTAAATAAATTAGCAGGGTAGGCAAAGTACAATTGTTGTCAATTCAATGTAAAATGTAAGGTGTCCTGAAGTGCATTACACTTTGAATCATACTGATGGTACTATTTTACAGGAAACTAGGGATCTGGGGATGATGGTGGAGAGAGATGCAGAACACATTGCAAAAGTTGGCAAAATAGCTTGGAGGATTACTTGGGTGCCAAAGAGCTACTAAAGAGACTATAAGATTGATATTGAGCCAGAAGAAACTTTTCAGTACATGGGGAATAGGGAAAAACAAGAGGTCATATTCAGAAGGAGTTGAAGAGTGTGGTTAGTAAGGATGCACATACTAGGTTCTTTACTTGGAGAGTGGTAAATGAGTAGAATGGATATTGCGAGAAGTGGTTGTTAGCACCCTAACAGTAAATAGGTTTAAGACATATGATGGGTATTGTGTTAAAGGATAGAGTGGGTGTCCTGTGGACTCATTTGACTTGTAGGAAAACCCATATAAATAATATTAACAATAATAAAAAATCAGCAATGTATTAAGAGGGAGAAAAAGACCTTTTTTTCACACTAATATAGTTAGGCCCTGATAACATCCATTATGAAATAAACGATCTATGGTTCTTCTCTAATCATATTACAGTAGTAGTTTCCAGATTCTTGGCATAAGTCAGTTCTCATCGCTCTTCCAAAACCAGGAAGGAATTCAACATAAGCAAACAATTATCTGACCACACCTGCCTTTGTATGATAAGAGAAAATGGTAGAAAAAAGACTTCTTGGATATTAAAAAGCAACAATCTTCTCTCCAGTAGCCAATGTTGTATTTGTAGACATCATTTAACTTTGGAACGTTGCTATGTTTAAATACTTTTATAAGAGACATTCTACAAACAAGAACATCTCATTTCAATTTTCTTTGACATAGGGGAGAAGGTTGATATCAGATGTTCTTGTTTGTAGAATGTCTCTTATATCTTTACTGTCCTTATGCCAATAAACCATTGTTTATTGGCATAAGGACAATAAAGACATTGTCCACAAAATGCCATTGTTTTAGTTTTATCTGTGGATGGATATTTTCATTCCAAACTGTTCTACTATAATGTTTAAATTATATATTGCTCTTTGCTTAAGGGTCAAAGCTGTATAACTGAGAGGAGACCTCCACATAGCCTTTAAAGGAATGCAGAGAAACGACCGGGGCTTCTGATCTAATATCCAAGCCTCACCTTCTCGTGGTGTGCACCTTGTTGGGTATCTGCCTAGATACTGATTGAATGAGGATGGGCTGGCAATTTCGGATTTAGCCGAACAAATTTTAATTCTTATTGGCTTAAACCAAACTACAAAATGATGGTACAACATGACAAAATTTCATACTGGCTGGGGCATCGCCCGGTTAAACAAAGACCCCATTGTTTTCACCAGGGAACCAGGGTGAACAATGAAAAGTCAGCCCACTGGAACAAATCTGAAAAAATACCCCAACTCTACATCACCAGAGTTAAAGATCAGTACTATCAACATAAGAAGCCTGAATGGCACAGAAATGCAGTAGCTGAGGAAGTAGATAAGTACCAGATTGACATAAGGGGATGACTGAAACAAAAAAGACGAAAACTGGTGAGATCTTTCACAGCAATAAATACAAAATGCTATATTCAGGCAATGACAATCAAGGAAATCATTGAATACAATGGTTACTCAACACTAAATATGAGGCTAATCTCTTTGAATGGCAGGCAGTCTCAAGTAGAGTGATGTGGGCAATATCAGAATGGGAAACTGGACAATGAGACTTATTTGTGCCTATGGTCCCACAGAAGGTTCTACTAAGGCAGAAGTAGAGGAATTTTTTGAGGATTTAGAGAAAGCATCTGACACAATGAAAAAGGAAAAGTTGGTCATTGTTGGGGATCTAAACAGCAGAGTAGGAAATGATTGTCAGACATCAAAAATATATTGGGAAAATTTGGAGAAAAGAGCAAAGCTAATAATAATCGCAAATATTTCTTGGATTTCTGCTCAGGACATGGACTATTTATTACTAACACCATGTTCCAACATAAAAATGTACACAAATTCGCATGGAGAGAAGATGCAAGTGATAAGAAAAGTCTCATTGGCTATGTTATTGTTGATAGTGATGTTTTCTCCCTTGTGCAGGACACAAGAATGTACAGGGGATTTGAAATTGGAAGTGATTACTATTTAGTCTTGAGCAGGATAAAATTGAATTTCATATTGAAAAGAATAACATGTAAAGAAGTTTTAAAGTGAATAAAAGTTGAGCAGCTTTAGATATTCAGTGGCAAGCCTTCAAGAAAACCTTGATTGATTCAGTAAGAGAGTCAGTAATGTGGTGAGGTTGTCTGCAAGGATAGAAAAATCAGAACTCCATGGTGGACACAGGAAGTTAAAGAGGCAGTGAATAAAAAGAAGAAAGCATATCAAACGTCCCTGGCAAATAAGTCGGCTTGTGCTCTTAGAGAATACAGAGACAAATGTAAGAAAGGTAAACACTGTGTAAAACTAGCTAAAAAAGTCATGTGAGGACTTTGGCAAAAATATAGAAAATAAGTACCAAGAAAGTGGCAAAATATTTTGGAGGTTGTTGAAGAAGCTTAGAAATGGATGAAAGAGTACTGTAAAAGGAGTCAGAGATGATAAAGGTGACATGAAAACGGGAGAACAATATATCCTTGAAGTATGGAGAAATTACTTCGAGAAATTGCTAAAGGAAACAAGCAGTGTTAGCAGAGAGGTAAAAAACACTCAACAGGTATACAGTCGGGAATACATATCCACACTTAAATTAGAAAAAGCCACCAATGGCTTAAAATGTGGAAAGACATCAGGAGTAGATAATATTCGACCAGAAATGCTGAAGTATGGTGATATAAAAGTCTTCCAGTGGCTGCACTGCATAGTTAAGAAGGGCTGGACAGAGGGACGAATTCCCAATGATTAGAGTAGAGCTCTCATAGTACCCATACATAAAAAGGAAAATAAAACTGAATGTGAGAATTACAAAGGTGTATTTCCCTACAAAGTGTTGCTGGTAAGATATATGCAAGTATACTTGAGAAAGGATTGAGAAGAATTGTAGAAGAAAAGCTTGGTGAAGAACAAGCTGGATTCAGGACAAATAGAGGCTGTTAGGATCAGATCCACACTGGTTGACAAATAGTGGAGAAATCATGGAAATATAACAAAGATCTCCATTTGAGTTTTGTAGATCTGGAAAATGCATATGATAAGGTGTCAAGAGAGAAGCTATTTAATACGCTACAGTTATATGGTGTCAATGGGGCATTATATCAAGCAATACCCAGTCTTTATTTGAGTTGTAAGTCAGCAGTTAGAATTGAAGGACATACAGGATGATGGTTTAATGTTAAATCTGGTGTGAGACAAGGATGTACATTACCTCCTCTGTTATTCATTCTCTATATGGATCACATTATGAAGGAGAGTGGTATTAAACATGATAACAAAATTGGAGATGTTTATTTCAGCTCTTTGCTTTATGCAGACGATGTTATACTTCTCAATAAATCCGCTATGAGTCTGCAAGATTCCTTGTCTAAATTGAATAGCTGTTGAAATAGATATAGTATGAAGGTCAGCAATAAAAAGACAAAGACAATGAAAATAGGCAGAATCATTGAAAATGTCAACTGCATTGTGAAGAGAGATCCTGTGGTACACATAAAACATTTCACCTACTTAGGCAATTTTTAGTAAAGATGGTAAATTAAATATGGAAATAGACAACAGAATCAATAAAGTTGGTATAGTAGGAAATCGATTAAATAAATTCATATGGAATAAGAGAGACATTAGTCGGAACACTAAATTAGCTATATACAAGACAGCGTTCAAACCAATTTTAACTTATGGATCTGAGAACTGGGTCAGAAGTAAAACACTTGACCAAAGACTAGAGACCACAGATATGAGAGTCCTGAGAGAAATTAGAGGCGTGAAAAGATGGCATCAATGGTAATATCATATTAAAAACGAGGATATTAGGGAATAACTTGACATTGTCAGCATCAAAGAATGCATTAGCAGGGCTAATCTCAGGTGAGGAAAGATTAGCAAAACAAGTGTTGTCTGCCAGGTTGGCAGGAAAACGACCAGAGGAAGACCAAGATATAGGTGGATTGATATGATACAATGTGCCTTAGATGATAGAAATATAAGATCTGATAATGAAAATTTTGGAGTCTTGATAAGGACTGATTTGGAGGAAAATTGTAGATAGGAAGGTAGTAATTATGTAAATTTTTCATGCAGTACTCTCATATCCTGTATACCCCTTGAGGGTACATGTCAGGAATTTGATGATGATAAAATAAAGTGCATATTTTAATCATCATTACTCACTTCAGAAATAACATTTTGTAAATGTTATTTATTTAGAAGTGGCCAGATGTCGTCATCACTTGAAATCTCTTGGATATCATTTGTGTAATTTTCGTTGCATATTTTGACTGGTTCAGCTATCAAGGTCAGTAATAAGACCTTGCTTACAACTATGATGCAACTTTTGCAATTAATCCAGGAATGCGTTAGCAGTGGTAATCTCAGGTGGTATGGTCATTTATACAGAATGGACGAGAAAATTGGGAAAACAAGTGTTCGCTGCCAGGTTGGAAGGAAAACAACCCAGAGGAAGACCAAGATATAGGTGGATTGATACAGTAAAAAGTGCCTTAGATGGTAGAAATATAAGATCTGATAATATTGGAGTCTTGACAAGTAATAGACTGATCTGGAGGAAAATTGTAGATAGGAAGTTAGCAATGATGTAAATTTTGCATGTAGTACTATCATAATCCTGTACACCTCTTGAGGATACATGGCAGGAAATTGATGATGATGATGATGAGTATCATATGCCAGCTTATACAAGATATTGTAAGTCTCTGCTAGTGTGAAGTGGAGATTAGTTAGTTCCAAATATGAATAAGTGAGTAACTGAAATATTTTTGCTATAGTGTTTGTCAAGCTGCTTTTTAATACAACATATGGAGAATTTCTAAAGAAGGATTTTTCTCATCATCACAGTACTGGTTGGTTCACAGAGTTTTTTGGTGAATGGGCAGCAAAAGTCACACTGTGCCAAACAGGTTAGAGCAGCACATAAGATAAATATAAACAGTAATAAAATAAATCAGAAAATAACATGTTATGTACAAATAAAAATTTAAAAACTTTTGCAAAGCAGTATATACATATAAATGGAATTTATAATCAAATGTCTGTATAAATGAATTCTTTTTGAAGTTAGAAACATGCAATTTATCTTTGACAATTTACCTGATAAGATTTACCAGAGCATGTGTTGCTCACTATAGTAATAAATTCATTTCTTTCTTGAATGAACTCTTGCTACCCAACCAGAATGTGACAAATGGTAAGACAAGCTGCATTGTTTACAAGCTTACAAGTGGGTCATCAAGCCTGCAGCAAATAAGAATATATAAGATGAATGTGATCTATGAGGAGCCGAACAACTTCCTTTGATCGGTTTCTCCACTGACTTGACTGCCAATGATCAATCTTATACACATGTATGATTGGTTTACATCACGTCCTTTTTATATCATTTAAAATTGAAAGGAGAGGTGAGTCATCATAGTGAATGACTTCCTAGACACAGATGGTGCTGACTTTGTAATAAAACTATAACACTAAATGACTAAACTTTGGCCTAAAATTTAAATAATTAAACATAAAATGAGTATATATTGTGACAAGAAAATGCAAATTACATTATACATGTACTAAGACCTACAAGTAAACTGACAAACATGCACTGGTGTCAAGACAACTGAATGCCAAAAAGTTCTGATTTGTCCTACTCCCACCCTCTAGTGAAATCAATGGAAGAGGCTATTGCTCTTAATAATAGGGAATGTGAGGTCTCTTGCAATGACCCCAACAAGTCAATATTAGGAGAATAAGAGGAATTAGAGATAATAAAGCTGACATGAAAACTGGAGAAAGATATCATTGAAGTATGGAGTAATTACTTCAAAAAATTGTGAAATGAAACAATCAGTGACAAGGCATGCACAATCGGGAATACATATCTATACTTGAAGAAGAAAAACCACCAAAAGTCTGAAATGTGGAAAGGCAGCTGGAGTAGTCGACCAGAAATGCTCAAGTATGAAGTTATAAGTGTTACAGTAGCTGCACTGCATAGTTCAGAAGGCCTGCACAGAGGAACAAATTCCAGATGATTGGAGTAGAGCTCTCATAATACTATATAAAAAGGGAAATAAACCTGAATGTGAAAAGAACAGAGGTATTTCTGTACTGACTGTCCCTGGTAAGATTTACACCAGTATACTTGAGAAACAGTTGAGAAGGATTATAGATGCAAGGCTTGATGAAGACGAAGCTGGATTCAGGACAAATAGAGGCCATCTGGATCAATTTTTCTCTTTAAGACAAATAGCTGAAAAGTCATTGGAATATAACAAAGATCTGTATTTAACTTTTGTAGAGCTGGAAAAAGGATATAACAAGGTGCCAAGAGAGACGCTATTCAAAATGCTGCAGTTATATGGTGTCAGCAAGGCATTATATCAAGCAATACATAGTCTTTGAGATCTAAGTCAGCAGTCAGACGAAGGAAGTACAGGAAGATGGTTTAATGTTAAATCTGGTGTCAGACAAAAATATACATTATCTCCTCTGTTATTCATAATCTACATGGATCACATTATGAAGGAAAGTTGCATTAAACCTGATATCAAAATTGGAGATGTTAATCTGCTATAAGTCTGCAATTCCCTGACTAAACTGAATAACTGATGTAATAGATATGGTATGAAGATTAGAAATAACAAGTCAAAGACAAAGATAACAGGCAGACACATTGAAAATATAAAATGCATTGTGAATGGAGAAACCATATAAGAAGTAAAACATTTCAGCTACTTAGTCACGATTTTTAGTGAAGATTGTAAATTAAAAATGGAAATAGAAAACAGAATCCACAAAGCGGGTATGGTACGAAGTCAACTGAATAAATATAATATTATTATATAGCACCTCCAAATTATTATGACACCTGCTTCGATGAGTCCAAAGACTCATCGAGGGAGGGTACCTACTCTACAGCTCTGTCTCCACTACTCAGTTCAGCCACCACACCAGGGTTCACCAAAGTTATTTGCTCATCGACGACTTCAAGAGTTTCTTGACTTGTTATTGACCCCTATATTTTATTATTAAGTAATTATAATATGAAAAGTGAAAAAAGACCTTATGTGAGTTTTTAGATTGCTTATTTTATAGTTACAGTGTTTATTGTATGTATAATATAGCATATATTATTATATTACTATTACTACTACTACTACTACTATTACTATCACTAGTAATATCACTGGTATTACTAGTGATATTAATAAACTACTGTTATTAATATCGCTATTAATAAGATCAGTTCGTGAATCAATAACGATTGAATTAAAATATGTATGTTGATGAATTTTAGAACATTAATGTTTATAAGTCGATGTGCAAAAATGAGACTGGGATCGAACTTGTAAGTATCAGTAAATAAGAACCACAAACATGTTGCAATCTTGCTCCCACTGCGCCGGCCGACAGGAACCACCAACATCCTTTTATTGGTAAATACGTAATTTCGGCCTCAGTAACTATTTTCATGACCTTACTCCATCTTACAGGTCCTATTCATGGACCTGTAAAATGGAGGTAGTGATCCCATGATTCACTCTTAATTGCATTGTCATTACCTCCATGTCTTTTGTCATGGAGGTAATCCAAGTTAACCGAATAAAATATTACCCATATAATGATTTATATTTTTCTGTCAACCTGCAATCGAATCCTGAGCCTGAATCGACCGCTAACAATGTCATATCGACCTCTTTGGCGACCACTGCACTACACCAATGCCATCTACCACACACCATATATATATATATATGTGGAATAAGAGAGAAATTAGTCAAAACACAAAATTAGCTGTATACAAGACAGTGTTCAAACCAATTTTAACTTATGGATTTGAGAGTTGTTGGGTTAGACTTTTGTTAGTTAGAGGTAAAGCACTTGACCAAACTAGGCTGCAGATAATAGAGTCCTGAAAAAGATTACAAGTCAACATGTGGCATCAATCACAATATCATTAAAAACAAGGATATTTGGAAAGAACTTGACATTCTTAACATCCAGAAATGTGCTGGCTGAGCTAATCTCATGTTAAAAATTTTTAATTTTCTTGACCATAACAGTTATAAAAAGACTTCTAATGGGACTATATTGATCAAGGACATATAATAAACAACTATGCTTTACCAACTAGTTTCACCAACTAAGGCTGTTGGCATATTCAGGGTACATAACTGCTGTAAGGCACTAAAAAGTAAAAAACTGTAACAAACTATAATCAACCGATTCAATTTATATTAGACAAGAGAGCATAGCACATACAAAACATGCATTGAGTGTGCATGATCTCACTTGTTATTTAGGAACATACTATGGTTGACACTGTAATTCAGTTCTGGTGAGTTAACAGATAAAATAAGGGTCTTCCAGATCACGAGCAAGATTAGGCCTTGATACCTGTTAAGGTTTTGTGTACCGTGGGCAATTGCTGTAGCTTCTTTAATAAATCGGGAGTGGAAGTCCTCTATATAAGGAATTGTGCTTCTATCCCAATCTATGACATGGGTCGTTCTTGAGAAGTGAAAGGCTAACCTCGATTTTTCTTCTTTTTTATTATTGATGTCAGGAATGTGTTCTTTTTGCCTAATTTCAAGCTCCTTGAAGTCTGGCCGATATAATCCAAGCCACCACGAGCAGGGTATGTTGTAAACTCCAGCATATTTCAAGAAAGGATGGTTATCTTTTGGAGATCTTGAGAATGTCTAATCGTTTCTGTAGGTTTAAAGGCTACTCTTATTTTATGTGGTCTAAGGAGTTTAGCAACCTTATTTGAAACTGTCTCTAAGTATGGAATGACGATGGAGAAATATAACATTATGTCATATCATTGTCTTTGTGGGGATCAGAGAAAAGTATCATATGGACAAGTCTTCGAGGAAATCCATTCATGGTAAGGTTGTTAGATATCAGGGATAGTTCTTCCTGGAGCTCCTGTTGCTCTGTTGTAAGGAGAAAAGCACAGTTCTTCAGCATGTGTGCAATGCTAGTTTCTGATAAATGTGGTGGGAGGAAGTGTATTATAAATAACATCCTGTATTGGTAGGTTTGCAGTAAACTGAGAGGTTGATACCACCATTCATTAGCTTCTTAATTAGAGTGCCCACAAATGGTAATCGGTTATCTTTTTTAAGTTCTAGAGTAAATTTTATTGTGTGGTGTAAAGAGTTGATCTTGTTTAGGAAGTCTAACAGGCGCTTTTTTGAGTGGTTCCAAACAATAAAACTATCATCCACGTATCTCCACCATACTATGATAGGGTCTACTTGTGATAGGATTTTACTTTCAAAATCCTCTATAAAGAGATCAGCACAAGATGGAGAGAGGGGCTACCCATTGCAAGGCCAATCAATTGCTGATATATGGTTTTATTCAATGTGAAAAAGTTTGATGTTAAACAATGACGGAACAGAGAAATAATATCTTCTTGGAGCAAACTTTCTAAAATGTTGATGACTTCCTCCACAGGAATGTTAGTGAATAGAGATGTAACATCTAAGCTGGCGAGTAGATCCGTATTGGAGATTGAGATATTGTTCAGTTTCTCTATGAAATGGGAATTTCATATATAAGTATATCCGAATTATCGATGTGTGGTTTGAGGAGGCCTGCCAGGTGTTTAGATAACAGATAAGTGGTCGAATTGATTCCATTTACAATCGGACATAGTGGTATTCCATTTTTGTGTACTTTAGGAGCACCATATAATCTTGGAGTTAGTGGATGCATAGATTTCAATCTTCGGTTTAAGTCTATAGGCCTGTTATGGTGAAGAAAATTAACATTTTTAACATGAATAGCATCCATGGGGAAACCAAAAGAAAGGTACGTGTTTTGAACTCCTTAATTGTAAAAAAGCCAAATTATTAAATCACCCACATTTTTGAAGAGATGTCGGAACAACAAGATTATTCCAAAGTTTTTATTTTTAAAAGAGCAATTCCATTCCAGATGAGCAAAACATATTTTAAAACATCTTTGGCACTTCTTCGTGAAATGATACAGCATACCAGATTTCTTTTAAGCCAAATAGATTTAGAATGTTATCAGATTTATTACGATATTTCTACTACTTTAGAACAAAATATATGCTCAGTTTTGGACAGAATGGTTAATACGCACTATGACAAAGCCTTTACAACAAGCAAACGAAACCAAATAAAAAAATGTAACCAACTTCATACAAAGTGTGTCAAACCTTCTCTATCAGATAACCAACTTAATTTTAATTTACTGGATCACGTATTAACAAAACCAAAGATCAGTATACTTACAAAGGTTTCAATTTTGTGATAACACCTAGTCATGTCGCTGAAGTCAGTGTCATTTGTAATATAGAAATGGCACTCTCATCTTTACCAGAACCCATAGCTAATGATATTAGATTAAAAAATAGCATCATCCTCTCATCTTCAAGAAGGCCTAACAAAAACATTACTCCTCTGGAAAAAAGAACATTGTACAATTTGAAGAAAAAGAGGTTGTCATACCAAAACCAGGAAAGGGTTATTCCACAGTGATTTTAAACACCAGTGATTACGAAGATATGATTAACAGCTTATTATCGGATAAATCAACCTACCGTGTCTTTGTCACAGTTCCAACACCAAAAATCACGCATCAACAATTTAATACGTCACATGGTGAACTGGCCGATAGACTTAAAACAAAAATTGAAATCAATGCATCCACTAACTCCAAGACTATATGGTGCTCCTAAAGTACACAAAAATGGAATACCACTACACCCGATTGTAGATGGAATTAATTTGCCCACTTATCTGTTATCTAAACACCTGGCAGGCCTCCTCAAACCACACATCAATAATTAGAATATGTATATACGAAATTCGCAACATTTCGTAGAGAAACTGAACAATATCTCAATCTCCAATACAGATCTACTCACCAGCTTAGATGTTACATATCTATTCACTATCATCCCTGTGGAGGAAGTCATCATCATTTTAGAAAGTTTGCTCCCACAAGATTTTACTACTGTGTTCCGTCATTGTTTAACATCAAACTCTTTCACATGGAATAAAACCATATATCAGCAATTGACTGGCCTTGCAATGGGTAGCTCCCTCTCTCCATCTTGTGCTGATCTCTTTATGAAGGATTTTGAAAATAAATCCTATCACAAGTGGACCCTAAACCCACAGTATGGTGGAGATACGTGGACGATATTTTTATTGATTGGAACCACACATAAAAGGACCTGTTAGACTTCCTAAACAATATGAAATCTTTACACCACACAATCAAATTTACTCTAGAACTTGAAAAAGATAACTAATGACCAATTCTGGACACTTTAATTAAGCTATTGAATGGTGGTATCAACCTCCCAGTTTATCGCAAACCTACCAATACAGGACGTTATTTACATTTCACTTACTCCCACCACATTTCTCTGAAACTTAGCATTGTGTGCATGCTGAAGTGCTGCGCTTCTCTCCTTACAACAGAGCAACAGGACCTCCAGGAAGAATTATCCCTAATATCTAACATCCTTACTATGAATTGATTTTCTCGAAGACATGTCCACAAGATACTTTTCTCCGACCCTCCACAAAGACAACGAGTTGACACATTATATTTCCTCCATCGTCATTCCATACTTAGGGACAGTTGCGAATAAGATTACAAGACTCCTTAGACCATATAAAAGAAGAGTGGTCTTTACACCAACAGAAACTATTAAACAATTCTTAAGATCTCCAAACGATAACCATCCTTTCTTCAAATATGCTGGAGTTTACAACATGCCCTGCTTGTGCGGCTTGAATTATATCGGCCAGACTTCAAGGAGCCTTGAAATTAGGTAAAAAGAACACATTCCTGACATCAGTAATAACAGAGAAGAAAAATCAGGGTTAGCTTTCACTTCTCAAGAATGAACCATGTCATAGATTGGGGTAGAAACACAATTCCTCATATAGCAGAGAACGTCCACTCCCGATTTATTAAAGAAGTCACAGTGGTTGCACCCTGTACACAAACCCTTAACAGGAACCAAGGCCTAATCTTGCCTGTGATGTAGAAGACCCTTATTAGATCTCCTAACTCACCAGAACTGAATTACATTGCCAATGATAGAACGTTCCTAAATAACAAGTGAGATCATACTCGCTCAATGCATGTTTTGTATGTGCTATGTTCTTTTGTCTAATATAATTTGAATCGGTTCATTATAGTTAGTAACAGTTTTTTACTTTTTAGTGCCTTACATCAGTTATGTACCCTGGAGATGCCAGCCTTAGTTGGTGAAACTAGTTGGTAAAGCATAGTTGTTTATTATATGTACTTGATCAATATAATTCCATTAGAAGTCTTTTTATGATCTAATCTCAGGTGGTATGGTCACTTAAACAAAATGGTAGAGGAGAGATTAGCAAAACAGGTGTTCTCTGCCAGGTTGGCAGGGGGAAAAAACCCAGAGGAACACCAAGATATAGGTGGGTTGATATGGTAAAAAGTGCCTTAGAAGATAGCAATATAAGATTTGATATTTTTGGAGTTTTGACATTTAACAGATTGATTTGTAAGAAAACTGTAGATAGGAAGTTGGTAATGGTTTAAATTTTTCATGTAGTACTATCATATTTTGTAAACTCCTTGAGGGTACATGCCAGGAATCTGGTGATAATGACTGATACAGTTCTACAGCCATATTTATTATCAGAGAAGAAAACCAGATGTCTATTCTATAATTTTTAAAGCAGTAACTTTTCTTTTTTTCCCTAAAACATTATACAAAGTTCAACACAGAAATTTCATAAAATAAAACAATTTTAAAGTATTTTGTATTGGTTAATGAAAATCATGAAATGAACCTAATGTATTTACACGTTCACATTATATTTTTACTTCAATTTACACAATAAATCCTGTTGTAAATTAAAGCATAACCCTGGCATAAACCAAGTCATACTTGCATTTGTAAGTGCTTTTTGCCATGCTGACTGTCATTGGGTTATTAGCTTTGATAATATAAACTTTTGCAGTAACATATGAATAAAAACTATTACCTGCAAAGTGTATGAACTGATCCCGCAGCTGCATTTGAAGTCTCATTTTCCTTAATTCCAAAGTGGCTGGGAATCCGCAGCTGAATATCAAAATTAAGGGTCTTCAATTTGTATCAAGGTTGTAGAAACTCACAAAGCACTGGATGTGGATTTTACACAAGAGAGATGATTTGTAACTCAACGAATCTGTAAAAATCATACATTCAGCATGAACAACGGCAAGCTGATTGCATGCAAGTGTAATTACTACAATCAAGTAGGATCTGACAATATGATCACCATGTTGTTCCTGAAGAAGTGGGAGTTCAAGTAGTAGTATTTGGGGGTGGAGGCATTGCCAAATTGTGCCATGGCACAGAGTTTCTCTAGAGAGACTAGTTTCTCTCGTGGATGCCAAATCCAAGAGTATCTTCTCTCAATGCATGTCTCCACTATATCCATCCATCAAATCAAGCTTATCAAGGCTCTCACAAACAATAACTGTGACACTGACAAATGCTACCTCCCTCAAAGTAATCACAGCAAAAAAGTCAGATCACAGTCACAATATAAACCATGGCAGAACCTCTTCACTAAAATCTCACTTTCACATCCACATTACTAACATCCATGTAATTAACACATACATAAATGAAGTTCACCATCACTTGCAATCTTCCAGACCAGACATCTTATTCCTAAATGGAGCAAGTTTCCATGCCCCATTTAATAACATTCATTTGTTGCATTAGTACCCAAACACTGATAACCACTCAGATCTCTTCACATTCCTTTCTATGAAACTCAAACCACCTGCAACTAGCTACAATCCACCTCCAAGCCCAAACTACTCGCACAACAATTTGTTCCATCATATATATATGGCACCCATACATTTGAGAAATCAGACATACACTATAAGAGAATGCCTAATTTAAAATTCCTGCTTTTGACTCTCTCTCTCTCTCTCTCTCTCTGGCTCAAGGTTTCCTTGTCCTTATCAGTAACATTCATTTGTTGCACTTACCCGTCCCCTAATACTGATAACCACTCAGATCTCTTCACATTCCATGAAACTCAATCACCTACAATACAGCTATCCAAATAGTGAGGTCATCTTCCTGAGCAACCTCAATGCCCATAATTCCAATTGGCTTCCCTACCTCACTGAACAAACAGGACAAGAAGAAATCTTTGCTATAAATAATAACCTAAACACAAATCATTCATCTACCCACTCAAATTCCTGATAAATCTTCACTCTCCAAATACTCTGGATCTCTAAATTAAAGACACCAAGAAATTATATTCTCGATGTGATCCTTTATCCAGCTGTCAGCAACAGTTCGCATGTGAAGTATCTTTACAATTAGGCTACATGTATATAATTCCAATGACTTCATATTGCCTGCCGTAGCATCCCATAATGCAATGCACATATTCTCACAAACATGTGCAATACTATGTATTATGGGAAGGGCCACTAAATGGACTGGTTTCAACATTTATTGAGGTCTCATCTGTGGAAACCAGACACTGAAGAGATACCAAGTTTGAAGGAATGCAGAAGTCAAATTTTGTGAAAATGTGTATCAGCTTATTAAATTACTCTAGATCAGAGACAGATGAAGTTTTTTCACTTGGTTATATTATAAATTAAAGATGCCAAGCAAATTAAAGTCTTGGTTTAATACCTTCATTCAAATAGTTTGTGAGTGTAGTATCTTCATGACTGGGATACTTGTACATAGAGGCTAATGACTTTACATCAATTGCCTAGGTATTCCAATATGACTTCTGCATTACTCTAACTTGGCAGCAGTTCTGGGGCTGCCCCCTACTGATCAGACCTCAATAAACAAACTGGTTTTGGTAGCTGCCCATCCCATAATACACATCCGAAAGCATGTGTGCACTGCATAATGGGATACTAAGGCAACTGATGTCAAGTCATTGGCCTCTACATACAAGTAGGACAGTTGTAAAGATACTTCATGTACAAAGTATGCTTGCTTCCAACTAGATAAAGGATTAAACTAAGAATATAATTTCTTGGCATCTTTAATTTGTAGTATAACTAAGTGAAAAACTTATAATTTTGAATCTCTTTTTTATTCAGTTCTCCTACCAGATATACTGTAAAGGTTAGCTGTACTCTTTGCAATTGAGACCACTATCTTCTACAAGTCTCCTCTCACAGAACACCCCTCCTTCAACGACTCCCAACGTTGCATCCTCTGCCACTACAAAGGGGCAATTTGGGATGACCTCTTGAATTTCTACTCCTTTCCTTGGTTTGATATTGCTACCACTCACCTGACCCTAATTCCTGATATGAACAAGTCACAGAAATTATTCTCACTGGTATGAAATCCTTCATCACCCCATAATCCTCATCCACATTCAAGTCCCACTTTAACCAAAAATATATCAAAGCAGTCAAAGAGAAAATTCCGTGGTAAAGAAAAAAGCATTACATGTGGCTCACCTCTAGAATGACAGCTTCAAATTCTATCTATACCAAAGCCACAGCATAAAGGTGAAAAAAAACTGAAGATAAAGATATCCAAGATGTCACTATGAATTATTTTAAAAGACTGTTAAACGAAACAAGTAGTGACCAGAACCATACAAGAACATTTTCGAGAAGAATGCAAATACATGTGAATACTTGAGGTAGATAAAGCCATCAAAAACTTGCAAATTAGAAAGGCATGTGGAGTAGATGATATTCAACCAGAAATGCCTGAGTATCGAGGTAAAAAAGTAAAAAAGTGCAGTGGCTACACTAAAAAATTCATATGGTCTGATTGGAAGGTTGATATCCAGATTGGAGTGGAGCACTAATAGTTTATATCTATAAAAAAGGGAATAAAGCTGAAAGTGAAAATTATAAAGGAATTTCTCTACTAAATGTTACAGGCAAGATTTATGCAAGCATACTTAAAAGAGGATGAGAAAGATTTTGGAAAGGAAACTTGGAGAACAAGTGGATTCAGGCCAAATCGAGGTTGTGAAGATCAATCTTCACTTTATGACAAATAGCTGAGAAATCATGGGAATATGACAATGATCTGTACATAAATTTTATAGATATGGAAAAGGCATATGAAAATGCCCTTTTAAAAAAGACTGGAGAAAATCTTTTCAAAACGCTACAATTATATGGAATAAATGTAATATTTTAAAGAGCAATACATAATTTATATTTAAGTTGTAAGACGGCAGTTAGAATCAAAAGAAATACAGGAAGGAAGATGGTCTGATGTAAAATCAGGAGTAAAGCAAGGATGCAAATTATCTCACCATATTATTCATCATCTATATGAAACATATTATGAAAGGAAGTGCTTTACGCCCAATATTAGAATTTGCTGTTTTAAGGATACTTGTGACAACACTGAATGATAAATGCATGTAAACACAAGAAAGATATTTAATTAACTAAATATTTCGGTCTGGAAATAGCAGACCATCCACAGTGGTATTAACAAGAACAGTTATAAAAAATACAAGCTAGAATATTAACAATATATCGTTTAAAATAGAACATTCCACGTGATGTTATATCACTAAGTATGAAACAGAATATTTTGAAGTAGACATGATTTAAAAAAAAATTAATGAGTAATCTTGATTAGCCTTTCCCAGATTTTTGATATAGATATACAGTGATTACGATTCAGGTTGGAATGATGGAGCAAGGCCTCCATGCTTTCCTTGAACAAACGTTCAAACCTATATTGGGATCTATGTAAGAGGCGAGTCCTGGACCAAAGGATGTTGTGGTCAGTTTCAATCCCGTGCTGAGCCAATCCAGACTTTTCAGGTTTGTTGTGAAGAATGGAGGATTGATGTTCTTGGATTATTTTCAAGAGAACATCCAGTCTGTCCAAAATTGGATAGATCACAGTTGCAAGGAATTTGATAAACTCCAGGAAGAGATAAAGTTGAGCGTTTGTCTTTAGAAGGAAAATGAGAAGACAATTTGTTAATAGGTGAATAAGTAGCTGTTAAATCATATTTCTTTAAAATTCTTGTAATAGGTTCTGAAATAACGGAGGTATAAGGAATTGGCACTTGACGTATTGAAACTTTGTTGTTTTGTAGAGGATTATAAGAATTGAGAAGATGAGTACTTTTTCAGAAAAGCCATTGAGTTTCATGTGTTGTTGGATAGTAAAAAGTTCTTTCTGTAGAAATAATCAAAGGCAGAACAATTAGTTTTTTGCTCTTCTGATGAGGCATTTTATAATTCGTTTTTTGACATGGATGATGGGCTGATTCTTTAAGAATATAATGACCTGTGAAAGTTGGTTTCCTTAATGAAACTGAAAAGCTTAGATTATCTCTGCTTACACATTCTTGAATGCCAATAATATCGGGTTCCTTTCTGATGTCTTCATTTTTAATATGAAGATATTAAAAACGAAAAATGAATAAAAATATTAAAAGAGAAGACAGTGAAAAAACCATGATTGATGGTATCTCTTCTTCCCCCCCCCCCTTAATTTATCTCAGTCCTATTACTATTATTACGGGCAACTCCAGGGAGTCATTAGACTCATCGAGGGAGGCCCCAAATCATATTCATCACAACTATTTGACATTCATACAGTACCTATCATACCTAGCCTTAAACTCATTCACTGTCACAGCATCCACCACAGCCTCAGGGAGCGCATTCCATTCATTCACTACTCTAAAAGTAAAGAACCCAGCTCTAACACCTTTACTAACCACACTTTTGCCCAGTTTCCATGGATGTCCCCTAGTCCTCCCACAACCAGCCCTGTTCTCAAAAATATCTTCTGAATTAATTTTATAGAAACCCTTCAGTAATTTGAATGTCTCAATCATATCTCCCCTCCTCCGCCTATCAACCAATTTTTGCAACCCACAAATCCTCAACCTGTTCTCATACGGTTCATTCCACAGACCTGCTATCATCTTGGTCACTAGCCTCTGAATCCTCTCCACCTCCTCCCCATCAAGAAGAAACCTAGGTGACCAAATCTGAGCACAGTAGTCTAGATGGGGTCTTATCAAGGCTCGATACAGAGGAACAATAACCTGCTTGTCTCTGCTTGTCAACGTATTCTTCAGCAACCAAGTGATTTGATGAGCTGATTTGGCCACTTTTGCAATGTGTCCCCTAAATTTCAATTCCTTATCTACCAACACTCCTAAATCTCGTGCCTCATCAATTTCCTGGAGCACGGTTCCACCAATGCAGTAAACTGCCTCCAATCTTTTCACCCCAAAATGCATAACCTTACATTTTGCCACATTAAACCGACATCCATTCTCCTTAGCCCAGACCTCCAATCTATCCAAATCATCCTGCAAAAATTTGACGTCATCTGCATTCACTATTGCCCTACCCAACTTCGCATCATCTGCAAACAAGTAAACTGTTCCTCTCAGATCCTTTCCTATATCATTTATGAACAAATTAAACAGCAGTGGTCCAAGAACAGATCCTTGTGGCACACCACTAGTCACAGGCCGTCTTGTGGACTCTACTCCTGAGTAAACCACTCTCTGATATCTCTCCGTCAACCACCCTCCTATCCATCTCACCAACCCTATGTCCATACCCATATGCCCCAATTTACTGATTAGAATTCCATGTGGTATCCTGTCAAAGGCCTTGGCAAGGTCCAGTAGAATCACCGTAAACCCATTACCCTTATCCAGTTCAGCCGTCACTGTGTTATAATATGTGAGCAAGTTACTGAGGCATGACCTACCCTTCACAAAACCATGCTGTCCCCGATACAGTATCCCATTTTCTTCTATCCAATCTTGTATTTTCCTCTTGACTATTTTCTCTAAGACCTTGATAATGATTCCTGTTATGCTGATTGGCCAGTAATTTTCAACAGCAGCCTTGGAACCACCTTTGTGCAGTGGAACTATTTTCCCCTCTTTCGACCCCCTTGGGACTGACCCAGTCCTCAGGCTCAAATTAAACAAAATGGTCAAGGGCACTGACAATTCTTTGGCCGCTTCACGTACGACACGAGCTGGTATACCATCCAATCTCACAGATGTATTGACATTGAGGTTCTGTAAGAGACTAGTTACCTCTACTTCATTCATCACAATTCCAGTATAAGCTGTTGGTTCTTCCATTCCTGCAAAGTCACCACCTGGGTGATATACTCTTGCAAAGTGCTCGCTCAGTAATTCCACAATATCAACTGATTCAGTTACCTCCCTACCTTCAGCATTTTTTAAGATCATTCTACCATGAGCATTTTACCTTTTACTTTCAACATATTGAAAAATCTGTTTGGGATTCTCTTTAGCCTGCATGGCCAATTTCCTTTCGTAATCTGCTTTTGCTTTTCTTACCACCCTTGTTACCATCCTGGCCTGAGCTTTATACTGTTCCTGCACCTGATGGTCACCCTTCTCCTTAAAATTCCTCCACAATTGTTTCTTTTTTTGCAGCTCAAGCTTAATAGTGTTATTCATCCATTTAACCCCTAATTGATTTATTATTCGGACTCTTGGTATACAGTCAACCATTGCCTCCTGCAAACAGTTCTTAACCACCTCCCATGCACTATCAACATCCAGCCCTTGCAGTTTTACATGCCATGGCATTGAGCCAAGCACACACCTAAGCTTGTCATACTTACCAGCCCGGTAATTCCACATGTACCCTGTCTTAATTGTAAATTCGACTCTTTTAGCCACCTCCCAAGTCATGACTTTATGGTCACTCTCACCAATTGGTGGCAACATGGTCATGTTCATTACAGCCACATTCTCGGTTGCAATTACTAGGTCCAGCAGTCTCTGCCCCCTGGTATTTTCCAATACATGTTGCCGTAGATAGTTGTCCCTTAATAACCGCATAAAATCCAATTCCTTCCTCCCATGTGCCCTCTCCTCTTTCCAGTCATTGTTACCATAATTGAAATCACCCATAATAATTACCCTTCTTCCACTCATTTCTTCTATTTGCTTATGCATACTATCCCCACCATCCACTCCATCACCCGGTCTATAGCAGCACCCAATTGTATAGTTTGTTCTGCTGGATTGCATCTCACACCAAACAGCCTCAAATGCGCTTTTTTCCCCATCATGCAGTTCAACTTCTATACTCCTTGGCTGAAGATCATCAGCAATCATCAATAACACTCCTCCCCCCTTTTTATTCACCCTGTCACTCCTGAACACGCTATACCTGTCGCATTCAATCCCACTAGCTTTATCATCTTCTGTCAGCCATGTTTCACTAATACCGACAACCTCTGGCCTGGAAGTGCCAACCATGGCAAAAAACTCTTCCTTCTTGTTCCTAATACTCCTGGCATTAGTGTACATGAATCGCAGAAGCCCATTTGTCCCATCCTTAATTTGATGCCTTATACTAACTATCCCATTCTGATTTGTTGTCCATCGTACTCGCTCGGGCATAATATGCTCATTCATACACTTAACTGCCCCCCTAAAGTCAGCATATCTACTCCCCCCCCTCTTAATAAATCTAGTTTCCCTGAGTCTGTACATCCACTTCCACTTCATTCATCAACACTCTTTCAAGTCTCCGTACACCAACTCCATTCAAATGCAATCCATCCATCTTATATAAGTCCTTTCGCCCATCGAACTCATTCCACACATCCACAAATTCCACACCACTCTCCATGCATAACCCACGCATAAAGTCATTGGCAATTATGGCCCTCCTTCTAAACACTTCACTGTCATACCGAGGTAAGATACTCGCCATCCTAACTCTCTCACTCTTCTCTTTTGCTACCTCAAACAACTCCCTCACATCCTCTATCATTTCCATTTTGTCCTGTTTCAAATCATTCGTTCCTGCCACGATTATCATCTCTTTCACCCTCTGTTTTTGCAGTCCTCAGATCTGTTTTTGATGTAGTGCTTTATTTCTAACCTAACTCTCAGATCCATAACTTAAAACTGATTTGAACACTGTCTTTTGTACTGATGGTTTGGTGTTTTGGCTAATTTCACTTATTCCATATAAATTTATGCAGCTGACTACCCATCATACCAGCTTTGCATTTTCTATTGTCCATTTTCACAATTTAACTTGCTATGTCACTAAAATATTTTACTTCTATAGGATCTCCATTCAGAACACAATTGATGTGCTGCCTATTTTCATATTTTGGTCTTTTTATGGCCGATTTTAATGTACAATTGGTTACAGCTAGTTTTGAATTTAGTTTGATAATCCTGGAGACTTGCACTAGATATTTAGAATACATCATCTGCTAAAAGTGGAGAGCTAGGTTTGACATCTCCAATTCTAATATCGAATGATAATTTCATGTAAACACAAGAAAGATATTTAATTAACCAAATATTTCCCAAGTAATAATCTAAGCTGGTAAGGCAATTTATTTAAAGGGTCTTACCAGTCCATTTTACCTGAACTTGCACTAGATATTTAGAATACATCATCTGCTAAAAGTGGAGAGCTAGGTTTGACATCTCCAATTCTAATATCGAATGATAATTTCATGTAAACACAAGAAAGATATTTAATTAACCAAATATTTCCCAAGTAATAATCTAAGCTGGTAAGGCAATTTATTTAAAGGGTCTTACCAGTCCATTTTACCTGAACTTGCACTAGATATTTAGAATACATCATCTGCTAAAAGTGGAGAGCTAGGTTTGACATCTCCAATTCTAATATCGAATGATAATTTCATGTAAACACAAGAAAGATATTTAATTAACCAAATATTTCCCAAGTAATAATCTAAGCTGGTAAGGCAATTTATTTAAAGGGTCTTACCAGTCCATTTTACCTGAACTTGCACTAGATATTTAGAATACATCATCTGCTAAAAGTGGAGAGCTAGGTTTGACATCTCCAATTCTAATATCGAATGATAATTTCATGTAAACACAAGAAAGATATTTAATTAACCAAATATTTCCCAAGTAATAATCTAAGCTGGTAAGGCAATTTATTTAAAGGGTCTTACCAGCTTAGATTATTATTAACTATTATAATAATAACGGAATTAACTCAGGTAAATTATTCTTTATTCGTAGAATATTTACCTGAGTATTACAGGCATCATCAGTACAGGTACAAGGCTAATTAAACAATGATGGGCTAGTTAAATAATAAATCATTGTTTAATTAGCCTTGTACCTGTATTGATGATGCCTGTGCTACTCAGGTGAAATTCTACGAATAAAGAATAATTTACGTGAGTTAATTCCGTTATTACAATAGTTAGTAATATGTCTACTCACGGTATTTCCTTACTGAAACTGAAAAGCTTAGATTATCTCTGCTTACACAAGTGTTTAATGCCAAGATAGACCTGATGTTTAAAGCCATTTGAAAGACCTGGATTCGATTCCTGTCTGTGATGAAAGGAACCTTTATCTGGTCTCTTTTAAATAAAGGTGAGTTAGCTAGTCTCATAGAGATAGAGGGTTATTCAACCAAAATCATCGGTTTTTCATCCCTCAGAACAAAACTGATCCCAGAACACACATGGATTTACAGTCAGAAATTATATATACCTAATCCCTCATTATGGTGGCTTAACCTGCCCTCCCCACCTGAAAGGGAGGGGGAAAACCCCACTTGAATAAATAAATAATGCAAAGATGGCAGGAAAGACCCACAGGAAGACCAAGGTCTAGGCAGATTGATACAGTTAGAGCCTTAGAAATACAAAATGATATAATTGACAATATTGGTGTGCTGACAAGTAATAGACTAATTTGAAAGAAAATTGTGGATTACATTTTTAATAATAATAAAAACTTAATCATGTAGTGTTTTCATAGTAGCCTGAACACCACTTGAGGACACATATCAGGAACTTGATGATGACAACATATGCAGATCAGTCATCAGCAGATACAAATCCATATAAAAATCTGCAGCAGAAAAATTGTCTCATGTCCAAACATGAAGCAGTGTCTTCTGATCACTTGCTATGGCCATTGGATGCAACTTCTGCTCTGTTGCATTTCTACCATCTCAACCCGAAGGCACCACTGTTACTTCACTGAAATATAAAGCTGACGTCCTTGAATCACTTTTCCTGAAACTCCTACATTGCATGGATTCCACAAGTCAAGATCCACAGCTTTCATCACCCACCACTGGTCACATACAATGGAATGGTTTGGAGAAAGATGTGCTATACCCTTTGACATTTCTAAGCTTTTGATACACTATGTGTAGCATTGAAGCCTACTATACAAATTGCCATGTACTGATCTCACTGTCAGTCCATAACTGGATAGCCGGCTTTCTTGGTCATTCTCTGCATGATTTGGTAGAATGCATCCTCTCTTCAAACTTAACCACAAATACGGAAGTGCCTCAAAGCTCTCTCTCTCTCCTATCACTCTCTTTCTCCTGTACATAAATGACCTACTCACAATAACCACTAATCCTATCCACAGTTCTGCAGACAATAGTACACTCCACTCATCCTACTCATTTGACAGACCACAGGGGAAGTATTCTGACATCCCAGGCAACAATATCATCTACAACTAGTGCTTTAAACATAGATATACATACCATCCTTTGATGGAGTGAAAACAACCTTGTTATGTTCAATGCTACCAAATCACAGACTTGCCTTTTCTTGCACAAAAGAGATTCCACCTCACCTACCATTATCCTCAATAATAAACAAATCACCAGACAAGATCAGATCTCTTTGCTTAGACTAACATGTATCTCATCTTTACTGGCATAATACACCACATCAATATCCACCTCAGCATCCAAGATACTTGGAATTGAAGAGCCAGGTTAAACCCAATTTCTTATCTACATAAATCCCTAATCCACCAATGTTTAGAACACTGTTTATATGTTTAGGGTGGTGCACCCAAAACACCATTAAAATCCTTGACACTGCCCAGAGCAAGCAATTAGGCTAATGGATGAACCCATGCTTACAGATTCACTTCAACTTCAGTCTCACAGGTGCAGTGTTTCAGCACCTGTCTTTCTACTTGTACTTCCATGATCACTTCTCTAGTGAATTGGCAACCATCAATCCTGCACTTTCTGTTACACCTCTTAACACAATAGTAGCAGCAGCCCACAAGGATCCCTTTGCTGTGCAACTGCAAACTTGCTTTTATCCTTCCTATTTTATTCTATCCACCTGTCCTTTGGAATAGCCAATTTCATGAAGCATTTTGTAAATATTACAACCAAATCTTACAAATAAAAATCTTTCTCTGTGCATCTGCACCCACTGTGGCACTGATGTAATTATAGTTCCTTTGACTTCTGATGTATAGGATCAATTACACTCTTGACCAAAGTATTTGGACACCTTACGTGTCATGCAAAGTTTGGATTCTACCACCTGTAATTATTCAGGAAGTGTCTGCATAAGTCTTTTAATAAAAGGTGGGATATGCTGCATGTTTTGCACTTAATGTCAAGATGCCACATTCTGCTGAACTGATGTGGAATGGTAGCTGTGTCATATTAGTGATTTTTACATCCATGGCATTGCTACCTCTCTCACTATACCAAAATCCACCAAATTATATCATCTGTATGTGGGAAAGTGATGGTGCTACCGCAGCAGGAAAACACTAATGTAGGTTACCTCTCACCAACAGATTAATGAGCTCTGTCTCAGAATGTTCAAGCATGCAATACATCATCAGTGGCTGCCTGCTAAGAAAACCTGAAAACTGCTGCAGGGATATCTATCACCACTAGAACTGTCCAGAGAGTTGCATAACTTAGATTATCATGGCAGAGCTGCTGCTGCATATAGAGCCTGAAACAGTGCATATATGAGATAGAGGTTGAAGTAAGTCTATAAGAGAGGGATCATCGATTAACTGGATTGCTTTCCTCTGGATAGTGTCAAAAATTTTAGAGAGGTTTTATGTGCTTCACACTAATCGTGAGTAGTATTCTATGCATGGGATTTAGGATTTGTCTATTAAGAGTTAGCTGGATGTAAAATAGCATTTTGAATGAAATTATCACCCCCACCCTCAATGCCATGCAAAGTTTGGACTGGTGTCTTTCACTCTTCGTGGACTGCAGATGATTGGAAAAGGTTGTGGAGTGACAAGTTGCACTTCCAAACGTTTCACTCTGATCACTGTGTTTGGATCTGGTGATTACTCAGTATAGTTCCAGAAAGACTGCATCATTCCAACTGTCAAATATAGTGGAGGCTCAGCAATGGTATAGGGGTGTTTTGGTAAGATGGGACGTGGCCATTGGTGAGACAAGCCCAAAATCATGACATCTGGTGGCTATCTGGATGATGCTGTGAAAATACTTTAGCATTGACCTTTGCATATTATAGCACAACAATGCCCCATGTCATACTGCACTTTTTTTTAAGACTGGTTTCCACAAGAGAGCACTGAAGTGATGGACTGGCTGGCTCAGGGTCCAGAATTCAACCCCATGGAACATCTTTCGGAACACCAAATTCACTTAAGATCATAATGGCTAGCAGCATTGTCAATTGGGTAGCTTTGATAAGGAACAGTAGTAATCTTCCTGTTGTGAAATATAAAAATTGATTGAAACCATGTCCCAAAGGGTAGTTGCAGTCATTCAGGCCAAGGATGGTCCAACTTTGTGATAGAAATGTAATTAAAACGCATTTTTGTTACCCCAACTAGGTGTCCAAATGCTCTACGCCCACAGATGCGTGACCATTCGACACTTGTGCACATGTCAGAAGAAGGAGAATCCGATAATCTTCTTCTTCTTCTTCTACAGCTTCTCCCACTTAAGTGGGGTCACTGTTTGTTATGAGTCTCCTCCACACCTTCCTGTCTTGGGCTGTCACCACATCCAAGTTCTTCATCTTCAAGTCCTCTTCTACCAGCTCCCTACATCTCTTCTTTGGCCGGCCAGGCTTCCGCCTTCCTTGCACATCCATCTGCATGACCCTTCTTCCCACATATTCGTCCTCCCTCCTCATCACATGACCAAACCATCTCAACCTTGCCTCCTGTATTTTCGATCCTAAGTTCGTAACTTTCACTGTTCCCCTCACATAGTCATTTCTCAGATGATCCTTTCTGGTCACACCGCACATCCACCTAAGCATTCATATCTCTGCTACTTCCATCCTGCTGATGTTAATTTTCCTCAGGGCCACAGTTTCTATAGCATATGTCATAGCTGGCCTCACTACTGTCCTATAAATTTTGCCTTTCAGATTGATCGGCACCCTCTTATCGCATAACACTCCAGCCATCTCCCTCCAGTTCCTCCAAACCGCTTGTATCCTGCATCCCACTTCCTTCTCAACTCCTCCATCTTCTTCCACTGTTGAACCTAAGTATCAAAAGTCTCTCATCTTCTTGATGACATTTCCTTCCAGATCTCTCTCCTGGCCACTGCCCACTGCACAACACATATACTCAGTCTTACTTCTGCTCAGTCTCATACCTCTCTCTTCCAGTACTTTTCTCCATCTTTCCAGTTTAGTTTACTCTTCTTCTCTTGAATCTACACACAGCAACATGTCATCTACATACAACATTATCCAAAGTGCATCTTCTCTCACCTCCTCTGTTACCACCTCCATCACAATATTAAACAGAAACGGACATAATGCTGAACCTTGATGCAAGCCAACTGTTACTTGAAAACTTTCTGTCTGTCCCAAACAGGTCCGAACACTTGTCTTCAGATTTCTGTACATTTCCCACACCAACCTGACATATTTCTCCGGCACCTTCTTCTCCCTCAGGCACCTCCAGACTTCTTGCCTTGGCATTCTATTGTATGCTTTCTCCAGATCAATAAATACCAGATGTAGCTCCCTTTGTTTCTCTCGATATTTTTCCATCATCTGCCGTAACCCAAAGATAGCATCTGTTTTTGATCTACCAGGCATGAAGCCAAATTGTTCCTTTGCAATCACCACCTCCTTCCTCAATCTACCATCAAGAACCCTTTCTAGGATCTTCATTGTGTGGGACATCAACTTTATTCCTCTGTAATTTTTACAGTCTTGTGCATCCCCTTTACCCTTGTAGATGGGAACAAGAGTACTCTCCCTCCATTCCTCGGGTATATTTTCCTGTTGGCAAACTTTCATGAACAGGTCCCACAGCAGGTCAATTCCCTCTTCCCCCAGTGCCTTCCATGCCTCCACTGGAATTCTGTCAAGGCCCACCGATTTTCCATTCCTCATCCTCTTCATGGCCTCCGTCACTTCCATTCTACTGATGTTCTGCACCATCCCCTCAGAAGGCTGCCCATCTCCTCTGTGAGTCCTTGCATTTTCCTCATTCAGAAGTCCCTCAAAGTATATTTTCCATCTGTTTCTTATGTCCACATCCCTCCATAATACTCTTCCTTCAGCATCTTTGATCTGCCTCACATGTAAGATGTCCTTAGCTGCTTTATTTCTACATTTCACTAGTTGGTAAATTTTTCTCTGTCCTTCCTTTGTTTCTATTTGATCATGCAGCTCTTGATATGCCATGGCCTTCGCCTGTGCCACAACTCTCTTGGCTTCTTGCTTTCTCTCTTTGTACACCTGTCTGTCTTCTTCCACTCTTGACTCATCCCACTTCTGCTTTGCCTTCCTCTTAGCTGTCACTGCCACTTGTATATCATTATTCCACCACCAACCCTCCTTATGCTCTCTAATCTTTACAGATGTCTCACCATGCACCTCGATTGCACAGCTCAGGATTACTTTAGAATAATGTTTTCACCAATCTTGTACACTTTCCAGTCCATCCGAAATCCTCTCTAACACTCTCTCCCAAAAACGATTACTCACACTCTCCTCTTTTAAGGGAAACCAATTAATTGTCTTCATCCCATGGCAACCAGAAGTTCTTATCTTCGATCTTAGTTTAAAGTCTGCGCACAGCAGTCGGTGTTGTTTTGCTACTTGATCTGTTGGAATTACTTTACAATTTGTCACAACCTTAAGATGTTTTCTTCTAGTCAAAATGGAGTCAATCCAATCCATAATAAGGTAATCAATCTGTCTTTGAGATGAGTTTATTATTACATGTCGGAAAATTAACTTTCCTTGTATGAACATTGTAGTTTTTAAAGTAGTAAATATTTTGCTTGTATAACAGTTGAAAAATTCCACGCATAAAGTACGTGTTTGCGCATGATGGTGACCAATTTGTACATGCTTTATTTATTTCTCCCCTTCAGCATGAATTGGCTATTCTTTGCAATCTGCCAGACCCAGTTCTATGAATTGTGAGCATACAATACCTGTCAACATAGTATATATACAGTATTCTGCTACGTGTGCATTAAACAATAGCCAGGAGAAAGATGAGAGATTGAGACTCCCATAGATGGTACAGAGAGAGAGAGAGAGGGGGTGCATGATGAAGTGCAAACCCATCATGGAACAATGCTGTTATGCCCAGTGCAGGTAATCTTGTCAATATCCATGCCAATATTTTGCATAATCTACTTAACATGGATAATAAAGGAATATATGCCAGTCTGATATATGTGGTGTTGATCCCAATGCAGAGAAAAGATACTATTACATGTAGGATCATCTTCAACAGATTTTCATTATTTCCATTTGAGAGAGAGCACTTTTGTCTTGCTTAAAATAGGTTCAACAAGACAAACCTGATTTTTGAAATTTCCCCTTTCAAAAACTTTGAATGGGAAAATTTCAAAAATCACCAGTAACTGTCAGTATTCCCTGAATATGTACAGGATCTAACACTGGCTACTCTGCCTTGCAGAACTGTATACTTGAAAACCATCATCCAATTTTGAATTTATAAATACACAAAGATGAAGCAATGAAGATCGATCTATACTCTGTACAGTAGAGGCTAAAGTGAAAAAGGGATTTAATTCTCTCTTTCACTTTTCTGAGTTTACAAATACATGCAAGGAATGTCTCCTGTCAAAGATTAGTCCTAAGAACTTGGATTCTGTTGCTACTGGAATAACAGTTTGTCCTATTGGTATCATAGGAACTATGTGAAAAGTGCATTTTCAGCAGAGCTGTACAGTTTTTTTGCTCAAAACCTGAGCACCTCACTAAGAAAACAAGAAACGACATAATCAATTGTTTGTTTAAGTTGCTTTTCAATTAATGTCATGTTACAAGAATGACTGTAAATTGTGAAGTCATCAACATATAGAGAATTGCCTATAGCTAGAGAAAACTGTTTAGTGTGCCACACTTCAGACAGCCTTTGAGAATGCCTTCCACTTCATGTTGTGGCCAAAATAATGTGCTTCCTGCTGGGACTTGGAAGACTAAGCAAAACAGGCAGTTCTTAATATATACACAAAGCCACCCATGAGACCTAGCTTACAAATATCTAATACCATATATCCAGGCTGTCATAAGTCTTTTCATGTCAAAGAATAATATAACGAGATATTCTCATTTCAGGAATCAGCATCTGATGCATGTTTCTAAACAAGTCAAATGGTTTCTGCAAATACTGAACAATGTCTATGAAAGCCACAATCTTGTTGAAGATATCATTGCTTTATAAATACATCTAAACCTCTTTTGATGCGAATTTTTATGCTAATTCGGAGTTATGCGAATTGGGATATCAAAAATAATTTTTACGCGATTTTCATTCACTTTTACGTGACCAACCTAAAGTCTAAGTTAGAAAAGAAATCAGTAATTCAATAAAATTCTGAGAATTTTGTAGAATTGCATTCTCGTTTCAATTAAGAAAATTCTAAATTCTAGAAAATTCTGAGATTTTTTTTGCATTTTCATTTCAATTAAGAAAATTCTAATTTTTTCCAAATTTCATTTATTGGGAATTATCCGAATTACATAACTGACTGCACATAAAAAAGCAGTTCTTAGCAGTTTGAATTTGGTGTTTCAGTAGACAACACAGTTACTGCATTTTTTGCATTTGCATTTTTTAAGTGAAATCAAAATAAAAATTGCATTATAAAATTAATAATTTTGCCAAGAAATAATAAATGGTAAGCTATATGTAATTTTTAAACTCTAATTTCATTAACCAAAGATTTTAATCCAGCTCTCACATGATGTTGCCGATAATAAAAAAAAGGAAAGCCATTTCCTGGGATATAAAAATTCAAATTTTAGATCGTCTTCAAACTGGGGAATGTGCAACAGCTATGGGTATGCATTTTGGAGTCCATGAATAAACCGTCAGATCTATAAAGAAAAATGAAGAGGCTATTAGAAATGCGGTATGTTCTGGTACAAAATCGAGTGCGAAATTATCATCATACACAAGAGATGTTCTAGAAAAGGCTGAAAAAGCTTTAGTGATGTGGATAGAAGATAATGTACAAAAAAGAATGCCAGTTTACAGAAATTCCATCAAGCAATCAGCATTGAGATTTTATGAACAGATTAAAAAACTGCAGCCAGATACTTCGTCTCAATCGGAAAAAATATGAATTTCATGCAAGCAATGGTTGGCTGGCTTAGACATGCTCTTCATAATATAAAAATTAAAGGTGTAACGACTTCTGCTGATGAAACAGCTGCTAAAGCATTTCCACAAAAACTTGCTTAGATAATTGAAGATGGAGGTTACACTCATGAACAAGTTTGGAATAAGGATGAAACCGGCCTTTTCTGGAAAAAAATTCGAAACAGAACTTACGTATTAAAAATGCAAAAAACTGTTGGTGGGTTCAAAGCAGCAAAGGATCTCATAACACTCCTATTTTGTTCGAATGCTTTAGGAGATCAGATGTTAAAACCACTGCTCATAAATCGATCATTAAGACCACAGCCAATGAAAGGTGTAGATTTTCGAAAATTACCAGTTCATTGGATGGCCAACAAAAAAGCTTGGGTGACCACTGATATTTTCACTGATTGGTTCCACAAACATTTTGTGCCAGTGGTTAGACGCTATTTGAACGACAAAGGTCTCAAATTTAAAGTGCTTTTGATTCTTGATAATGCACCCAGTCATCCAGCAATAGAACTCCCAAATGTGCATTTTTTTGCCACCTAATGCTACAACCTCTAGATCAGGGTATAATTGCGACTTTTAAAACATTATATCAGACAAACATTTCAGTACGTTTTGAACAAGCCAAATGATGATGAAACACTGTCAGTTATGGATGTGTGAAAAAAAATTTCAATTATGGATTGTATTGATCAGGTTCGATTATTATTATCTGAATTGAGGCCAGAAACTATGAATGCATGCTGGAAAGCTATTTGGCCCACGAGTTAAAGAGAATGCTTCTGCTCCCTTAAATCATACTGCACAATTCCCCAATATAATAAGTTTCGCATGTGAAATTGGTGGAGAAGGATACGATGATCTTACTTCGGAAGAATATCGAAGAACTGTTAATTGATAAACCTCTTAGCGAAGACGAAATAGTGGAGATTGTTTCTGAGACTCCTGAAAGTGAAGAAGTTAATGATAATCCTACTTTTACTGCTGATATTCTTAAAGAAGGTCTTAAACTGGCCAGTAATTTAGGCAATTATTTTGTCCGACATGATCCAAATGAAGAATGTGCTGGGAAGTTTTCACGTGAGCTTTAGTTGTTAATGTTTTCATACAGAGAATTATATCCCGACTTATCTAAAGCATCAACACAGCGATTAATAACTGAGTTCATGTCTAAAACTACTGAAACAATCAGTAGTAGTTTTGTTCAAGACATAACAAGAAAATTCCACAAGTTGAAGCGGAAATCGATGATGATAATACCATATCTAGTAATATTACAGTCTCACGAAAATGAAAGCTTTTACATTTATTGTCAGAAACTGGATAGCAAATAACATAATTTTTTTATAGAATCATTAGCAAACAATTGAAGTATGTTTTTTTAAGTTATTAAAATTCTTTATATGTATGGGTGTTCTCCATGAAATATAAATAAAAATCTTATGATCCTAACGAATTTAATGTTTATTTTTTTCATTATTTTGCTTATATTTCAGGTTTGGAACAAATCTTCACTTTTTCTATGGAGTCAGTAGTTCTTTTTATGCAAATTCTATTTACGTGTAATTTTTAGGAACATATCTATTGCATAAAACAAGGTTTAGGTGTACTACAGAAGTCTAGCATTACCCAATTTGTCAGATATTTCAAAAAAAGTAAGAGATCCAACGAAGGTTGGATACTTTCTTGGTTGTGGGATGACAATGAAAACTGGCTTATGCCAAGAAACAGAAAACTCTTCTTCTAAGTATGCTGTTGTTTAGTAAGAGAGGAATCATAGATCATGAAAATCATTTCACCATCTCATTGTGGATGTCATCAGGACCTACAGCACTGTGGTGGCACAGTAAAAGAGCATATTAGTTCATCTTTAACATGTTCGCTGCCACGCTACTCAGTCATAGTTTGTTCCCAAATGCCAAGCGCATTCGCCTCTTCAAGGTCACTATGAGTAATCTTGTAGCTGGCTTCTCAGATAGAATTTTGTTTCATACGCCAACTACGAGTAATCTCGTATCACTGCCATCTTCAAGGTCACTACGAGTAATCTCGTAGCCGGCTTATCAGATAGAATTTTGTTTCATACGCCAACTATGAGTAATCTCGTATCACTTCCATCTATATATTACATGTTCTGATGCCAGTGTTTATTGCATCTAGTTCAGTTTTAGTTTTTAGTCTCTAAGAACCTTCAATTTCGCCATGGCCCATAAAAGAAAACTTACTGATATAGAAGTAGAAGCTTATGCTAATACGAGTGATGATGAATTTCATGAAATATTTAGTTCCGATTCCAAAGATGATCCTACAGACGACTCTAGCAGTGATCTGAATCCTCTTTAGCGAAAATGGGTCACGCATATGATGTTGTATTCCACTTGATGGAAGAATATTTAGACAGGGGTTATGTATTGCATATGGACAATTTTTATAATTCTGAAGCTCTAACAGAATCGCTTACCAACAGAAAAACGTGTGTGTGGAACGCTGAGAAATAATAGGAAAAACAATCCACCAGATGTTATTCAGAAGAAACTAAAGAAAGGGGAATTTGTCTGGCAAAGACGAGGACCTGTTGTAGTCAGCAAATGGAAGGATAAGAGGGAAGTCCTTTCCATTTCAAATATGCACAAATTTGAAATGGTTGAAGTGCAAAATCGGAATGGTAAATTTCAGTTAAAACCGAATATCGTTAGGGATTATAATTTGGGTATGTCAGGCACTGATCTTTCTGATCAAATGCTTTCATAATATTCCACCTTACGAAAGACAATTAGATGGCCAAAGAAATTGGCAATATGCATTTTTGAGGTATACATTCAAAATGCGCATAAATTTTATAACATGATTACTGGAAAAGAAATGTCTGCATTAAAATTTAGAGATCAATTTATCTCAATTTTTGTTGGAATGGATGAACTTACAGCATCAGAGAATATCAGGAGGAATCGGGATTTTCATTATTTGGAAATTTTACCACCAACAGAAAAAAAGAATTAACCGACAAAGCCATGCCGTGTCTGTACAAGAAACAAACACAGACGTGAAACACGTTATTATTGTCCTGTTTGCTAGGAAACCCACCATTGTGCATTGAAAATTGTTTTAAAATATACCATTCTAAATTCAAATTAAGAATGGTACAATAAAAAAAACAATTTGTTCAAATAAATTTTTTTTTTATTTTACTGAGTGCTTTTTTATTTCATTGATTGTTTTTTATTTTTATTGATTTTACTAGTTTTAAATTGATTTACAAATTACGTGTTATACTATGGATTAACTCACACTTGGCATAGGAGGTTGGTAATCGACATATGAGTATACTTGTAGTTTGGCATCTGAGGCACATACACAATATACTATATTTTAGTTGAAATTATTTCTCTTCTTAAGGTAATTATACAAAGGGATAACTCGTGTTTGGCATAGGAGGTCGGTAAATCGACATACGAGTATACTCGTAGTTGGCTTGTGAAGCTCATATACGAACTACGAGTATAATCGTAGTTGGCAGCGAACGTGTTAACATATGGCCGATTACACAGCTCTAGACAATTGACAGAAAAATTTAGCCACTGTTTCTGCCAATACATTTTTAATAGTGATAAAAATATTGAGAGGACATTGCTGACTAGAAAAATTATCTTCTGAACAGTCTGCAATCTCATTGGAATCAGCACCATCACATTCATATGTTACAAGGCAGACAAAAACTAACTTTACCCAGATTTTATCTTACAATTTTTGACACTGATTATGTGATTGATGTAAATTGGATTCAGGATTTTTTTTCACTCTGATATCTCACATAACATGCATTCACCAAAGCACATTTAAAGCTATTAAATTTGATGTGGTTAGTAATCCAGAAATATACCCCATGCTTTGTCTTGAGCTTTTTTGGGGGGGGATATTTTCCGCTCTTGGTTATACCAAAGTTTTCGATAGAGTGGAAACATTAATAATGTTTTTTGGAATGACAGCTCTTATTGTTCTGGACATTAAGATGTCACATAATTCACTGTTCCATTGAAAGATATCTGACTGACTGCTTCAGCATTAAGTACTTCAAGATTGAAAAAGGTACTCATCAGCCTGGTCCATTTTGCAAGGACATCCATGTAGGAAAATGTATTCCCATTATTACATAGAGTAAATAACAGGAAAAGCAAATTGCAACTAGTTTCAGAATAGTATGAATCTGGGCATGTTGATTGCCCAATAGGATGCTACTCTACCATGAGCAGGATCATATATAGTTATGTCCTTACAACTAATTCTTTAAGGTGATGTCCTCAGACTGTTTTAAATATGCAGGCAGAAAGGGTATGGTTTGTTTCTTCTAAAGAACCTAAACAGCATTGATATTTTGGCAATATCCAATGTAAACTTTTTGCACTTGCTTTGGCTTTATAGATTTGTCCAATTTCCCAGAAGTTGAATGTTATATCAATCAATTTGGGAAGTATATATGGCTGGTATCCATCTCTTCTTCTGAGAAAACATTTGAACTAAACTCAGATGTTAGGAACATCTGAGTTTAGTTCATTTTCAGTGGATACAGAAATATCCATTTTTTCTGGTTTTGGTGTCTGGTGGATTATCTTTCAGTGATAATCTTGCATAATTTTTTTCACAAGTGGGTTCTCATTGGAAGGAAGCCTTTTTTTTCGAGTGGTTTCAGGATTAAGACCAGTTCAAATGACCATGGCGCTCTACAGAGAAACACTCACAATCATATTTTTTCAGGTATGATGAAATTATAAGGTTGTGGAATAGATAGAATAGACACATGTTTGAGATGATTTTGGATGTTCTCTTAACCTTCCCAACATAAGAGAATTTAAGGACAGGTGTGGTGTCATGGTGCTAGTGTAATTGACTTTTTGCATCCTGATAGTTTTATCTGTTGTATTTTGTTTTCACCCTTTCACTGCTGACAAGTCAGTGCCTGGATGATCATTTGGATAGCTGACATATTTAGTTTTCCTCCAGGAACATGATCACATTTTACTAGCACACTCAATACAGGTAGTAGAGATGCAAAAGGCAGTTTGGGCATGCAGATTCCTTACATTTAAAACACCTCAAGGGATTAAGGATGTATAACCTAAGAGAAAGGATCAGATAACCTGGTTTTACACACATTATATGTTCAGATGTATTATTATTATTATTATTATTCCTGATACCTCCAAGGAGTCCGAAGACTCATCGCGGGAGGACATCTTCAACTGTCTCTACACCTTACCTCTACTACGATCAACGCCATCTACTGCCCACCTCCAACACCACCACAACTAGTAATTTTTGTCTATAAATTGCGTGTGTTCTGAAGGGCCGATTTGTATGTATGCGGGATGAAAAACCCGAGTTTCCGGGAGAAAAAACCCTGCTACCTCTGTATGAGATCGGCTAACTCACGATCGATTGAAATCGACCAGATTTGACAGTAAGTTCCAGTATTGACAGTAAGTTCCTAGTCAGAACCAGGTGACCACCCTATGTACCAGAGTGCATCTCATACCTGTCACTCTGTGATCTTCAAGCTCTGAACGTTCTTTGTATCTACTCATTTGTAACATCAAGAAGATCTTATTCTGGTATCCCTCCTTTATAAGAATTCATTGTTTTATGAGTTGTTATCATATTTGATATTTCACTCATTCATGCTCTTCACATGATGTATAAAGAATATTACCAGATGACAGTTAGGGAGTACTGTTTTGGGAGTTCTTGCCACATCATTCTAAACCCTGTTAAATAAAGAAACTAACATTTTCCTTCTTGCTTTTTAATGTGTTGCATGGATGAAAAAAATTTGCATAAATTCACATGGGGAGAAGCTGCAAGAAATAAGATAATATTCATTAACTATGTTATGGTTGATAGCAATCTTTTTCCTCTGGCTTAGGGGACAAGATACAGAGGATTTGAAATAGGAAATGATCGCTAACTAGTTCTGAGAAGGATAAAATTGAATTTCATATAGAAATTAGTATTGAACAAAGTTGAGCAGCTATCGGGTGAATTGCAGACTCAAATACACAAAGATCATCGAAGAAGTGTTTGAAAACGATAACCAAACCTTGGAAATTTAGTGGCAGATCCCAAAGAAAACATTCATTCAGCCAGAGAGGCAGGTGGTGAGGTTTTTTGTAAGGAAGAAAAATCACCACTCAATGGTGGACTCTGGAAGTTATAAAAAGGCATTCAAGGTAAAGAAGAAAGCACATCCTTAAGAAAGAAAATTCTTAAAAGAAGATGTAAGCAATCTATCAGGAGAATGCAATTTCCATCCCAGAAATATCGTCAAATGCCATTGTATCAGACCCAGAAACAAAACAAAGAACATGGCCTGTGACCCACCAACAAACACGTCGAAATTTATAATAGTGATAAACAACAAACTAAAGGTTACTTTACACTATTTAACTCCTTTTGACTCAAGGGTGACCTCTGTGCATATATCTGCTCTGACATGCCTGGCCAGAGAGCACCTAATCTAGCATGGCCCAACTTCAACCTTCTTTGGCTCAAGATATCCCTCCCCCCAACTCAGTCAAATTCATCTGCTGTCTCTATCGCTCTCCTAATACCACCAATGACTCTGAGCGTGTTGATTTCTTCTACTTAAAATTTGATTTTATCCAGTCTCACTCTCCTAACAGTGAAATCATCATCTGGGTGATTTTAATGTCCATAATACCAATTGGCTTTCCTCTTCCAGTTATACAGATCCTGCAGACAGAGATGCTGAAACATTTGCCATCACTAACGACCTTACAAATTATTCAAAAATAGACCAGAATACCAAACCACACCCCAAATACCCTACATCTCTTCCTTACTAATGACCTCTCCAAATATGCAGTACATGTAGTGAGCCCCATAGGTAATTCTGATCACAGTCTAGTGCTCATCTCCTCCCTCATGCTTACTACACATGCTGATAACACATACACAGTCACACCCACGAAAAAGTAGTTTGGCATTATAACAGTGCCAAATGAAACAGACTCAGACTACTATGCTTCATTCCCATGTTGTCCGAGCGGTTAGCCTAGTGGCTATGCTCTTCACAACCATATGCTTGGGGAAGGAGTGTCCTGGGTTCGATTCCCGTTGCCGACACAAGGTGCTTAAGGATCTTCCTCAGCCATAGGCAAGTTAGCCAGTGTTGGGCATGGACAGCAGGGTTTTTCCCCATTTATCTGGGGTTTTTCATCTCACAACCAGGAAAACCGGCCCTGTGAACACAGGGATCTACAGCAATAAATACTTAATCCCCAGGAGGGGCTCAACTCTCCCCAATAGGGACAGGGGAGAAAAGGGAGGCACTCCACACGAATAAATGAATAAATTCCCATGTTTACTATTGTTTCTGGTCTTCCAGTCCAAACATACCACCGAAATAATCCTCACTGTCATGAAAACATACATTCTCCACACTACTCAGAACTGCCGTCCTCTAAATAAACCCTGGTTTTCCAAAAGATGTGCCAAGGCTGTATAAATGAAAAATCAGGCATACCACATCTGGCTCAAATCAAGGCAATTAGCTGTAACTTTTGCCCTACACTGTTCCCACTTCTAACATACGCAGATGGCTCAATTGCAACATCACCCATAGAAAAAAGCTAACCTCCTGGCTTCAAACTTTGCCTTCAATGCACACATAACTTACAATGGCAAATGCCCTCCAGTCATTCCAACTGCCCATCATGCAATGTCACCTGTGTCCTTTTGCCAAAAAGATATCAAAAACCAGTTGTCTAAATTAGACACAAAAAAGTCTCCCTGCCCTGATGACATTCCTCCAATTGTCCTGAAGGTCTCTGCAACCGAAATGACTCATATTCTATGCCATCTCTACACACTAACTCTATTGATATATATCCAAAGCCTGAAATCTGGCCGATATTCAACCTAGTCCTAAAAAGGGGTGACAAATCACAGCCATATAAGAACCACGCTATCTCACTCACTTCACTCCAAGCTAAAGTAATGGAGAAAACCATCAACTCTCAACTCCTAATCTACCTGGAAGGTACCCAGCTATTAACACGTTCGCTGCCAACTACGAGTATGCTCGAAGTTGGTAAACCAGCTACACAAGCCAGCTACGAGTATGCTCGTATGATGCTTACCGCTGGCAACGAGATTACTGTACTGACCTTGAAGAAGTGAAAATGCTTGGCTTGTGGAGCTAGCATCAAAACTGTGTATTCTCATAGATAGTATATGCTCTGCACAAGCCAACTACGAGTATACCCATATGATGCTTACCACCGGCAACGAGATTACCATACTGACCTTGAAGAAGTGAAATTGCTTGGCATAGGGGAACAGACTATGCTGAAGTAGCGTGGCAGCGAACGTGTTAAGCGACCACCAGTACGGATTCCATCAAAGTCTATCAAGAGATCTACTCTCATATATCAACAATTGCTGGAAAAATGCCATGGAGAAATTTGGCAAATCCAAGTAGTTTCACTTGATATCTCTGAAGCATTTAACTGTGTCTGGCACAAAGGCTTACTAACAAACTCCCATCATTTGGGCTGAATCAGGAATTCCAGAGGTCGATTGCCAGCTTCTAGTCTGAATGCACACTAAGTGTGATGGTAGATAGATGGCATCCTATCCTCTGGCCATCCAACTAATGCTGGGGTCCTACAAGGTTCAGTTCTCTAGCCGACCCTCTTACTTCTATATATCAATGACCTACTTTGGTTGACCTCTAATCCAATACACAGTTTTGCAGATGACAACACATTACACTGCTCCCTTTCGTTTGACAAACCCTACTCTACACAACTCACTTCAACCCACAGAACATCAACTACCAATACCCTTAACTCCGACCTCCAAGCCATCCTCTAATGGGGCTCAAATAACCTCATTAACTTCAATGCTAGTAAAACCCAATTCTGTCTTCTTTCTCATAAAAAAAGAACCATTTTTCCCAAGCATTGTTTTTGATAACACTCAAATTCCCAGACAAGATGAGATTTCTCTTCTCAGAATTACCTTGACATCAAGCCTCTCCTGGCATAAACAGATCACAACCATTGCATCCTCAGCTTCCAAAAAAACTAGGTTCTCTTTTGCTCAAGATGCTACTTCAGCTCTGAACAGCTGTTAACATTATACAAATCACAAATCCAACCAGCTATCAAATACTACACTCACATTTGGAGTGGCGCTCACAAAAGCTCCTCAAAATGCTTGACTCGATACAGAGGAGAGCAATTAGACTTATTAATGACCCATCTCTTACCCACTCTCTCCACTCACTTTCACATAGATGCTTGGTCTCTGCAATTTGTATTTTCTATAAATATTTCCATGGGAAATGTTCATCTGAAACAGCATCAATAATTCCCCCACTTTGTACTAAGTCAATTGGAACACATACAGCTGCTGCCTAACATCCTTTCACAGTACACCTCAAAACCCACAGAACAAGTTTCCTGCTCCTTCATCCCTTCTATTGCAGTACTGTGGAACAGTCTCCCCCCCCCTCGACATATTTCCCAAGGAATACACCATACACGCTTTTAAATCAAATGTTAACAAGTTTCCCCTTTCCCAACCCACCTCCCATATATAGTACTAACGTAGTATAGGTTGACCAGCCAACCTTTTGTATATGGTCACAACATTAAAAAAATATGGGAAGTCCTTGGCAAGTAAGTCAAGCTTGTGCTCTTAGTGAATACAGAAAAAATGTAAGAAAGATAAATACTGTGTAAAACTAGCTAAACAAACGTCATGGAAAGACTGGTAAGACCATAGAAATTAATATCAAGACAGTGGGAAAATATTCTGGAGGCTATTGTAAAAGCTTAGAAATAGAGGAAAAAGGACTGTAACAGATGATAAAGATGACATGAAACCTCAAGATAAAGATATTTTAGATGTCTAGAGTAATTACACTGAATGACAGCTAAGTGAAATAATCATATCACAGTTGTAGAAAACTCCACACAATTCATATCCATATTTGAAGTAAAGAATCATTAAATACCAGATATGTGTAAAAACAGCTGGGTGTAAATGAAATTAAACTGAAAATTATTAGTAGTATTACCTTCAGACTCATCTAGTCAAGTCATTCCAATTATTCACAACTCTGCATGCAAAAACCTGCTTCTAACAACACTTGTTCACAACCTCCTTATACAACTTCCAGGGATGACCTCTTCTTCTCGTTGATCTCCCCCATTTCATGAAAAAACCTCAACACTGATTCTATAACAACCCTTTACCAATTTGTACATGTCATATGACCGCTTCCTCCATCCACTAAACTATATAAATTGCATCTTCTCTACGTTTTCTCATATTCAACATTCCAGAGATCAGAAACTACCAGTCAGTCACCTCTGGACCCTTTCCAACATATCTTCATCCTTATTGAAACCCAGGCAACCAAACCTGTGCACGTACTCCATTTATGGCCTAATCAGATCCTTATACAATGGAACAAGAATCTCCTTACAAGTCTGTGTCATTTGCATCATTCCCTGAATTTGTTGTGTTGTGTTGTATTTAAACTTGTGCCAACATTTAAAACCATTCCAGGCTCATATTAATTTTGATAACAACCTCTACCATCCAACCTTCTCCAAAGAAATGACCTTCGGTTGTTAAAAAATGAAACAGATTCCTATTTCCTCTTACGTACATATGGCAGTCACCTGCTATAGTTCTTGTGACCTTTCATGTGTGGGTCAGATATAAAAAATTCAATGTGAGAGAAATTGTAATAATTCATTAAAACATAAATAATAAAAAGGCAGTTATTTTTATCACGTTTGCATTACAATAAAAATTGCAAACATTATAACTTTTTTCTCTCCTAGCAGAGAAGAGACAAATTAGCCAAAACACTATATTAGCTGTATACAGTGTTCAAACCAATTTTAACTTGTGGATTTGAGAACTGGGTTAGAAGTAAAACACTTGACCAAAGACTAGAGACTGCAGATATGAGAGTCATGAGAAAGATTAGGGGCATGAACAGATGGCATCAATGGCAATATCATATTAAAAACGAGGATATTAGGAAATAACTTGATATCTGAGATTAGCTCTGCTAATGCATCCAGGAATGCATTAGCAGAGCTAATATCAGGTAGTATGGTCACTTAAGCAGAATGAGAGAGGAAAGATTGGCAAAACAAGTGTTCTATGCTAGGTTGGCAGGAAAAAGACCCAGAGGAAGACCAAGATATAGGTGGATTGATACAGTAAAAATGGCTTAGAAGGCTTAAATGTAAGATCTAATAATGTCATAGTCATGACCGGTAACAGACTGATTCGGGGAAAATTGTAGATAGGAAGTTAGTAATGATGTAAATTTTTCATGTAGTTCTATCATATCCTGTACATCCCTTGAGGGTATATATCAGGAATTTGATGATGATAATATTTTAATTACTAAACACATTTTGAATTAAACAAATTCAATATTATTCTTGTCTTTATTATCATTATTATTTTATGGCATCTCTATGGAGACCAGAGACTCATTACAGGAGACCCAAATCAACCATCATACAAATAAGTGCTATTTTACCTCTCCTTGAATCCATTCACCATCAGGGAACTCAGAACCAATTTTGGCAATCTATTTCACAAACTCATCACTCTCCATGCAAAAAAATCTAGTCCATACACACACACCTACTAACCACTATTAGACAACTTACACAATATACACACTGAGAAACAAAAAATTAAATTTTATTTTCAATAACAATATATTTAATGAGAAAGATGTTTCTGTTGGAAGAGATTTCACCAGGTGATTATAACATTCTATATTTATAATTTTTAATCATAGATGGAAGCTCCATCTCAAGTATACAATCGTTTGCATGAACAAGACCATGCAAATGATTCCAAAATTTTGCAGAGTTCCATCTATGTAGTGCACACTAGTGTTATTTTGTAAATTTTTATTGGAATCATTTCAAACCACACAACTGGAATGAAATCATGCCACTAACAAGCCATGGCTCCAAAGGAAGTCAGTTGATATTCTGTTTAAAACTTTCTCTAGAATTTATGTCATTGAAAAATTTTTGAAGACTTACACTTACTGGAAAAATATAGTGGCAAAAACATGATAATAGTAACAAATATTTTTAATTAAAAGAAGTGCACCATACAACCTGAAGACCTTTCATATATTTATTGGGTAAGAATACCAAACATTTTGGGAAGGTCTAGGATTTCAGCTTATATACTGGCTTAAACTCACAACTTCACTGTCTCAACCTAAAAGAATTCTATCCATCTATCCATGCCAGCCTTGATAGCCGAGTGGTCAGCGTATCCGCACTCCAGCCAAAGGGCTGTGGGTTCGATCCCACCATGGGCATAGATGTTTGTGATTACCTGTGAAAATTTGAGTGATGGTGGTACGATACATGCCATTGGTGTAGATCAGCGTTTTCCAAACTTTTCCTACGATGGAACAGTTCACAAATCTTGAAATTTTAATGGAACACCTTGGTTAGAGTAGAGTATTATCGGTCTCATATTCAATGTAAAGTTCAGCACACACTATCGCTGCAGCAAGCTGTATAGCAAAAATGTGACAGTGCATACTACAGGCATGCCGGGCCACATCGCATCGCATTGACCTAGCTTGTGATCAGACATTTCCTAGAATAGATATCTACATACTTCACTCACACTCAGAGGTTTCGGCAACCGTGGCAGTAAGTCAAGGCCAGCACGCTGATCGTATTAGCACAATCCACATGCAAAGTGAGGAGCACCTGATTTTTAAACATGTTTAAACTTGTGCTAACATTTGAAACCATTCAAAGCTCATATTAATTTTGATAATTTTTCACGAAACACTTATTCACTCTCCGCAGAACACTGGTGTTCCACAGAGCATAGTTTGGGAAAGTCTGGTGTAGATGATGATGATAGTTGTGGAATGTAGTAGTTGGTGGATTTTGAATGTGGGGAGTAGGTGTTCTCCCTCGATGAGTTCTTGGACTCCCTGGAAGTGTTACATAATAATAATAATATGCAATTAAGCAAAAATCATAACATAATAATCACTAGAGTCACAATTATAGCACTACTTTTTTTTTAATCAATAGTGTTAATTATAATGGCTTCAGAAACTGCACTTATAAAATTCTGCATTATCATCAAATTCATGATATGTACCTTCAAGCGATGTACAGGATATGATGGTACTACATGAAAAACTTAAATCATTACTAACTTCCTATCTACAATTTTTCTCCAAATCATTGTTACCCATCAAGACTCCAACATTCTGCACCATCAGATCTTACATTTCTGTCTTCTAAGGTACCTTCTACTGTATCAATCCACCTGTATCTTCGTTTTCCTCTGGGTGATTTTCCTGCCTAATCTTTCTCCTCAAATCTTTCTTGGGATTCTCATATCTGTGGTCTCTAGTCTTTGGTCAAGTTTTATTTCTAACCCAGCTATTATATCATCTCATATTAAAATTGGTTTGAACACTACCTTGTACAGCTAATTTATTGTTTTCACATAATTTCTCTCTTCTTTCATTTAAGTTTATTCAGTTGGCTTCCTACCATTTGTTGATTTTATTGTCTACGAGGGGATGTTCATAAAAGACCTAACTTTTTAAATAGCATGCCAACTGGCACAGAGAGCAGGCTCCAGCTACTGAGAGCATCGAGCAGAAGGTTTTGACAAACTCCCATTTGCCTTAGTCAGTAAGTCACATCTAATGAAGTCAGCACATGCACAAGTTATTTTTCAGATTAGCGACAAAGTGACAATGAAAGAGTTTGAAGAACAACATGTGTGTGAAATATTGCTGCAAACTTGGTAAAAAAATTAGATACATTTCAATTGCTTAACAAAGCATACAGCGAGGACTGTTTGAGTCGAAAACAGTGATATCAGTTGCTTAAGCATTTGAAAAAGGGCAAAATGTTGGTCAAAGATCCCAGGCCTGGACGACCATCCACATCAACAGACAATGACCATCTCGAGAGAATATGTGATGTGATTTGTGGAAACAGTTGTTTAACTGTCCAAGAAATTCCTGATGAAGTGGGCATCGACATAGGATCTTGCCATCAAATTTTGACGGAAAAAGTTCAGATGTGTCTGGTTGGTGCAAAATTCATTCCACATTTATTGACTGATGATCAGAAGAGAACCATGTTGAAATCAGTCAAGAACTGCTTGCCAATGCAAATGGTAGTCAAAAATTTCTTAACAATATCATAACAGGTGATGAGGCATGGGTTTATACTATGATGTTGAAACTAAGATGCAATCGTTGCAGTGGTTGGGGAAAGGGTCTCATCGACCAACAATAAGCACAGAAATTATTGGAAATGCATTGTCCATTATGAATTTGTTCCACATGTTCAGGATAAACAACGTTGTACCAGGAAGTTTCAGCATATTTGAGTGTTTCTGTGCACAAGAGTCCTGAATTGTGGGAAAACCAGGCTTGGGTGTTGCTCCATAACAATGCGGCAGCTCAGGCTTTGCTCCTCATTCAGAGTTATATGGCAAAACATTAGACATCCATTCTGCACCACCACTCTACCCTCTGGACTTAGCCCCAGCAGATTTTTCCTGTTTCCCAAACTTAAAACCACTTTGAAAGAATGTTGTTTCCAAACCATAGTGGAGATTTAGGAATATACAGTAAGAGAGTAGTGCGGCATCACAGAAAGTGCATTCCATCAATGGATTAAACATTAGGAACAGATTATCACCAGTAGAGAGGACTACTTTGAAGGGGGACAGTGCTTAAAATGTTATAAAATGAGCAATAAAGTCTTTATAGCAAAAGTTAGTTTTTTTCTTGAACATTCCTTGTATTTCCAAATTTTCCCATCCTCACTAAAAAATCATACCTACGTAGCTGAAATGTTTTACTTGTTCTATAGCTTCTGATTTCACAATAGTTGATATTTTCAATGCTTCTGCCTAATTTCACTGCATTTGACTTGTTATTGCTGACTTTCATACCAAATAAATTACAACAGTTATTCAATTTATTCAAGCAATCTTGCAGACTTGTACTGGATTTATTTAGAATTATAACATTGCCCATATAAAGTAAACAGCTCAGATATCTACAATTCTGATATCAGGTTTAATGAAATTAGCCTTCATAATGTGATCCATATAGATAATCGATCCATACAGATAACAGAGGAGATAATATAGATCCTTATCTGACACCAGATTTCACATTAAACCATCTTTATCTACTTCTTTCAATTCTATCTGCTGACTTACAACTTAAATAAACTCTAAGTATTGCTTGCGTTTTTAATAACTTTTCTATTGGTGCCTTGTCTTATGCCTTGTCCAGAGCTCCAAAACTTAAATACAGATCTGTGTTATATTGCTATGATTTCTGAACTATTTGTCCCAAAGTGAAAAATCTGATTTTCACAGCTTCCATTTGGCCTGAATCCAGCTTCTTTTTCACCAAGCTTCCCCTGCACAATCTTTCTCAACCATTTAATATACTTGCATAAACCTTACCAAAAACACTCAGTACAGAAATGCCTCTGTAATTCTCACATTGTTATATTTTCCTTTTATATATGGCTACTCTTAGAGCTAATCTCCAATTATCTGGAATTCATACTTCTGTCCAGGCCTTCTGAACTATGCAGTGCAGCATATGTAAGACTTTCATACCACCATACTCGAGCATTTCTGGTAGAATATGATCTACTCCCACTGTCTTTCCACATTTCAAGCTTTTGGTGACTTTTTCTACTTGATGTATGGGCAGTGGCGCACCCAGAGGGGGGGAGGCAAGGGGCCCGGGCACCCCCCAAAGAAAAGGAAAAAACACCTAGAAAAATTTCCAAAAATCTTTTCCTAATTAAAATTCATTTTTTTTATTTATGTTGTGTGCTACTTATGAATTAGCTATCACTGCAGATGCTGTTATAGGTCATATGCGATGTGTAGTGTGTATTCGCAAAATGTCTACTCAACTCGGCCCCCCCCAAAGGTTAAATCCTAAGCGCTCGGCCCCCTCCAAGATTAAATCACGAGTGCGCCGCTGAGTGTGTATTCTTCATTGCTTGCCTGGTCAGTGTTTTTTACCACTGTGCTGTTAGTGATTGTTTAGTCTAGCAACTGTTTGAAGTAATTACTCAAAACATGAAGTACGTTTTTTTCACCAGTTTTCATATCACCTTTATCATCTCTTTTACAGTAATTCCTTTTACAGCACTCTTTCTTCCATTTCTGAGCTTTTTGCTTGATATTTATTTTCTATGTTCTGCCAATGATTTTTGTTTAGCTAGTTTTACAGAGTATTTAGCTCTCTTACATTTGTCTCTGTATTCTCTAAGAGCACAAGCTGACTCATTTCCCAGGAACTTTTGATATGCTTTCTTCTTTTCCTTCACTGCCTCTATCTTCCGCTGCCCAGCATGGAGTTCTCCTTTTTCTATTCTTGCACACAACCTCACCACATGCCTCTGGCTGAATCAATGAATGTTTTATACAAGATTTGCCAGTCAACCTCCAACGTTTGGTTCCTGTTCTCGAACTTTCTCACTTTTTCTTGAATAATGTTTGTGTATTTTAGTCTACGGTTCATATCTGAGAGCTGCTCCACTTATATTTGCTTTAAAATTCAATTATATCCTGCTCCAGACTAAATGGGGAATCACTTCCAATTTCAAATCCTCTGTATACTCAAGTCTCCTGCAACAGCACTATCAACAATAATATAATCAACGAGTCTTTTCCTTACCTCTTTGCTCCATGTTAATTTGTGCACATTTTAATGTTGGAACATTGTGTTAGTAATAGCTATTCCATGCCAGGAGCAGAAATACAGCAGGTATTTGTCATTATTAACTTTGTTCTTTTCTCCAAATTTTTCCAACATTTTTGTATGTCTGACAATCATTTCCTACTTTACTATTTAGTTCATCAACAAGGACCGTTTCCTTTTTCGTGTCAGCTGCTTTCTGTAAAGTCTCGAAATATTCCTCCACTACTACCTTAGTAGAGCCTCTGTGGGACCATAAATCTTACTCTTATACATCTTTTAAAAACTGCAGATGCAGCAAGCGATGATGACGGTAGTGAAGAGAAAGAAGTAGACGGTCTGAAGTAATAATAAAGAACAAGTGAACAAACAAAGAAAACAAGTTCAGGAAAAAATTATGTACAGAGACTCAATGATCAAGAGAATAGTGTAGTAAAATCATATTTCGCTGGTGCAAACATTCATGATATTAATCACAGCATCTGAACGCAAAAGGTAAGGTGAAACGGCTAATTTTCTTGGTTGCCACATGTGATTTGAGAGGTGAAAAGTATTCTATGAAGGAAGTTGTAAAGGAGTTCTTAGAAGTCTCCTGCCATACTATGATAGAGGTGAACATAATAGAGCATTCATAGCAAATTAATATGAAGGTTGTGTAGAAGTAGCGATGTACAATTTACGGAAAAACTAGATTAATATATGCAGCAAATGCTGAGAAGGGGAATAAGAAATTGGGATGTAAATACTGAAGCAATAATCAAAGACAAAAAAGAAGCATATAAACAATGGAGAAGTATAAACATCACTAGAAGCAGAAATTAATCATAAATGCAAAAGAGCAACAGGAAAAAAAACAGGGAAAAGAACATAGAAACATGGGATCATTTCATAAGAAAATCGAAAGATCTTACAGTGAAGAGATCAAATCTAAATATTTCATGTAATTTTTACAGTATTATATAAACTGATTATAAATTTCATTAGTGAACATCATCATATTAAAACATGTAAAGTGATTTAAAAATGTATGTATGTGTTTGTATTTATAATGTATTTTTATGCTTAGTATTACTGGTGTCACCATCTGGTTTAGTGCTAGTAATATAAAAAGTCTGAAAAAAGTAATTAAGTAGTTAAATTGCTTATTGTAATCAGTAGTTTCTTTTATTCCTCCTTCATCCCTGTACAGCAGTAGCAGGGATGAAGGAGGAATAAAAGAAACTTGTTTCAAAGTATACTGTGAAAAGATATTGGGTGGCGACTGTACATGTTCCAACTGGCTTAGTACAGAATACGGGAATTATTGGTGCTGTTAAGGATGAACATTTTCCATGGAAATATTTTTAGAATATACAAATTGCAGAGACTATATGTCTATGTGAAAGTGGGAGAGCGACTTGGTAAGAGATGGATCATTTATTAATCTTATTTGCTGTCCTCTGTATTGAGTCAAGCATTTTGAAAAGATTTTAGGAGCCCCACTCGAAATGTGAATAGCTGGGAGAATTTGCGATTTGTATAGGGTTAACAGCTGTTTTTAGGTGAAGTAATTTTCACTCAATGTTTTGAGTGAAAGTGAAAGCCTATATTTCTGGAAGCTGAAGATGCAATGGTTGTGATGTTTATGCCAGGAGAGGCCTGATATCAAGGTAATTCTGAGAAGAGAAATTTCATCTTGTCTGGGAATTTGTGTGTTGTCAAAAATAATACTTGGGGAAAATGGTTGTTTTTTGTGAGAAATAAGACAGAACTGCTGCCGAGGTTATCTAAGCCTCATTGGAGGATGGCTTGGAGGTACGAATTAAGGGAAGTTGTGGTTGATGTTCTGTGGATTGAAGTGAGTTGTGTAGGGTATTTATCAAATGAAAGGGAGGATTGCAATGTGCTGTCATCAGCAAAACTGTATTGGGTTGGAGGTCAACTGAAGTAGGTCATTGATATACAGAAGGAAGAGGGTCAGTGAGAGAACTGAACCTTGTGGGAGCCCAACATTAGTTGGTGAGAGGATAGGGAGCCATCTACCATCACACATAATGTGTGTCCAGACATAAAGCTGGCAATCCTTCTGCAGAAGTCATGAGACAGTCGAACTCATGAAGTTTCCTTAGTAAGCATTTGTGCCAGACCTGGTCAAAGACTTTAGAGATATCATGTTCAGCTACTTGGGATTTGCCATTCTCCATGGCATTTGTCCAAAGATGGATGATATATGAGAGCAGGTCACCTGTTGATCGCCATCGACGGAATCCATACTGGTGGTCACTTAACCACACTACTGGCCAAGACGTCTATAAACGTCAAGGTTATCATGGATGCGAAGTGCATATTAAAATTGTAATACCATAGTTATTACATTGAAATATATGATATTAAGCATATAAAGATGCATATTTGATCCATAATGGCCAGTAAGGTGGTTAATGCTGGCTACCTTCAAGGTAGAGTAGGAGTTGAGAGTTGATAGTTATCTCCATCACTGTAGATAGGATTGAGGTGAGTGAGATTGGGCAGTAGTTAAATGGCAGCGATTTGTTACCCTTTTTAGGAAATCGTTGAATATAGGCCAATTTTCAAGCTTTGGGATATATACACTAGTGGAGTAATAGAATATGTACAGATGTCATAGGATAGTAGTCATTTCTGCTGCACAGATCTTCAGGACAATTTGAAGAATACCATCACTGCCAGGAGACTTTTTTGTGTCTAATTTAGACAACAGGTTATGATCTCTTTCTGGCTAAAGGATACAGGGGGAATTGCATGTTGGGCATTTGGAATGACTGGAGGTGTTTGCCATTGTCAGTTATGCATGCACTGGAGGCAAAGTGTGAAGCCAGGAGATTAGATTTTTCGGTGGGTGATGTTGCAATTGATCCTTCTGGGTGTGATTTGGGTTGGAATATTGTAGTGTGAAAGTTATCGCCAATTGCTTTGGCATGAAGCATGGCTGCAAATTGGACATGCCTCAAGTTTCCTGCTTTTTGCCCATTCAAATTCTGTTTTGGAATCAATTTATTTTTTTTGCATATGTTCAGGCTTCAGTATAGGCACTGAAGGAGGAATGAGTTCTTAATCCGAGCCAGTTGGGGTATGCCTGATTTTTCATTTGTACAGCCTTGGTACATCTTTAGGAGAACGAATGTTTGGATAGAGGCCGGTAGTTCAGTGAAGTGTGGGGAATGTAAGTTTTTATGCCAGTGAGGATTACTTTGGTGATACGTTCAGTGCATATGTTTGCATTGGAAGATGCAAACAATAGTCCATCCACTGAAATGAAGCATAGTAGTCTCGGAGGTTGTCCCATTTGGCACTGTTATAATGCAAAACTATTGGTGTGGGTGTGACTGTGTAAGCATTGTTTCAAGATGCAGGAGTTGAGCACCAGTTTGTGGTCAGAATTACCTGGGGGGGCTCACCACATTGACAGTTTCCTTGGAAGGGTCATTGGTAAGGAAGAGATGTAGGGTATTTGAGGAATGATTTTGGTTATCTAGTATTCTGGTCGGCTTGTGAACAATTTGTGTAAGGTCGTTGATGATGACAAATGCTTGAAGAGATCTGGTGTGAGGTAGAATCTAACAAGGTCAAACAGGAGACTCAACGCCATTATTCTGAACTTTCTGGAGGAAAACAGTAAATCAATAAAGGAAAACGTCAGCAAACTAGCAGGTGAAATGCAACTTTGATCCCATAAATATCGTCAAATGTCATCGTTTCAGGCCAATAAAAAAATAACTTTCCACGTCTCGTTAAAGTGATCTGTGATACACTGACAAACTCATCAAAATTAATAACAGTGATAAATAGCAAGTAAAAGATAGTTGCCCCAATTGCGTATATGGGGTCAACCTGATTTAACTTTTGCACAAAGACGCCAACTCCGAAGACAGAAGAAAATCTCAAAATGTAGACAACAGCTGGACCATATACTACAAACAAACCAAACTAGTGCAAAAACCAAGTGACACCACTAGTAGCCACCAAAGAGACCAGTATGCATGCACTGCATAGGAAACGTGCAAGATCCTCGCAGTAAAAGCCACAGAACCTTGCATATCTGCTATACCAACATCCTTGATCTCAACTCCAACCTTAAAAGCATCTGCAGTCAACCAAACCCCCACCTACTGTTCTTAATAGAAACTCAAATCTCACCTTTCCCATCTATCCATCTCAACCATCCAAACTATACACTATTTAACTCCTTTCAATATAAGGGTGGTGTCTACACATACAGGGTGTTCGGGATAAATTTGACATATTTATAATTAATTATATTTTTCCATAAGTTACATGTATTAACACACACTTCTCTTCATTTAAAAGTTTGGACCCTTCTTCATTCATATACAAGATGTCAGAAAGGATGGATAGCTGGAACCCACCTGAATCATGGAAGAGAATAACTTGTATCATAATGATTCGTGCCCGCCATCAAAATAAGGATATTACGACTGCTGCCCAATGCTCCCTGAATACAGTAAAAACAATCAGGCATGAACTAGAGACTTGCAATGGTGACTACGAGGATGTAGCAAGAAGAAAGATCCCTAGCAGACGATCTGATTGTGTTCGTACAGCAGAATTCCTCGCAAATCTGCAGGAACAGGTGTTGAAGAACCCTGGCATTGGAATTCGGGCTTTGTTCGTGGAGTTGCTAACTGTAGTCAAGCCCTGGATAACAAGGGTAGCCAATGGTAGGCCGTATGTATGGCAGCAGGATTCGGCCCCTTGCCACACCTCTGGGAAAAGTCAAAAATGGTTGTCTGAAAATTTCTACGACTTCACCAGTCCAAATTTTGCCTCCAAACTCCCCAGACCTTAACCCCATGGATTATTTTGTATGGGGCGCAGTTGAAAAAGACACCAATCGCACTTCCAGTAATACAAAATCCCAGTTAATGGATAAAATTAAAACAGTTTTTGCGGCCCTTCCCAGGGAGACTGTAGCATCAGCTTGTTCGAGGTTCCAAAGCAGAATTGAAGCTGTGATCGATGCTAATGGTGGTTATTTGGAGTAAATCTTGTTGATAGTATTGTAATTAACTCTGCCTGTAATGTTTTTTTGTCAATTCATTAAATTTAATAGATACAAAGAAGATTTTCTTTTTCCTTACGAAACTGTCAAATTTATCCCGAACACCCTGTATATCTCTTCTGAAATACCCTGGGAGAGCATCTAATATAGAATTGCCCAAATTTGAGCATCTTTGGTTAAAAACATCCTTCCTCCACTCAGTCAAATTCATCTGCTGTCTCTATCGCGCTCCTAATACCACCTACCTCATTAAGCTCTTTAATTTCCTCTCCTTAAAAGTTGATTTTCTCCAGTCATACTCTCCTAAGAGTGAAATCATCCTTCTAGATGATTTTAATGTCAATAACACCAACTGGCTTTCCTCTTCCCATGTACAGATCCTGCAGGCAGAGATGCTGAAGCATTTGTCATCATCAACGACCTTACAGAAATTGTTCACAAGCCGACCAGAATACCAGATAACCATAATCATTCCCCAAATACCCTAGATCTCTTCCTTACCAATGACCTTTCCAAAGAAACTGTCAATGTGGTGAGCCCCCCCCCAGGTAATTCTGACCACAAACTGGTGCTCAACTCCTGCATCTTGCAACAATGCTTACACAGTCACACCCACACCACTAGTTTTGCATTATAAGAGTGCCAAATGGGACAACCTCCGAGGCTACTATGCTTCATTTCAGTGGATGGACTATTGTTTGCATCTTCCAATGCAAACATATGCACTGAACGTAACACCAAAGTAATCCTCACTGGCATAAAAACTTACATTCCCCACACTTCTCTGAACTTCCGGCCTCTATCCGAACATTCGTTCTCCTAAAGATGTACCAGGGCTATACAAATGAAAAATCAGGCATACCCCAACTGGCTCGGATTAAGTACTCATTCCTCCTTCAGTGCCTATATCTTCGAAGCCTGAACATATGCAAAAAAAATATAATTGATTCCAAAACAGAATTTGAATGGGCAAAAAGCAGGAAACTTGAGGCATGTCCAATTTGCAGCCATGCCTCATGCCAAAGCAATTGGCGATAACTTTCACACTACAATATTCCAACCCAAATCACACCCAGAAGGATCAATTGCAACATCACCCACCGAAAAATCTAATCACCTGGCTTCACACTTTGCCTCCAGTGCATAACTGACAATGGCAAACACCTCCAGTCATTCCAACTGCCCAACATGCAATTCCCCCTGTATCCTTTAGCCAGAAAGAGATCATAAACCTGTTGTCTAAATTAGATACAAAATAGTCTCCTGGCAGTGATGGTATTCTTGAAATTGTCCTGAAGATCTGTGCAGCAGAAATGACTACTATCCAATGCCATCTGTACATACTCTCTTACTCCACTAGTGTATATATCCCAAAGCTTGAAAATTGGCCTATATTCAACGATTTCCTAAAAAGGGTAACAAATCGCTGCCATTTAACTACTGCCCAATCTCACTCACCTCAATCCTATCTACAGTGATGGAGATAACTATCAACTCTCAACTCCTACTCTACCTTGAAGGTAGCCAGCATTAACCACCTTACTGGCCATTATGGATCAAATATGCATCTTTATATGCTTAATATCATATATTTCAATGTAATAACTATGGTATTACAATTTTAATATGCACTTCGCATCCATGATAACCTTGACGTTTATAGACGTCTTGGCCAGTAGTGTGGTTAAGTGACCACCAGTATGGATTCCGTCGATGGCGATCAACAGGTGACCTGCTCTCATATATCATCCATCTTTGGACAAATGCCATGGAGAATGGCAAATCCCAAGTAGCTGAACATGATATCTTTAAAGTCTTTGACCAGGTCTGGCACAAATGCTTACTAAGGAAACTTCATGAGTTCGACTGTCTCATGACTTCTGCAGAAGGATTGCCAGCTTTATGTCTGGACACACACACTATGTGTGATGGTAGATGGCTCCCTATCCTCTCACCAACTAATGTTGGGCTCCCACAAGGTTCAGTTCTCTCACTGACCCTCTTCCTTCTATATATCAATGACCTACTTCAGTTGACCTCCAACAATACAGTTTTGCTGATGACAGCACATTGCAATCCTCCCTTTCATTTGATAAATACCCTACACAACTCACTTCAATCCACAGAACATCAACCACAACTTCCCTTAATTCGTACCTCCAAGCCATCCTCCAATGAGGCTTAGATAACATCGGCAGCAGTTCTGTCTTATTTCTCACAAAAAACAACCATTTTCCCCAAGTATTATTTTTGACAACACACAAATTCCCAGACAAGATGAAATTTCTCTTCTCAGAATTTCCTTGATATCAGGCCTCTCCTGGCATAAACATCACAACCATTGCATCTTCAGCTTCCAGAAATATAGGCTTTCACTTTCACTCAAAACATTGAGTGAAAATTACTTCACCTAAAAACAGCTGTTAACCCTATACAAATCGCAAATTCTTCCAGCTATTCACATTTCGAGTGGGGCTCCTAAAATCTTTTCAAAATGCTTGACTCAATACAGAGGACAGCAAATAAGATTAATAAATGATCCATCTCTTACCAAGTCGCTCTCCCACTTTCACATAGACATATAGTCTCTGCAATTTGTATATTCTATAAATATTTCCATGGAAAATGTTCATCTGAAACAGCACCAATAATTCCCGTATTCTGTACTAAGCCAGTTGGAACATGTACAGTCGCCACCCAATATCTTTTCACAGTATACTTTGAAACAAGTTTCTTTTATTCCTCCTTCATCCCTGCTACTGCTGTACTGTGGATCAGTCTTATCCCTGATGTATTTCCCAAGGAATACAATATACAGGATTTTAAATCGAATGTCAACAAGTTTCTCCTTTCCCATCCCACCACCCACTATAGTGTACTAAAGTACTGCAGGTTGACAAGCCAACCTCTCGTATATGGGGCCCAACATAAAAAGAAAACTACATACTGGGGTGTTGTTACAGACGTGGTGGTCAGTTGCTAGTGATGAAGAAATGCATCACCAAATAGAAAAGATGACTGCGAAAAGAGTAACCATAATGGGAGACTTTATCCAAATATTGATTGCGTTGCAGTAGAATTTCATGAGAAGAATGAAAATGCATTTATTGAGCTGTTGCAGGACAAATTCCTCAAGCAGCATGTGACAGAAGGAAGGTCAAGGAGTGTTAGATTTGATTGTGAAAGAGGGTGGTTGAGTTAAAGATGTAATTGTTCTGCCTCCGGTTTGTAACATAGATCATGCGATACCCACTTGGGAAATGTCTAAATTTATGAATGTTCCATTCAGAAAAGTTTACATATTGAACTATCAAGCAGGAAATTATGAATAACTGAGGAATATACTGAGTTCAGTAGAACGGAATAGGTTGCTGCATGGAAAGCATATCGACAGAGCATGGGAAGCAATTAAACAATACTTCGGATTTTGCTAAGGCTTTTGACAGGACATCCCATGGAATACTGCTGAGCAAATTAGAGCAGATGGGGATGGATACTAAACTGGTGATAAGGAGAATGGCTCAGGGAGAGATACCAGAAGGTGTATAGAGGAGCCGAATCCAGGATGAGGCAATTGACCAGTGGTATGCCTCAGGGCTCTGTGCTTGGGCCATTGTTGTTTAATTTTTACTTAAATATAGGAAATGGCTTAAAGGGAGATATTAAGTTGTTTACTGATGATGCAAAGTTGAGAAGCGCAAAAAAAAATCAAGTTGATGTTGAGAGTTTGCAGGACGATTTAAATAAGCTGGTAAAATGGGCAAAAGAAAATGGATGTCAGTTCAATGTGAAAAAGTATAAAGTTATGCATTTTGGGATTAAAAAATTACCAGCTGTGTACTACATGGATGGAATGGTACTCCAAGAGATTGATTAGGCTATGGACTTAGGGGTGATGGTAGATAAGGAGATGAAGTTCAGGGGACAAATTGCTAAGGTGTCCATGCACATAGTATTACTTGGTTATTGAAGAATACACTAATATCAAGAGATAAAGAGGTTATTATACCACTTTATAAAGCGTTGCTACTGCCACATTTGGAATACTGTGCTCAAGTCTGGTCACCTGGATTCCTTGGAGATCAGGAGGTTGCGGAAAGGGTTCAGAGGAGAGTGATTAAGTTGGCGAGTGCTGTAAAAATGCTCCCTACATTGATAGATTGAGAGCTTGTAGATTGAAGAGGTTGGTTGAGAGGTAGAGAAGAGGGGATATGATAGAAACATTTAAATTGCTAAAAGGTTTTTATAAGATTGATGCAGGGGAAATGTTTCAGCTGTGATGGAAGAATAAGAGGTTATCCCTGGAAATTAAGGAATAGTGTGGTTAATAAGGGTGTGAGAACCAGGTTTTTTAGCCTGGAGGGTGGTGAATGAGTGGAATGCATTGTCTGACTCAGTTGCGAGTTCTTCGTCTGTAAATGAATTCAAGAACATACATGATAGATATTGTTTTGATAGTTTGGGTTTCCCGATGAGCCTACTGGCTCCATGGAGATACCCATAATAATAATAATACTTAAATTATGCGATATCAGAATGTGTCCCGACAGTTTGAATAATAAATAGGAGTGAAATGGATGTGTAATCTTATTAAACATGTGATTCATAAGAAAAAGACGAAGTGGAGGGAATACTATATGCATAAGGATAATATCAGTTATGAATGTTATAAGCAGCAGTCTAGAATAGTCCCAAGTTGTATGGAAAGCAAAGTCTGAGTATGAAAAGAAACTGGCTCTGCATGCTAAAGTGGACCCACAACAATTCTATCGAGATGTTGTAAGTAAAAGAAAGAAAGAAAGAATATGAAAGGATAAATCTTCCAAATACACAGGGCATGAGGGTTAGAGACAAAAAAGAGGTTGTTCAGATAATGAATGTCCATTTTGTTAAAATCTCTCAACCTGGTGTAGGCAACATTGAGTTGACTACTACATCTTCACTGGATGAAGAAATGCATGTGTATGAGGACAAGGTATTAGACCTGTTCTACAAATAGAATAAGAATTCAGCAATATGGACTGATGCAATATCATTATGCGAGCTAAAAGAGTGTTAAGCTGAACTAGCTATTCCTTTCACCAGGCTGTTTAATGATTCTCAAAACAGGGAAGATTCCACATGAATGGAAGGAATGTATGGTAATTCTATTGCACAAGAGTGGTGCAAAGACCGATTTTTTCACCGTTCACTAATTAATATCTCAGGAGTGTTGGTGAAGATTTTGCAAATATTGGTTAGGGGTCACATTCAGAAATGGGTTGACAGTGGATCTCTAATTTGCAATGAACAATATGGGTTTACTGTAATGTCATAGCAACTTGCTCAGTTTCTATAACAATCTACCATTGAACTAGACAAGGGGGGAATGCATACACCAGCATACACCATGATAATTTTCGATTTTGCTAAGAATTTTGACAGAATATAGCATAATAGACTCTTGCATAAAAATAGGCTTGGGTTATAGAATATTGGCATGGATAAGAGGACGGCTGAGTGACATATCAAAAAGTGCTATGTAGAAGTTGTGAGACTGCAAGATTTAAGGGTGGTCTCCATCTTCCAGCCACCATCCTGCTGTTGAAGAAGAGGCTTTGATTCTCAGAGCCTCTTCTTCAACAGCAGGATGTTGAAGAAGAGGCTTTGATTCTCAGACTGACGTCATCTCTAGATGATCCTCCTCTTCCAGAATATAACCATCAAATTCTTAAATCTCTCATCCAGACTCACCTTCAGGGAATGGATATCACAGATCAGTTAAATGACTACCTCCATGCCGAATTCTCTGAACACTTGATGCCTCATCAACATCAGCTTACATCGCATTCTACAATGACTCTGTCCAATAGGAAGCAGAGGAAGAGGGCCTATGCAGCTATGCAGGCCCTCTATAAAAAGAATAGAGGGCAATGTGCCAAAACCATCCTCGATGTTGCTTCCTCTCAACCTCTAGCAGACATGATTTTGTTAGATTCTGGAGTACATTCTTTTCTGCTCCACCTCCACACTACCCTGATGATGATGACGACCATCCTATGATATTGAGGTCCATTCCTTCCCTTCAAATATATCAGCCTGTCTCCATCCAGAAGATCAAAGTAGCTCTTTCATCCAGTTTTTCTGCATCCGAACCTGATGGCTTTCCTGCATCTAGGTTTCGGAAGGTGCTGTTGAAGATTCTTCAAGACTTAGTGGACATTCTCCTTTCCACTAAGGTAATACCACCATACTTACATGCTTCAAGAACTATCTTCATTCTGAAGAAAGAAACTTCAAGCTGTGCATCAGACTTTAGACCTATTACCATCCCCCTGTGTTACTTAGACTCTATTATAAAATATTAGTTAAACGACTTCAGCAACATATATAGCATCATTATAGACAGAGAGATTTTGTCCCTTCGGACGGGTGTGGCGACAATACATATCTTCTTTCTTCTCTCTGATTCCTGATGCTGCCTTAAACCTCTATATATGGCATCACTGGACCTCCAAAAGGCCTTTGATAGCATCTGCCTTCCTGCTCTCCTTCGAGCACTGTCTAGTGCTTGATGTCCAGAACCCTTTCTTTCCTATGTTATGGAGTTATACTTAGGGAACCCCATTACTATCACTAGGATCCCATGGGGCTTCTAGTCCTGCAGTGTGGGTGTTTCACCAGGGTGATTCTTTATCTCCCCTTTTCTTTAACTGGTCATAGATGAGTTTCTTTGCTGTCTTCCTAGCCATATAGGCTACTCTCTCTAGGTGCTTCTTTCTTTAATGCTATGGGCTTTGCGGACGATCTTATTCTCGTAGCCTCTACTAAGATAGGCTTGCAGGAACTCCTTAACCACAGTGAACTTTTTCTCTATTCGAGGTCCTTTCTATTAATGTAGAGAAGTCCTGCTCATTAGCTCTTGTCCCATCTGGTCATGACAAGAAGCATAAGGTCAAGACTATAGAGTTTCCCCTGCACGGGAGGCCATAGCATGCTTTGACCATCCTGGAAGAGTAGAGATACCTCGATATCATGTTCACCCCAAAGGAAAGGTCTTCTGTCCCTTCTATCCTACAAGCTGGGATTGCTTCTTTGAGGAAAACTCCTCTCACGGCTGTTTCTCCTTTCCCACTATCTCCAACCTCGCTTTTACCACAAGTTGGTGCTTGGTAGGACATATATCTCGGTACTGTCCCGAATGGATAGGGCTATCCATTTAGCTTTGAGATCGTGGCTCCAACTGCCAACCCTACTGCATATTTCCATGAGAGGGTGTAGGACAGTGGGCTCTGGATTACGTCACTTAGATGGGTGATCCCATGCCTGCAGCTGTCCAGAATCGCAAAATTATAACTTTCTTCTTCTCCTATCTGCAGAGGTTTTCTATAGCCCATTAATACAAGAAGACTTTAGAAGGGGTAAATTATTATTAAGGTACCATAAGTGAGTGAGCACCTGAAGAAGTGTTACAGAAGCATGCAGCAGAGATGCTGCACACTTCTGTAGATGGTACTCCTTTAAAAGAGTCATATCTGGTGCCTCCCCAGCATGATTGGGTAAGGAGTGGCACCAGACTCCTCCCTGGGTTCGAGCATATTGACTTTATCAGGATGAGGATCAATGCACTACACACTTGAGCCCGCACAGCTCAATGGGGTAGTGACGACTCAAACTGTAGGACTGGCTGGCACTACAGTCAGACATTGTCTCATATAGCCCAGTGTTGCTTCTGCACCCATTGTATCTGCGTGCGGAGGCATGATGCTGTAGTCTCCATTTTTAACAACTGCTTTAAGAACAAAGGTTGGGAGACTACGGTGGAACCACATTATAGGACCTCTGCAGGTTTGCGTACGCCAGACTTAGTGATTAAAAGAGATGGTGATGTTTGGGTAGTTGATGCCCAGGTGGTGGGAACAGGGTGCCCACTAGCCTACAGCCATAATAATAAGATAAAGTATTATAAGAGTAACCGAGATCTAGTTAGTAAGATACCGGAGGAGCATGGGACAACTCAGAGATTTACCAGCGCCACCATCTCTTTGCATGGCATATAGAGAGCAAATAGTTAGAAAGACTTAAAACAGCTTGGGCTTATGCAGAAGGATATAAAAGTTCTTTCCTTTAGGGGGCCCACAGGGCACACTGGCGGCATGGCGTTGCTTGCAGATGATGCAAAGTTGGGATGAATTCTGAAGTGTAGAGCAATGTTGTGGCCTTACAAGAAGGCTTGAACAGATTGATTGGGCACAGGAGTAGGGATGCCAGTTCATTGTTGCAAAACAAGTCATTTCGAAATTTGGAAAACAAACATGGGATGTAAAATTTATGAATGGTGGGGATATATTTTTGGAAGTGGAGGAAGAAAGGGATCTGGGGTGATGATGGATAATGATCTAAAATTCAGAGCACACTACAATGAATTCTGGGATGATATGAGGACACTGACTTGTAGAAGTAAGGAGATTACGTCACCTAGTTTCCAAAGGGATGAAGAGATGTTCAAAAGGGTCTAGAGGTGATTGATTAAGGTTGAGAAAATACAATTTACAGATTCTAGTGGATACGAGGAAGAGGGGTGATATGATAGAGATGCTCAAATTGGCAAGGGATTGTTAATGGGTCAATATTGAAGAGGTTTCCATAAAAGGGGGAGAACAAGTCATATCTCAATCATTTCACACCCTCCTTATGCAAGCTGTATAAGGAGGGGTGTGAACAAGAAAGTGAGAAGGTTTTTTGCATGCAGAGTTGTATATGATAGGAATGCCTTGCCTGAGAGTGTGGTGTCTGCAGAGAATTTGAATGTTTACAGTGTGATGAGCTGTGTGTATGACGAAGGGACCTTCTAGATGAGTCTGACCCCATGTGGTCTTAGGATATTAATAATAAAATACAATGTCACAATTTTATAGATATGCAGAAGACATCAATTCAGTATGACATGAGGTATTGTAGACAATACTGAACCAGTATGAAATAGATAATAAAATAGTATCTCTAATTAAAATTCTTTACCATTCATCAGAAATGGTAATAGATATCAATGGGAATATAGCAAGCCTTTCAAAATTGAAAGAGATGTGCATGAAGGCTTTTAATTATCTTGCTTTTAGTCTAGCTTTTAATTTTTCAGGAAATAAATGAGTATACTAGAATATTAATTATAAAAAAACTAATTAATACCCTCATATTTTGTCAATGTTATATTGCAAGGGTGTTCAACCCGTCGATCGCGGAGCGAATTTTGGTCAATCTCTTGTGTATTCCTCCTTACAAATTTAATTAAAACTGCCATTATTTTGTATTATTTTTCATTCACTTTAAGTGTATTGCTATTGTTTATTTATTTTTCGTTAAAATTGTCAAATGAGTAATTTTCTTATAAGTCTGGGTAAATGAATTAATTTGGATCAGTGGAAGTCAAACAGCGAGCCGAGTGAATACGATTATAAGCAAAGTTAAATACTTGATTATAGCTAAAATATTCCAAAGCACATTACATCGATTTTTTACTTAGGTTAAGTCCCATGTGAATATTGTCAAAAAAATAAACTTTGTCTTGGTATAGTTTGTATTAGATGTTTTTGTAAACAACTCTTTTGAAGCGAACTGTATTTATGGCTTTAACCACGCTACTGGCAGGACATATATATATACGTCCAAGTAAATATGGATGCGAAGTGCATATTAAAATTGTAATACCATTGATATTACATTGAAATATACGATGGATACGAAGCGTATTAGGATGCGTATTTCATCCATAATGCCAGTAAGGTGGTTAAGAAGCTGTATATGTTGGCATTAGAAAGATTGTTATTGAAACATATGTATGAGAAAGGCTTGCAGGCTCAAAATGTAAACATCTCCAAAATCAGGTAGAAAGAGTTCAAACAGCTTTCCGATGTCCAACAACTTACAATCAAAAGAAAGCAAAGAACAAAAGGCATGTCGAACTTGAAACATAAGATGAAAGACTTGTATCGAAATTTTGGGGGTTGCCAAACTTAATGCGAGGTCTCAGATGAGGCCTAATAAAAAGGGACCGAAGCAAGCAGAAAGGGTCCCGGTTCCAGAATTGCTGTTAGAGTGAAGGCCACCCAGTCCAGAGTCGCCATCGGAGAGATTGCCTGGATCCACATGTTGCTTGAGAGAGGATTTTCCCCTGCTTACAGAAAGGAACTTCTCAGTTCGAGACGTTGCTAGAGAGAGACTACTTGTAGGCTGCAGACAAGGTTTCAAATTGCCAAAAGGAAGATTTCCAATTGCAGGAGAAAAGTTTCCAGGGCAGGTAAATATCCGACATTCACCAGTGTGTTGCGTTTTCATTACAATTTGATGAATCCAATGACTTCACTGATATTGCTCAGTTAATGGTATTTATTTGCATTGTATTTCAAGATTATTCAAGATAAGAACTTTTGAAAATTATACCATTATTGGAAAGAACTAGGGGAAAAGACATTTTTTCAGCATTTGATGAATTTGTGAAACACAAACTTTCACTATTTCTACTGATGGTGCTCCTGCAATGATAGGTAATAAATCCAGATTCATTTCATTGTGTAAAAACGATGACAAGTATCCAGATTTTTTAATGTACCACTCACTGTATTATTCACCAATAAGTACTATGTAGTAAAAGATTAAACACAAAAGATGTTTTGGATATTACATTTAAAATTGTAAATTCTGTTTGAGGAAAAGCCCTCCAATGGCAGTTATTTAAATTACAGTAGATGATGATAGGGAACTTCTGTTGTACAATAATGTTTGCTGGCTCAGCAGAAGTCAATTTGTAGAAAGATTTCTTGTATTAATTAAAGATATAAAAATTTTTCTTGATGAAAAAGGAGATATTTATCCACAATTGAATGATAAAAGATGGTTGTTACACTTATCATTTTAAGTAGATTTCTGTACGAAATTAAGCAATTTAAATTTAGAATTAGAAGATAGAGATAAAAATTTAATTGACTTGTTAAGTTCAATAAAAACTTTTCAACAATACTTTCTTTTATTAAAGAAAAATATAAATGACTGTGAATTTAGACATCTCCCATATTTATTAATTTAGACATCTCCCATATTTTTGAACAAAATCAAGAAATGCTTTGCTATGATTTAAAAGAATTTATTTGTGAAATAGAATTAGTTAAGGAAGAAAGAAATTCAAGATTTAGATTTTAATAAAACTGAAAGGATTGTATCTTTTATCAATAATACATTTCAAGAAAACTTGAACATCACAGAAGTTTGATATAAACCAAGCTGAAGTAGAACTTGAGATAATAAACATTCAGAATAATTTACATTTAAAATTAATAAACATTGAAGCATTTGGAAGTATGCACATAAAACATTCCCCATATTAACTGATACTGTGCGAAAAATTCTGTCGTGTTTCGGATCGTCTCAGAATCCGCTTTTTCAAATATGACCGTCATAAAAAATCAATTAAGAAACCAAATCAAAAATGATCATTTGGATTATTGTCTGCAATTGGCCACTTCTTCATATCAACTTGACTATGAAAATATTGTGAGGTGCAAACAATGCCAAATTTCAGATTAACTTTTTTAATCAACCAGCATTTCCTGTAACTTGTGAGTTTGTAATCAATCTGTTGTTTTTTCTAACTTTAGTTTTCCAAAATATAGAAATAAATATTTTATTCCAATATATATATTTTTTGTTGTATTAAGATAATTAAAAGTGATAAATAATTTTTTAAATACACAAATGAAGTTTTTAGTTGTGTCTTGTTTTTAGTTGTTTATTTGTGCATAATCAGATATCAGGTTGGGGTAACATGATTTATATAAGAGTAGATCGACGAATAACATATATAAGAGAGTAGATTGCCGAATAACTTTTTATAGAAAAGCAGCTCGCATAGTAAAAAAGGTTGAACATCCACTGTTATATTGCCATCATCTGAAATTCACAAAAATTATATGTGCATGCAGATACTAACACCAAGCAAATGTGACTGAATAAAGGCAAGTCTGGCCTTGAGTCCTAAACATTGCCTGCTAGTGCAATAAATGAGGTTGTCTTGGCTAAGTTGACAATCTTAAAATATAATCATCATTATCAAATTCCTACCATGTACCCTCAAGGGGCACAATAGTTCTGCATGAAAAATTTACATCATTACTAACATTCTCTCTACAATTTTCCTCCAAATCAGTCTGTTACCTGTCAAGACTCCCAGCAATATAAGATTCCCATCTTATATTTCTATCATCTGAGGCACTTTTTACTGTATCTATCCACTTATATCTTGGTCTTCCTCTGAGCCTTTTTCATGCCCACATGGAAGAGACCATTTGTTTTGCTAATCTTATCTTAACCACTCTGTTTAATTCTGTTTAAATAAGGGTACTTAAGGGTCAACGCTGCATAACTGAGAGTAGACCTCCCCCATAGCCTTTAAAGGAATGCAGAGAACTGACCAGGGCTTCTGACCTAATGTCCAATCCTCACCTTCTTGTGGTGCACTCTGTTAGGTATCTACCTGGATACTGAGCGAATGAGGATGGGCTGGCAATTTGGTATTTAGCCATCCAATGGCAGAATTTCATGCCAGATGGGGCATCACCTGGTTAAACAAGGCTTCCATTGTTTTCAACAGGGAACCAAGGCAAACAGCAAAACATCACCTACTAGACCAAATCCTAAAACACACACCCTAACTCAACATCACCAGAGTTCAACATCGATACTATCAACATAATCTTAAAACGTATGCTTCCCACATATGGGGGTCTCATGCACCCAAATTTGTTGAGATTTGGAACATTTTTCAGAGCTGAGGAAGATTTGATGAAAATTCTTTCATATGTGTATTTGCTGTGGTGTAATAGTGGCCTTCTTCCAGTGTAAGCATGGCTTACAAGTCCTGAGTGGCTGTATTGGTGGAAACAGATGAAGTCCTTATGTTCAGATATCCTGATATTGGCTGTACTGACTGGTTGGGTCATATTGCAACTGCGAGAGACTTGGTATACTTTTGGTAGGTCTAGGGGTTGTAGCTAGTCTTTAGTGGAGCAGATAAAAGAAGCCAACTTCTTAGGTGATTTCTGGTTGTAAGGTCATATTTCCTTAGGATTTTTTGTTAATTTTTCAGGTGTGCCTAGATATATGTAACTGATATATTTCAAGAAATCTCTGCTTTAAAGTGGAAGGGGTGGGAGCTACGGCTACATGGTTTTAATATTTTTGAGGGTTATAGCTATTAGCTAAGAAAGTATTAAGGATATAAGGTAAGTAGTTAGGGCACTATTATATGAACTGATTAATTCTTCCTGTCATATAGGGTTCTATATAAACTGATATTGTCAGTAGTGGGGAGGCGACTGCTGGTCAATGTATCTACCTATATGTATAGGTTTTCTGCAAACAAAGAATGTCAGGGATCCATCAGACTGGTGTGTAATCAGAGTATCTAAGAATGGGAGACTATTGTTTTTCCTTTTCCAAGGTAAACCTGGATCCTGAGGTGTTGATTGTTTAGTTGTTTTAAGAAGAAATTGTGGAGTGTATCCAGGCCATGCATCAAAATAGAGAACATATCACCCATATATTGTAGACATGGGGCAGTGTTTAAGACTTTTTCTTCCAAGTTCTCTATAAAGAAGTTGGCTAGGAGTGGGGAACCCATGGCGATCCCATTGATTGTAGAATTTTTCTTGCCAAATGAAATAGCTTGAATTCATGAACTGAAATAGGAAATATGGCTTGGATGAGGTCTAAGGTATCTTTGAATGGGACATTGGTAAATAAAGAGAAGACATCAAAACTGACCATTATGCAGAGTGTTGGAGTGTGAAGTTTTCGGTCTGCTGGATTTAAAGTCAACTGAACAAGAGGTAACCTTTTAAGGAGCCTATGGAGTGTTCTGATTTGTGGGGTAGTTTTTTGTTTTTTTTTATGTTGTGCCCATACACAAAACGTTGGTTGATCAACCTATAGTACATTAGTAGCATGTATGAACAGTGGGTTGGGGAAGGAGGAACGTTTTTACATTTGATTTAAATGACTGTAAATTGTATTCTTTGGGAAACAATAGGGGCCTTCCACAGTGCAGCAGTTGCAGGGATGAAGGGGGAGGATGTTTGTTTGTTTGTTTCTAGGTGTACTATGAAGGATGTTGTGGAGGAATTATTGGTGTTATTTCATATGAGCATTTCTCATGGAAATATGTGTAGAATATACATACTGCTGAAACCAAACGTCTGTGCGAAAGTGGGGGGTTTGTAAGAGATGGGTCATTTATTTGTCTAATTCCTCTCTTTTGTATTGATTCAAGCATTTTAAGGGAGCTTTTAGGGGCCCCACCCCATATGTGGGAGCAGTATTCAATAGCTGGGGAGATTTGTGATTTGTATAATGTTAACAGCAGATTTGTGATTGGTATAAGGTTAACAGCTGTTCAGTGGTGAAGTAACATCTTGAGCAAAAGAAAAATCCTAGTTTTTATGAAGCTGTGGATGCAATGGTTGTGATGCATTTATGCCAGGAGAGGTGCAATGTCAGGGTAATTCCAAGAGAGATCTCAAACTGTCTGGAAATTTGTGTATTGTCAAAAAGGATACTGGGAAAAAATTGAAAAAAGGATACTGGGAAAAAAATAGGCCAGAACCAGGTTTTATTAGCATTCAAATTGATAAGGTTATCCGAACCCCATTGTAGTATGCATGGAGATCGGAATTGAGGGTGGTGGTGGTTGATGCTCTGTAGGTTGACATAAGTTGTGTAAGGTAAGGTTGATCAAATGAAAGTGAGAAGTGTAGTATGCTGTCGTCTGCAAAACTGTGTATTGGGCTGGAGGTCAACTGAAGTAGGTCATTAATATATAGTAGGAAGAGGGTTGGCGAGAGGTCAGAACCTTGTGGAACCCCAGCATTAATTGAATAGCGAGAGAATAGGAAGCCATCCACCATCACGCACACAGCATGCATCCAGACAGAAAGCTGGCAATCCATCTACAGAAGTCCTGAGTCAGACTGAATAATGTAGTTTGCTTACTAAGCCTTTGTGCCAGACTCAGTCAAAGGCTTTGGAGATATCAAGTGCAACCACTTAAGATTCAAACTTTTCCATGGCATTTGTCCAAAGATAAGTGACTTATGTGAGCAGATATCATGTTGATCGTCAGCAACAGAATCCTAACTGGTGGTCGTTTATTAGGTGGTGTCTTCAAGGTTGGGCAGGGTTGGAATTGATTAATTTTTCTCATTACTTTTGACAGGACTGAGGAAAGCAAGATAGGGGCAGTTGGATGGTAGTGACTTGTCACCATAGAAATATAGACCAATCTCCAGTTTGTGGGATAGATTCCAGTGGAGTAAGAGAGTATATATATATAGGCAACATAGGATAGGAGTCAGTTCTGGTGTGCAAACTTTCAGGACAATTGGAAGAATGCCATCAGGGCCAGGAGACTTTTTTTGTGTGTGTCTAATTTGGACAGTACTTTTCTGATCTCATCCTGGCAAGGATATAAGGGGCATTGTATGTTGGGTGTCTGGAATGGTTGGGGGACATTTACCATCATCTGTTATGCATGCATCAGAAGCAAAGTGTGAAGCCAAAACATTGGCTTTTTCGGTGCGTGATGATGCAATAGAGCCATCTAGGAGGCTAGCTGGAGAACGGACGTGCTATCGGAGAGCTCCTGAGAGATTTGTGTTTTTTGTTGATTTATTGGTGTTTTGGATTCAATTTCATGGACTTAAGTGTGTAATTTTGGTATATTATTGGAGCTTTATTAGCGTAGTTAGTGTACTAAAGTGTTTTATAACATAATCTATGTCGGCAAGTCACCGCTAGATGAATTCGTAATGTGTAGTGTTCATGCAAGCTCCAGATAAGATAAGTATCATTTTCAGTTATCGATACAAATTACTTAATATTGTATAGTTTTGTTTTGTTTGCCTTGCGTATTTTAGTGCGTCTATTTTTGGTGTGTTATAACATATAATTTGACAAAACACGTTGCAAATAAGAATGGCACCTGTACGAAGGAAAATGGCGGCCAGTAATGAAGGTTCGACATCGTTATCAATGAACGGTAGCATAAAAGAAACGAGTCAGTGTACTAGCTGTGAAATGTATGCTTTGAGGAGTGCGGTCGGAGTGTGGTTAGATGATAACAAAGGATTGAATGTATGTAGAAAATGTAGGGAGAATGAGGAATTGAAGTGTATTTCGGATCGTGAGTGTGATATTTTTGTCAACCTTCAGAATGAAGGAAATAGGGATATGACAAGAAACGGCAAGGTTGTACATGAAAATTGTGAGAGTGTGAATGTAGAAAGTGTGAATGATAGTATACATGGTTTCTCAGAGAACAAAAAAGATGAGATAGATGCATTGAGTGAGATCGCGTTGTTGAATAATGCGATAGAAAGAGCAAAACAGCAGCTAGAGTGCATGAACAAAAGTAGACTGAATGAACCAACCAATAATAAAAGGTATGACAGGAAAAATAGACGTATGAATGTGAACATGAACAAAATGAAGGATAGAGTGCTGTATGGAGACTCGTTAGTACGAGGTGTGTTAGTAGAGGATTTGACAAAATCGTACCAACCTGGTGCGACCATAAAGGACGTAACTGCGTCTATTAGAGAGCAAAAGGAAAGGGTGAAAGAAATGATTGTTGTGGCAGGTACGAATGATTTGAAAGGAGATAAAATGGAAATGATAGAAGACCTGAATGAATTGTTTGAGGTAGCAAAAGAAAAGAGTGAGAGAGTTAGAATGATTAGTCTTTTTGCCATGGTATGACAGTGAAATGTTTAAAAGGAGGGCTATCATTGCGAATGACTTTATGCGTGGGTTATATATGACGAGTGGTGTGGAATTTGTGGATGTGTGGAGCGAGTTTGATGGGCGAAAGGATCTATATAAGATGAATGGCTTGCATTTGAATGGTTACGGTGTAAGAAGACTTGAGAAAGTGTTGCTGAATGTAATGGATGTGCAAATTCAGGGAAACTAGATTTGTTAGGGGGGGAGTAGAGATACAGTCCTTATGGAGGCAGCTGAATGTAAGAATGAACATAATATGCCAGAGCAAATAAGGACAACAAATCTGAGTGGGATAGTTAATATAAGGCATCAAGGTAGGGTTGGGGCTAAAGGGGGTCTTAAATTCATGTACACTAATACTAGGAGTATTAGGAACAAGAAGGAATTGTTTTTGGCCATGGTTGGCATTTCCAGACCACAGGTTATAGGTATTAGTGAAACATGGCTGACTGTAGATGATATAACTAGTGGGATTGAATGTGATGGGTATAGTGTGTTCAGGAATGACAGAGAGAATAAAATGGGGGGAGGAGTATTGTTGATGATAGCTGATGAGCTCCAGAATAGAAGTTGAATTGCAGGATAGAGAAAAGAGCACATTTGAGGCCATTTGGTGTGAGATTGTGGCTAGCAGAACTAAATATACAATAGGGTGCTGCTATAGACCAGGAGATGGAAAAGATGGTGGTGACAGTATGCACAAGCAAATAGAAGAAATGGGTGGAAGGAGGGTGATTATTATGGGAGATTTCAACTATGGTCGCATTGATTGGAGTGAGGAGAGGACACACGGGTGGAAGGAACTGGATTTAATGCGGTTATTAAGGGATAACTATCTGCGACAGCATGTAACGGAAAATACTAGGGGTCAGAGAGTGCTTGACCTAGTAATTACATCTGAGGATTTGGCTGTAACAAATATGACCACATTGCCACCAATCGGTGAGAGTGATCATAGGGTCTTAACTTGGGAGGTGGCTAAAGGTGTAGAATTTTCAATTAAGACAGGGTACATGTGGAATTATCGGGCTGGAAAGTATGACAAGCTTAGGAGTCTGATTGGTTCAGTGCCATGGCATGTACAACTGCAAGGACTAGAAGTTGATAGTGCATGGGAGGTAGTTAAGAAGTGCTTGCTTGAAGCAATGGCTGACTGTATACCTACAGTCCGAATAATAAATCAAGTAGGGGTTAAATGGATGAATAACATCATTAAGCTTGAGTTGGAATAAAAGAAACAACAATAGAGGGAATTTAAGGAGAAGGGTGACCAGCAGGCACACGAACGGTATAAAGCGCAGGCCAGAAGGGTGACGAGTGTGGTAAGAAAAGCAAAAAAGGATTACGAAAGAACATTGGCCATGCAGGCTAAAGAGAATCCTAAACAGTTTTTTAGATATGTAGCAAGTAAAAGGAAAAATGTACATGGCAGATTGATTTTAAAGAATGCCGATGGTAGGGAGATAACTGAATCAGTTGAGATAGTTGAGTTACTGAGTGAGCACTTTGCAAAAGTATATCATCCAGGTGGTGACATTGCAGAAACGAATAAACCAGTAGATTATACGGGAATTGTGGTTAATGAAGTGGAGGTGAGTAGTCTATTGCATAACCTCAATGTCAATACATCTGTGGGATTGGATGGTATACCAGCTCGTGTTGTACGAGAAGCAGCTAAAGAATTGTCAGTACCCTTGACCATTTTGTTTAATTTGAGTCTCGGGTCTGGGTTAGTCCCGAGCGGGTGGAAAGAGGGGAAAATAGTTCCACTGCATAAAGGTGGTTCGAAGACTGCTGTTGTAAATTACCGACCGATTAGTATATCAGGAATCATTGTCAAAGTCTTAGAGAAATTAGTCAAGAAAAGAATACAGGATTGGATAGATCAAAATAGGATATTGTATGGGGGACAACATGGTTTTGTGAAGGGTAGATCATGCCTCAGTAACTTGCTCACGTTTTATAACACAGTGACGGCTGAACTGGATAGGGGTAATGGGTTTACAGTGATACTACTGGACCTTGCCAAGGCCTTTGATAGGATACCACATGGAACCCTAATCAGTAAACTGGAGCAGATTGGTATAGATATAGGGTTGGTGAGATGGATAAGAGGGTGGTTGAAGGAGAGATATCAAAGAGTGGTTTATTCAGGAGTGGAGTCTAAAAGACATCTTGTGACTAGTGAAGTGCCACAGGGCTCTGTTCTTGGACCACTGCTTTTCAATTTGTTCATCAATGATATTGGAAAGGATCTGAGAGGAAGCGTTCACTTGTTTGCTGATGATGCAAACTTGGGTAGACCAATTGTGAGTGCACAAGATGTCAAAATTTTACAGGATGATTTGGATAGTTTGGAGGACTGGGCTAGGAAAAATTGATGTCAATTTAATGTGGCAAAGTGTAAGGTTATGCACTTTGGGGTGAAAAGAATAGCAGCAGTATATCGCATTGGTGGAATCATACTCCAGGAGATTGATGAGGCCAGGGATTTGGGAGTGCTGGTGGATAGGGAGTTGAAGTTTAGGGGGCACATTGCAAAAGTAACTAAAACAGCTCACCAAATCACTTGGCTTCTGAAAAATACTTTAACATGCAGAGACGAACAAGTTGTTGTTCCTCTGTATCAAGCCTTGATAAGACCCCATCTGGACTTCTGTGCCCAGCTATGGGCACCAGGGTTTCTTCGTGATGGGGAAGAAGTGGAGAGGGTCCAGAGACGAGTGACCAAGATGATAGCAGGTCTGTGGAATGAACCTTATGAGAATAGGTTGAAGATTTGTGGGTTGCAAAAATTGGACGATAGGCGAAGGAGGGGTGATATGATTGAGACATTCAAATTACTGAAGGATTTTTATAAGATTGATCTAGAAGATATTTTTGAAAATATGACTGGTGGTGGGAGGACTAGGGGCCATGCATGGAAGCTGGGCAAGAGCGTAGTTGACAAGGGTGTTAGAGCTAGGTTCTTTACTTGGAGAGTGGTAAATGAGTGGAATAAGCTTCCAGAGTCTGTTGTGGGTGCTACGACCGTGAATGAGTTCAAGGCAAGGTATGATAGATACTGTGTGAATGTTGAATAGTTGTTCTTGACATGACGTTAGGGCCTCCCTCGATGAGTCTGTCGACTCCTTGGAGTTTCCCGGAACAATAATAATAATAATAATAATAATAATAATAAGGGTGGGAATAGTGTTGGGCAGAAGTTACGGCCAATTGCTTTGGTGAGAAACCAAACGGCTCGGCTGTCAATTGGACAGCTGCTAGTTTCCTACTTTTTGCTCTTAAGAACTCTGTTTTGGAAGCAGTGATTGTTTTTTTTGCATCTCTTTCGGGGTTTGGTATAAGCTCTAAAGGGGGGATGAGATTCTTGATTTCAGCCAATTGTAGTATGTCTATTGTTTCATCTTTACAGCCTTAGCACATCTTTTGGAGAACCAGGGTTTAGTCAGGGAATGGCAGTTCAGAGTACTGTGCGGATTGTATGTTTCCATGCTGGTGAGGATTACTTTAGTAATAAGTTCAGTGCATATGTTTGGGTTGGAAGGCGGGAAACAATAGTCCACAGGAATGTGGCATAGAAGTTGTGAAGGCTGTCCCACTTGGCACTGTTATAATGCCAAACTACTCTTGTATGGGAGTGTTTGTGTAAGTGTTGTTGCATGGGGAAGAAGATGAGCACTAGATTGTGGTCAGAATTACCCAGGGGGACTCACTACATTCAATATGTGTTTGGAGGGATTATTTGTGAGGAAGAGATCTAGGGTGTTTGGGGGGTGGTTTGGGTTATCTGGTATTCTGGTTGGCATCTAAGTAAGTTGTGTAACGTCATTAGTGATGGAAAAACTGGGATCATAGTCTATAGCAGGGTTTCCCATACTGTGTTCTGCAGAAAGCAAATGAGTGTTTGTGAAAACTTATCAAAATTAATATGAGCCTGGAATGGTTTTAAATGGTGCATCAAGTTCAAACATGTTTGAACGTTCAAGGCACCCCTCATTTTGCATGTGGATTGTGCTATTAAGGCCAGTGCGTGCTGGCATTTTCCTTATCAAGTTTGGTAATCATTATTCTGCTGTTGCTTTTAATCTCTTACAGAGCTTCAAATTCTTTTTTGATAGGTTGCTATGTGGTGGTTTAGCTAGAGAGAGAATGCTATATTCAGTATGCTGCTGGCAATATGGTTGGGAAAGCAGCAGATACCTCATTCTACCTGTATCATTATTTACTCTGCAGGAATTTTCTTAGGTGCTATTGCAAAGCAGCTACATGAGTGTGCTAACTGCTTCAGGAAGAGAGGTTTGTTACAGTGTTGAGAGGTAGTTAAGAGGTTTGGAAGCAGAGTTCTTTTCCAGACTTTCAAATTCCTTAATGTGCCTACATCATATCCTTTGAAACTTCCTATCCACTGAAGCAATCGAGACATCAAAAACAATCATCCAAAGGTCAATCTAATTTCTTGCTGATGATACAAAACTGAAAGGACAATAACTCATAAAGGTGAAGCAAATATCCAACAGGATGATTTAAATAAATTGCAAGAGCAGGTGAAAGAAAATTATCATTTCAATGTTGCAAAATGTAAGCTATACACTTCGTTTGCAAATTTACATACTGTGTATCATCACACTGATGGTACTGCATTGCAGAAAATTAATGAGACTAGGGACTTGAGATTAATCGTTGACAGCGAGTCAAAGTTCAGCGAGCATAATGCAAAAGTTGGCAAAATGGTTCAAAGGATTATTGGGATGTTGCCTACTGCGTACAGATATAGTCATCTGAGTTTCTTGGGAATCAGGAGGTGATGGGGAGGATTCAGAGACAACTGACTAATCTTGTGACAGGTGTGTGTGGAATGCTCTGTGTGGGGATAGGATGGAAGTGTGTAGGCTTGCAAAGACTCCATGGAGATACCCATGTAATAATAATACGAAGAATTATATGTGGTATTTTCTTTTTTTTGAGCAATTGATATTTTCTGAACCAAATGCTATTCAAAGTGTTCTTTTTTTTAAAGTACACAAGATTATTTTTCACTATTTTTGCAATTGAACATAAAAAGATATACTTCACCTAGCATAAATCAACAAAACCAACCCATTTATATAATACATAATATTTTTAAAAGGAAATTATAGAAAAAGCCATAAGAAAAACCTGAAATTAGAAAGGTCGATTGAGAAAATGGTAATTGACCAGAAATGCTCAAATATAGATCTAGAAAATTTTTCAAAAATGGATTGAATATTTCAAAATGCTCTAGTCAGAATTCAAATTGAAGGTGATTCAAGTAGGGATCTCATAATATCCATTTTATTAAAAAGGGAAATAAAACTGAACACAAGAATTACAGAGAAATTTCTCTACTGCATTTTCTAGGTAAAATGTTTATTTAAGAATATTTGAGAAGAGGCTAGGAAAAAATATGAAAGAGAAACTTGGAGAACAAACTCAGCCCAGGCCAAATAGTTACCTGTATCAGATTTTTATTTTAACACAAACAGAAAATCTTAGGAAAAGAACAAGAAACTATACATTTTTGAAAATTATGGAGACAACTACCATGTTTGAATAAAAACTTTAGCTTAAAGTAACTAAAATCTACGTTCGACGTTTCGACCTTTATGTTCAGGTCATCTTATGGAGCATGCACATTATATACAGAGAACAAGCTACACTACAATCTAACTGGTTTGTTAAAGTTACTGACCAACCGCTATAACAATTGTTGGCCTGACCTCTGGTGGGAAAAAAAATTATACATCAACGTTAGAGTTCTATTATTAGTATTATCTGTTGGTTGTCGAATTACACTGGGTGCATCAGCAAGTCTATGTGTGTGTATATACATGTATATATATATATACACATATTTACAATATGATTATACATGTATATTCCACCAGTTGGTATGGAATGATTTCTAATACTAGCTGGAGGTTGGCTAGAGTCCTGACTTAAGCTGGATCTTATATATTAGGTAGGCTGAATGTGTGCCATCCAGATCCTTGGAATTTTCATGCCATCTTTGTTGTTGATATTTGGGTGGTTTATCAGAAATTTCCTTTCATACCAGGTTTTTGTATGGTGTAAGGAGCAGATGTTTTTCCAGTTGATTTGGTGTAAGGTGTTGAGCACGTGATCTGAGAGGCCTGTTTCACCAATGGTAATATTTAATGTGTCTTATGTGTTCTTTCTTGCGTATAGGGATTGTGCATCCTGTTTCACTAATGTATGGTAAGTTACAGGTGCAGTGGATGCAATAGACTCCAGGATGTGCTAATAGGCGTTGAGGATCCTTAAAGGAGTTGAATATGGTTTTAAGTTTAGCAGGTGTCTTAAAGGTGGGATTGAGGTTATAATGTTGTAAGATTCTGTTGATTTATTCTGATAACCCTTTAATATATGGGATGGCTATGGTTTTACTGTAATCTAGATTCTTTTTTGCGATGTTTTATGGAGTATTTTATTAATAGTATTTTTATTATAGCCATTATTTATTAAAATGTCGCTGATGATTTTTAGTTTTTGTTTCAGGGCTTGCTGGTTAGAGCAAATTGTTGTAGCTCTGTTTTTAAGGGTGTTAATGACTCCATATTTTTTTGATGGGTGGTGGTATGAATTAGCACGTGTGCATTGGCCCGTGTGTGTCGGTTTTCCGTAAACCGTTTTTTTCCCACCAGAGGTGAAGCTAACAAATGTTGTATCAGTTGGTCAGTAACTTTAACAAACCAGTTAGATTGTAGTGGAGCTTGTTCTCTGTATATGTGTATGCTCCAGAAGATGACCTTGACATAATGGTCAAAACGTCAAATGTAGATTTTAGTTTAAAAAAAATCAGCTAACGCCTATTTGTTCCCGTATAGGGAGTAAGCAGAGCCATTTACTCTAACTTTTTGGAGACTGAGTGGGCAGTTCAATCTCCACTGGTAGCCAATCAGAGAGATAGCTGGCCCAAGGCATCACTGTTTCATCAGTACGCAGTGAAAGCGGCAAGCTAGTGCAGCCATCTTGTGGTCCCTATCCCTAACACAATATTTTTAATGTCTGAAAATAGTGTGGGTTCGACGGTCAATTTTCTTAAGTTTACAGGATGAAAAACCTGAGTTTCTGGGAGAAAAACCCGCTAGTCCATGCCAGAGATCGAATAACTTGGGAACAGGTCAAAAAAAGGCTTAGAAAAATTTCCTCTAATCAGAGACTAGATTTGAACCACCAAATCCTTTCTTCATGCGATGCCGTAGGCTATTGACTGCATATTGGGTATCTAATCTATATTGGTCATGTAACTTAATATAGTTGAACTGGTCAGCATTAAATTTACATGTTGAAAAAGTATGATAAAGAAGTTGCATATGAAAATAAGCTACATGTGTAGAATATGTGTAATATATGAGGTGGTGGGTGTGAATCAATTACGTGTATTGCTTGGCCACAGGATTACTCATAGGATTTCACACAAAGCATCTTGCATACAAGGTCAGACTTCTTTGGAAATAGACTTGTCTGTATTAATGATATGCTGATTTTCTTCAGGCTGAATCATTCAGCTGCATAATTCCAGGGATAATGTAAACTTCTAATTTAAGGTCATAGGGGTTGGAGTACAAGATGTGCTCTATTAAGAAGAATTTTGCCAATGTCTATTTTTTTGAGATGGAGAATGGGCTAAATACTGTTTTATGTGTCAGTTCCTGAAAGTTAGTTTACAACAAAACAAAGTTTTTAGTCTGCTAGATGGAGAGCAAGTAATGGGGATGTTCAGAAAGCTAATTTACCATCCTTTACATTCTTCACAGGGACTTCATGGACAGTAGATAGGGCTGGATATTTTGGAGGCATGAAGATAGAACAGCTTCAGGATGTAGCCAAAAAGCTATGCCTTCAGCCATCATCCAAATGCCATAATCAGAATGCAGATCACTAATTAATTGAATATTCTTGCATTTGTTAATTTCTCATTTCATACACTTACTCTAAACAACTTTTCAATATCCTTATAGAAATTAAAGTACACCCTGATCAGATTTCTATATTTGTTCATCTTGGTTTCATTTTGTGTATTATTTCTTCCTGCACTTTTGGGATTATATATATTGTAAGCTTATCTGCAGAAATAAGTATATTTTCTGATGCTTGCATACTGATTATCAGATTTTAAGAATAGGAGTATCCTGTAGATCAGTATTTTTTCAAACATTTTTTCTTGCCACGACCCACAATAGAAAATACATTTTATATCGTGACCCAGTACACCCACATTATATATATACAGTATATACATTCACACAAATTATGCACATATATATATGAAATGAAATAAGTTTCAAGAAACAATGTTCCCTTACTACATATACTGAGTGCCCTTACTACATGTACTGAGTGAACATTTATGAACACATTCATAAATGTTCCTAATAAAGTGAACACTCAGTGTATAATAATAAAGTAAAAACAAAAACCTAAGAGTCAATGTGAAATATTGTTTTATTAACATTTAAATACAACACAGAAAAAACTCAAAAGTAAAATATTTACTAATAAAATTTTAAAAACATATTTTAAATGCTATGGGTGTGCTTGCCATAAAACAGGAGAATTCATCTTTAGTCACCCCCAAATCTCTGGCCCCAACAAATTTCAGTTCCAATCAATCTGGTGTACAGCTTGTGGTCTCTTCCTCCCAAATTGTATGATCTTACACAAGGCACTTCAAACTGACAGCCGCTATCCTATTCCAGTGGCGTAGCTAGGGATTACAGAGGGGGCGATCCTCTCCAGGTGGCACTTTGAACCTTTTTGAACTTTTGCAGTTAATTCTAAAATATAGTCTCAAGAATTCAGTTCCAAATATTGTAATACTATTGGGAATTTTCCTCACAATTGCTGTAAGTGTTGCTAGTTGTGCAAGGAGTTTTTCTAAATAAAATTTGATTCTCGTAGACAGGATTATACGTTGGTCATGCATTATTAAATGAACTTAAGGAATTGAACAACGTAGTTAAGGATAGAAATTAAATAATACTTTAATAAATACTTTCCAATATTTCAGCAACATCACGTTGCCATCGTCTAAAGGAACTTACAAAAAAAGCATGTGCACGTAGGCATTACAACACAGTAACTGGGAATGAAGAGATGAAGCTATTGTTCTCCTAAAAGATCTCATGGTGCCCTCTAGCGGGCTAAGTAGGTGTTGTTGGCCATTGGGCTGAAGGTCTGCTGATGTAAGCCTCCCAAATTTCGGGCAGTCCCATACAACCAAATTCGTTGAGGTTTGGAGAATTTCTTAAGGCTGAGGCTGACACCATAAATAGTCTTTCGAATTTGTATTTGCTGCAGTGTATTACTGTAGCTTTCTTCCACCGTATTCTGCGGCATGTATCCAGAGCATGGTATGCAAGACCAGAATGACTGTACTTGTGAAAACGGATGTAGTCCTTGTGTTCAGAAATTCTGATATTCGCTGTCCTGTCTGTTTGGCCAAAGTAAGACAGTTTACAACTGCAAGGGACCTGGTATACACCAGGCAGGTCTAGGGGAAGTGTTTGATCTTTAGTGGAGTGGATAAGGATGCCATTTTCTGTAAGGTTTGTAACAGGAGGTCAAGTCATATTTTTTTAAGATTTTGTAATCTTTTCTGAGGTGCCTCGGATGTAGGGAATGGTGATGGATTTAGAGTAATCCTTGTTGTGGAGGGGGGGAGGGATCTGTGGTTTGTAGGTTCTAATATTTTTTGGATTTTGGGGGGGGGGGTAGTCATTGGCTGAGAAAGTGTTGAGGATGTGATTTAGTTCTCTGTTTAGGGCCAAGTCGTTTGAACAGATTAGTTTAGCCCTATTGTTTAGTGTTTTCACTACTACATATTGTTGTGCTGAGAAAACTGAGGAAACCAAGGTTCCATTACTGGGGGGTAACTAGTATGTCTAGAAAAGGTAGGCTGTTGTTTTCCTCTTTTTCTAGGGTGAATTTGATTCTGGAGTGTTGGTTGTTTAAGTGTGTTAAGAAGGAGAGAAGTGTTTCAGAGCCATGTGGCCAAATAGCTAACACATCATCAACGTAGCGAAGCCATACGGTTGGTTTTTGTGGGGCAGAGGCTAAGGCTTTTTCTTCAAAGGTCTCCATAAAGAAATTGGCCAAGGGTGGGGAGAGTGGTGAACCTATGGCATAATCCTGAACTGTGTAAAATTCAAGCACTGTTTTGTGTCACAATAAGCTCTCCGAATATATAACCGTGCTAGCTACATGTTGCTACGCGAACAAATCACCGCCCTGCGGTTTCCTCTCAGCAGACATTAACAAAGTTATTCGTGCCGTCGAAGATGAGCTTTTGTGCACTTTAAACCATCTACTTTAGTCGATTTTACATGACATCTCATGTACCCCCTGCAGACAAAGAATTTGAAAAAATACGAGGCCGATAAATGAAAAAATTCGATAAATTATTATTATTATGATGATTATTACCACCACGGGCTACTCCAGGAGTCCTTAGACTCATCGAGGGAGGCCCTAAACATCATGTTCACGCAGCTGTTCAACATTCTCACAGTATCTATCATACCTTGCCTTGAACTCGCTCACTGTCACAGCACCCACAACAGACTCTGGCAGCTTATTCCACTCATTTATCAAATTAAAAAAGAACTCTACCATCTTTCCAAAACTTGCTACCAACACCGTAATCAACCTTTCTTCGGTCACCCTGAAGCACTCAACGCACTTTCACATGGCCACAACTTCGCCATTGCTCCCAATAAAATACCTAGTAAGGATATTATGATCCAGATCGAACGCGGAATCTGCCACCTTCCACATCAAGTCGCCAACAGTGTAAGACTGGATGTAGCTTGTGTCCTCTCCAAAGCAAGACCACCAAAAACCAACATATCCAACAAGGAATATAAAGCTCTAGAGGAAATGAGGAATAATAAAGAATTAGTTATCACCAAAGCAGATAAGGGAAATGCAACTGTAGTACTTAATGAAAAGGACTACACAGGTAAGCTGAATGCTCTTCTATCAGATCGGGCTACTTACCTCCGTATCGAATACAATCTCACCATTTCTCATATTAGAAAACTTCACAGTCTCCTTAAGAAAGTCACTTCCTGGCCTGTAGAAGTTACCAACAGTATACCCCCCCCCCGTATTTACGGACTCCCAAAAATACATAAAGAAAATGTGCCATTACATCCCATAGTGGATGGCATTGACTCCCCCACATACAAATTAGCTAAACATTTGACCAAAGAGCTCACACACTATACTGGCAACACACCATCACACATAATGAACTCAGCCCATTTCAAAGCCGGCATAGAAAACCTTACTCTCCAACGTACTGATATAATCGTCAGCTTTGACATCTCCTCTTTATTCACAAATGTCCCACTCAAGGAAATTTAGAGCTAATCCAAGCTAAATTTTCTCCCAATATCTCAGCCTTATTTCAGTTCACAATGAACTCGGGCTATTTCGTTTGGCAGAGAAAATTCTACAAACAAATAGAGGGGGACAGCCATGGGTTCACCACTCTCCTCACCATTGGGCAATTTCTTTATGGAGACCTTTGAAGAAAAAGCCTTAGCCTCTGCACCACAAAAACCAACCATATGGCTTTTCTACATTGATGATGTGTTCGCTATTTGGCCACATGGCTCTGAAACACTTCTCTCCTTCTTAACACACTTAAACAACCAACACCCCAGAATCAAATTCACCCTGGAAAAAGAGAAAAACAATAGCCTCCGTTTCCTAGACACACTAGTCACCTGCCAACCTAATGGAACCTTGATTTTCTTAGTTTACAGAAAACCCACCAGGACAGGCTGATACATTCACCAACAATCCCCCCCCCTTCACAACAATATGAAGTAGTGAAAACACTATACAACAGAGCTAAACTAATCTGTTCAAACGACTTGGCCCTGAACACTGAACTACCCCCCAAAAAAAAATCCAAAAAATATTAGACCCCTACAAACCTCAGATCCCCCACCTCCACAACAACGATTACTCTAAATACATCACCATTCCCTACATCCGAGGCACCTCGGAAAAGATTACCAAAATCTTAAAAAAACATGACCTGACCTCCTGTTACAAACCTTACAGAAAATGGCATCCTTATCCACTCTACTAAATACCAACCACTTCCCCTAGACCTACCTGGTGTGTACCAGGCCCCTTGCAGTTGTAAACTGCCTCCTTACTTTGGCCAAACAGACAGGACAGCGAATATCAGAATTTCTGAACACAAGGACTACATCCGTTTTCACAAGTACAGCCATTCTGGTCTTGCAGATCATGCTCTGGATACATGCCACAGAATAGTGGAAGAAAGCTACAGTAATACACCGTAGCAAATACAAATTCGAAAGGCTATTTATAGAATCAGCCTCAGCCCTAAGAAATTCTCCAAACCTCAACAAATTTGGTTGTATGCGACTGCCCCAAATTTGGGAGGCTTACATCAGCAGACCTTCAGCCCAATGACCAAGAACACCTACCTAGCCCGCTAGAAAGCACCATCAGGACTTTTAGGAGAACAATAGCTTCATCTCTTCACTCCTAGTTACTAGGATGTAGTGCCTACGTGCAAGTGCCTTTTTTTGTAAGTTCATTTAGAAGATGGCAACCTAACGTTCCCGAAATATCGGAAAGTATTTACTAAAGTATAATTTAATTTATATCCTTAAACTACGTTGTTCAATTCCGTAAGTGTTTTAATAATAAATAAAATTTGATTAAGAATTACCTACATTACGATGAAATAGACTTCGCCAATGTTATCGATGATTTTGTTAACAGAAAAGCAAGAAAAATAACATTTTAGAATGTTGAAATTAAAGTGTTACTTCAAAAATAAACATCATCAGTTGCATCGGTCTTGCTACTTGTAGCTCAGCAGCAATTTCCTCCATTCCACTCTGTCATTGGCTTTCTTCTTAACGTCCTGGTAACTCCTCAAACCCTTGCTTTCTTTGATTTGGTCAAGAAAGCTTTTCCTTGGTCTGCCTCATTTTCTTTTCCCCTCTATTTTGCCTTCAGTTATTCTTTTCACAAGTCCATCATGTCAAAGTATATGTCCAAACCACCTATCCCTTGTAATTCAATTTTGATCGATTTTATTAGAGTTCTTGTTTCGTTTATCTCTCAGGACTTGTTGGTTTGATTTTTTTTCTGTCCATTTTGTTCATGCGACGCCAGCACCACATTTGAAAAGCCTCCAATCTTCTTACATCTCTCGGCCTAGAATCCATGTTTCACATCCATACAGTGCAATGCTCGATATCAATGTGTTACCTAATTTTTTTTTTCAATTGTAGGTTGAGGTTTCCTGTTAAAATGCTTTTCATCTTAGAGAATTGGGCTTTTGCATTGTTTATTCTTGATCTTATGTCTTCTTTGTTCTGCCATCTTCTGTTATTAGGCTTCCTAAATATGTAAAACTTTTCACTTGTTTTATTTGTTCCCTGCTGATGTCCATATGCTCTGTATTGACAGGGATTTTGTCTGTAACAATGATTTTAGTCTTATCTGCATTGATTTTCATTTTATATTTTTCAAGGTTATTATTTAGTAATTGTAGCATTGTTTTTAACGTTCTTCTGTTTTCTGCTACAAGGGCTATGTCATCAGCAAATCTTATACACTTGACTTGCTCACTATTTATCTTTATTCCACTATTTATTTTATCTTTAGTTTCCTGAATGGCCTTTTCAATATATAAATTAAATAAAAGTGGTGAAAGTAGACATCCTTGTCTTACTCCATGCCTGATATTTATTATTTTCTCCTTATAACTGATTTTAATCAGTCCATTTTGATTTTTGTAAATTTGATAAATTATTTTCCTATCCCTCAAATCTATGCCGATATTAGTTAGACAATTTAGGAGTATTTGCTGGTTTACTTTATCAAGCGCTTTCTCTAAATCAAGGAAGCAAATGTAAGTATTTTGACTAAGGTCTAATCTTCTCTCTATTATTGTTCTTAAACAGAGTATTGCCTCTCTTGTTCCTTTATTCTTTCTGGATCCAAATTGGTCTTCATCCAATAGACAATCTATTTTTGAATAAATTCTACTTTGAATAATTTTTAGCAGAATTTTGCTAACATGTGGGATTAAAGCTATTGTTCTAAATTGGCTGCATTTGTTTGCATTATTCTTTTTTGGTATTGGTATTATGGTTGATTTCATAAACTCCTTTGGTATTTCTCCTCTATTTTGGGCTATTAATTGATAGAGTAAGGTTTTTGTCTCATCACCTAGATTTTGTAGCAGTTCTATAGGAATATTGTTTACACCTGGACTTTTTCCATTACTCATTTCGGACAGTGCTTTATCAAATTTTTCTCGCATTATTGGGGGGCCTAGATTATCTTCATTTTGATTTTCTATGCTGATATCGACATCAAGTTCGTCGCCATTATAGAGAATTTGAAGATAATTCTTCCATTCCATTAATACATTCTCAGATTCTATTAGTAATTTTCCATTTTCATCTTTGATGGCATTGTTTCTTCTGTTCTTATTAAATTTGAAAGTCAGTTTGTTAATTTCTTTATAAGCTTTCTGTTTTCTTTTTTAAATAATTCATCTATGTGATTATACTGTTCTTCCAGGTATTCTTTTTAGGCTTGTATACATTTTCTTGTAATTTGATTTTTAAGATATTTGTATTTGGCCACATCTTTAACAGCATTTTTATATTTTCTTCTTTCATCCATAAGGCCAAGTATTTCACTGTTATCCAATGTTTTCTTTTTCTTTTTCTGCATTTTTTAATGACTGATTTGATGAATTTGTAATTAACTCTTTAATTATATTCCATTGGTTTTCAATATTATTCTGACTATTTATGTTTTCTGGAATGTTATGGTCAGTTGCCTCTTGGTATCCTCTCTTCACTTCTTTACTCTTTAATTTTTCAAGGTTCCATCTTATTGGTTTGTATCTTTGGATTTGTTTCCTATGTTTCAGTTCTGTTTTCATTAAGACAAGGTTATTGTCTCTACTAATGGCGGCACCTGGATAGCTTTTGCAATTTTTTTATTTAGTTTCTGTATCTTTTCTTGACCAATATAGAGGGTGTCCCAAAATTCACGCAAGATTTAAATTTAGCACCATTTGTGCAGTAAAGTGTTGCCAATGAGAAAACAAAGACAGCGTGATAGATGACAGTTCAGGGTTATTAAAAATGACCACACACACAGTGAAGAGAGTTCATTGAATGGATTATGGAACAAGTGGATGCTTATTTTTCGAACAATCATCTTCAGCGATGAGGCTCATTTTCATCTTGATGGCTTCGTTAATCAACAAAATTGTCACATTTGGGGTTCAGAAAATCCACGAGTGATTGTTGAAAAACAAATGCATTCACAACGTGTCACTGTTTGGTGCAGATTTTGGGCTGGAGGCATCATCAGTCCGTTCTTCGAAAATGCGGCTGGTAAGGCAATAACAGTTAATGGTGCTCGCTATCGCGACATGATAATCCAGTTTTTTGTGCCTAAGTTGCAAGATATGGATGTGGACGACATGTGGTTTCAAAAAGACGGTGCCACATGCCATACAGCCCGATAAACAATTCAATTACTGCATAAGTCATTTCCTGGCCGTGTAATTTCCCATTTTGGTGATCAGAATTGGCCGCCCAGATCATGTGACTTAACGGCATTGGATTTTTTCTTTGGGGTTTTTTGAAGTCTAAGGTTTATGCCAACAATCCCACAACCACCCACGCCTTGCAGGAGAAAATTGAGCACTGTATCAACGAAATTCAGCCACATTTATGCAAAACGATCATGGAAAATTTCGACAAAAGAGTGCATATGTGCCAGCAAAGCCGTGGAGGCCATTTACCTGATATACTATTCCATTCATAACCCTATACTGTATACTTTATGAAACAATAAGAAATTACAATTTTTAATTAAAAACCTGTGTTTTCTATCAAAATTACTTCTTGCGTGAATTTTGGGACACCTTGTATAATCTATTTGATATCTATTTGAATCCCCAGGTGCTTTCCAGGTGTATCTTCTTCTTTTTGGAACTTGAAATTGTATATTTGCTATAACTAACTGTTTTTGTGTACAAAATTCTATTAATTGCTTTCCTCTTTCATTCCTACGTCCAAGACCAAATCTTCCTGAAACATTATCATTGCTCTCTTCTCCCACTATAGCATTTCAATCTCCTATTATTATTGTATTGTTTCTGTCTTTAAAGCTGCTCCAGATTTCTTCTATTTGTTCAAAAATTTCTTCATGTTGTGATGTTGGCATGTAGACCTTTATATTGAGGTTTACTGGTTAATTTTGAATGCTTATCACCATGATTCTGTCACTATAGTTAATTATTGTAGTGATTAACTTTCCAACTTTTTCTGAAGCATTATTGCAACACCTGACTCGCCCTTCTTTTGTCCTGAATATAATTTGTCCTAACCTATACATCGTCTTTACTTTATGTAGTATTTTTGGTGTGTATTGAGAGGGGCAGCAAACTCAGGGACCGCTCCGGGCGGCAACAGCTCTAGCTACGTCACTGTCCTATTCCCATACTACCAGTCCATTTTAGTTCTCCTGCTGGATTTCTTCAATCTTCTTAGCATCATTCGAAATTATTTCAAATAATTCGATGTACAAAATACACAATAGTTGTCCAAGTACTTTCATTTTTCATGTAGTACTATCATATTGTGTAGACCCCTTGAGGGTACATGGCAGGAATTTGATGATGATAGTCCAAGTACTCAGTTGTGTCATAATGGTAAACCATTATTAATCATCCCCATATGCATTGCTTTCATATCTGTCCATTAGTCACTCTCTTATTCTTGCTTCATATCCATTCTCATTTACTCATATTTATGTAACAGTTTCATGTGATATCTCATCAAATCTTCTGTGAAGTTCAGCAGTAACACTTCTAGTAATTCTGTTCTATAGGCTCTCGATCTCACTCAGTTCCTTCTTCCAACAGATGTAAATTCATTGTGGAATGTTCCTTCCCTAACCTTCCCCAACATAACATTTTATAGTGTTTCATCTGCTAGCATAATATATACATATATACATCCAAATTACATTAACGTTTTTTGTTTAGCAATCAAAGCTTCCAAAGAACATTCTGTTTTGATATTATTTAAAATGTTATTAGTCATTCTTGGGGACCATGGGATTCTTAAGTCTTCTCCATACATCCATAATTCAAATAAATCAATTTGCTTGCTTTCTTCTTAATGTTCCAGCTTTCAAATCTATACATCACTAGCAAAAAGACCATTGCTTTAGCAAGTAACTTTTTTGGTCTCGCTAACATCTATATCTTCTATATTTTTTGTCAAATTTAACAAAGCTTTTTTCCCTATAGCTATGCTTTTTTTTAAATTTATCTTCACATTGACCATTTCTTATCTTAGTAAATCATAGCTATCAATCATCTCTATTATCTCTCTCAATAACAAATGAGGATGAAGATTCAACAGGAAGTAAGATTGGAGGCTATGTTGCAGAAGCTATTTGTTTTACTGATGTTTAGATTAAGTCCAGCTTAATTGCTTTTCCACTTCACTAAACTGAATCAACTGCTACCTATCTTCCTTAGTTTATGCTATGAGGATTGTATCATATGCATATCTTAAATTTTTTATTTTTCTGCATTCAATCTTACTTTCTGCTGATTCTTCATCTAAGATAACCATCTAATAACATATTCACTATAAATATTAAAACATTTGTAATAAATTTGTAATGTTGCAATAAATTTGGTATGAAAATAAATCAGAAATAAAAAGACAAAGCCAATGAAAATAGTCAAACAGTGATAACATGAACTAATCATGAATGGTGACCCTATAGAACAAGTAAAATATTTCAGCTATTTAGGTACAATTTTTAGTAAATATGCTAAATTAAATATGGAAATAGACAGCAGAATTGGAAAACTGATTAAATTCAATTTAAATTCAACTGGTTAAAACTGAATAAATTTATATGGAATGAGAAAGAAATTAGTCAAAACACAAAATTAGCTGTATACAAGACAGTGCTCAAACTGCTTTCAACTTATGGATCTGAGTTAGAAATAATGATTTCTAACCTGGAAAATTGATACTGTTGATGCCTAGATGAAGATTTGAATAGACTTTTGACTTGGACAAGGGAGTTTATGCCATGAGGAAATGCAAGGTGTTGCATTCTGGAATGCAGATATAAGGCTGTGTACTACATCGATTGTGCCGTACTGCAGGAAGTGAATGAAATTAGATATTTGGGGTTGATAGTTGACTGAAGTTTAGATGGCATAGTTACAAAGGCTGTCATAGTGCTGCTAAGATAAGAAGTACTCTAACATGTAGGGATAAGGAAGTGGATGTGCCACTGTATCAAGCACTGGTCAGACCATACTTGGACTATTGTGCTTAAATCTGGTAACCTGGTTTTCAGTGTGATGTGGAGACATTGAGAGGGTCTAGAGTTGAATGACTAAGACAATATCAGGACTTTGAACTGCAAGCTATGGAGAGAGAGAGGTTGAAGAAATGTGGATTGCAGAGTTTGGTAGATAAAGAGAGGTGATATGATAGAGATATTTAAGCTAGTGAGAAAATTTTATTGCATTAATCCAGATGATTGATTAGGATATAGGAAACAACTTTCCATTGTTAGCATTCAGGAATTTGTTAATAAAGCTAATCTCAGGTGTTATGGTCACTTAAACAGAATGGTAAAGGAAAGATTAGCAAAAAAAAGTGTTCTTTTCCAGGTTAGCAAGAAAACGACCCAGAGAAAGACCTAGATGTAGATAGATTGATACAGAAAAAAAAAGTGCTTTAAAAGACAGAAATATAAGATCTAATAATATATGTCTTGACAGATAATAGAATAATTTGGAGAAAATTATTGATCAGAATTAAGTGATGTAACTTTTTCATGTAGTAGTATCATAATATCCTGCACAAAACCACTGAGAGTATATATCAAGAATTTGATGACATCCAAAATAAAAGCTGACAATATTGTTGGCTGAGTGATTATTATATCTGTCCAACCAACAGGCTGCTGGTTCAAATCCCACTATATCTGTGATTATCTTTAAGTGAAGGAATTTCATTATCTGATGTAAAACTACAACCCCACTTATTAGAGACATGAAAGTGGTTTGAAACGTTCACTGTTTGTCACTGGAGGATGGTTTCAGGACTGCACAAAATAAAAAATGCAAAAAATACAAAAGGGATAAATTATTATTATATGGTATCTCCATGGACAGCACAGACTCATCACAGGAGACCAACATTACTGTCATAAACACGAAACCTATCATAACTTTCCTTATACTCATTCACTGTCAGAGCACTCACAAGTAATTTGGAAATCCATTCCACTCATTCACCACCCTCCATGCAAAATATCTAGTCTGCACACCCTTACTAACCACACACAACTGCCATGGATTTGCTGTCAGTTTATTATAAATTACTAAGACAAGGACTTACCTTTTACAAAGCTGTACTGCCCACTACACAGCATCGTATCTCTATCAACCAAACAATTTTTTTTAATACTTGAAACGTTCCTGAGATATGAATTGGGCTGTAGTTTGCAACTTGTCTCAGAGCGACCTTTATGTACTGGAACTATCTTACCCTCCTTCCTCTCTCTTGGAACCTTGCCAGAGCTATGACTTTGATTGAAAAACTTCATCTGAGGCAATGATAATTCTCTTGCACATTCACATAAAAAAAAAAGAAAATACTTATTTCACACATGGACACTCCAGGTTCTCTAATTCTCACATTCTCTGAGATTTGACTTTTTGTGGGGGGGGGAAGAATAAACATTGATGTTTTCCAATCTCTGTCAAGATATTTTCTTCCAAATCTGTTGCAAGATTTTTTTTCAGTTAATATATTCACTACTTTATCTCCAGCTGCTCTCAACGATCCCACTGACAGTTCATCAGCTCAAGGAGATTGTCTTTTTGGCAGCTGTTTGAGTCTCCATATAACCCGACTTTGCATTATCATAAGTCTTTAAACAAATTTTCTCCTTTTAAATTCTTTTCAATATTAATATATTTCTTGCACACACAACTTCTCACCCATACTTCTCCACTTTTGTTTCACTTCTTCTATCAAATGTTTTCTCAAATTACTCTTAGAATTCCTAATCTAGGGTTAAACTGTCTTGTAACCTCATTTATCTTTGTAAACATATCTCTTCTTCTGCCTACAATGTTACTATCTTCTATTTCCTTGCAGTTTTGGTTTAAATGTTTTTCTTTATGTTCCTGGTCTGTCTCTGAAAATCTGTATTCAACTGTCTATCCTTTTCTTTCTCTGATATTTCATTTTTCTTTTTTTTCTGTTATTTGAATAACTTATTCTGTCTAACATTTACAATATTTCATCTTGTTAATTTAATCAGCTTCTTCCTATTTCTTTCATTACTGTATATTTTGTTTTTTTCCGCAGTTCTAATTCTCTTCCTCATTCAAATTTTGCAACTTTTTTTGTAACTTTTTCTCCTTATACTTTGAATGTTTCATTTATATGATTTAAGTAAAATCCAATTGTCGCTTTGCTTCTTCTTAGCCCTTAATTTCAATTTAACTTCAGCAATCATTAATTCTTGATCCTTTATATAGTCAGCAGCAGCAGCAGAAGGTTGTGTTGTGCTCCTTGATAGCATGTCTCTAATTGTGATCTATATGACTTCAATATATTAACAATAAAGTGCTCTTGACACAATTTCTGCTTCTCTCACTTTTGCATTCCAAACCTAAGAGAAATCAACAGAAAATCTGTGTTATCTATAATGCACACACTAATTGTTGCACTCTACTGTAAAATTCTTCTAGCTCTTGTTCACTTGCATCTATAGCGGGTGCATATACTTGTATGAGTGAGACATTCACTGGATATGCGTCTATTCTGATTTGGATTATTCTGTCAGACACAAGGTTATATCCTCTCTTCTAACTATGAATGCCACTTCATTTCTTCTGAAATGTTCATGTCTAGAGTAGTAAATCCTAATGTCATCAGTATTGAAGTGACCCATTCTTGTTCATCTAAGCTCATTATTTCTAAAATCTCAATCTGAGTTGTTCTGATTTTTTTTCTTGTTACCACTACCAGTTTTCCTTCACATATATTACTTCTTACATTCCATGTTCCTATTTTATATCAGTCAGTAAACCTTCTTCTGAAATTAACTCTACTGGAGAATAACCTTCCTGAAGGCTTTGATCCAACTTTAATTTCACTGGAAGTTTCCCTCTGATATTCCCAATAACTGATTTGGTGCCTTCTGACCTTGGGACCAAGGTCAGAAGGCACCAAATTTCTGGTCTAGACCCCCATATGAATAATTTAAGCATGTGTTCATTAGATTTTCTTGGCAATATATATGTCGACATTGCCTTCTTTTATGTTTCCAGTGCATGCCTGTCTGACATCGGAGATCCTACTAGGAGAAACTTGCACTTCTCCAGACAGCAAAGCCATCTCTGATCAAAGGTCATATCCACCACCACACTAAAGTGGTGTGCATCTGACATGAGGAGGAATTATCTCTTAGCAGCAGCTGTATATATTCTATTTCCTTTGACCATTCCTGTTTCCAATCTGTGTCCAATTATTATACAGGTATCTCTGTGGAGTCAGAAAACTCATCATGGGAGACTCACTCTGGCCTTCATACACACAATATCTAACATACCTTTTCTTATTATCATTCAATGTCAGGGCACTCACAACTACTTCTGGAAATCCATTCCACAAATACACCACTCCAAGCGAAACATCTAGTCTGCACACCCTTAATGACACTCTTAAACAAATTCCAGAGATGATCTCTAGTTCTTTATTTGCCATAAGCTGAAAAATTTCTTTTGTGTCAATCATAAAGAATCCCTTTAGTAACTTATAAGTTCCTATCATATTCCCTCTTTTCTGCCTGTCAACTCACCTTTACAACACACATCTTCATTCTATCTTCATATGGAGATACATAGACCCATCACCAAGAGGGATAATAACCTCTCTGTCTTCACATTTTAATGTGATTATTCACCATCCCCATGGGACTTGCAGGCATGGGCATAGTAACCTGCAGTCCCAGAGCTAAGTATGATCTATTTCAAGCTTTTGATCATACTATTCTCTTACTCCACTTATTGCTTCTACCCCCATACTAAAATTCCTCCTAATGAGAGTTCTTTACTTTAAGTTCTCTGTCTCATGTCTCTCTTACTAACCCAAGGAGGAGGTCCTCCATTCTTTCCAGAGTTATTAGAGCATTCGAGGGCTAGGGGTGTTTCCTCCTTTTTCAACTAACCTAGTAGTGGGAAGCAGCGCTACTAGTATTAACCTCTTGTAGTATACATGCTACAAGAGGTGGAGATCCAGAGGACAGACTTGGCTTCAACATGATAACCTTGGGCCATGATGAATTATTCATCTCTCTGGCCAGGATACTGCAGTAGAGAAGGCAATGGGAAACCACTCTACTATTATCCCATGATAATCTTCACGATGATGATGCAGACTTATAACAGGAGGGAAGCTGCCATCCTGGCACACCAAGGTGATACCTCTAAACATGGAGGGGAAAGGAATGTGCAACAAAGACCAAATTTGAGTAGGCTGAGGAACAATGACACCAACAAGACTGATGACAATCCCAGCCCACAAAATCACCAATCGGATCATCATAAAATAACTTTCAGAAACACCTTCAAGATAGGAACATGAAACATCAGAAGACTCCTGCAACCTGGGAAACTAGACATAATACAGAACGAAATGGAAGACAATAAGATACTAATCTTAGGGTTGGCTGAAACTCACTGGAAAGAATGTGGTCATTTTACAACACATAAGGGAAACAAGGTGGTCATTTTACAACACATAAGGGAAACAAGGTGTTCTTTTCTGGTCCAGACCATAACAGTGAAAAGGGTGTTGCCATTGTTGTTAATAAAAACATAAGTAAAGCAGTAAAAGGATACAACCCAGTCAGTGACAGAATCATAACAGTAAGATTAAACAACAACCCAATTCCAACAATATTGATTTAAGTTTATGCATCTACATCAAATGCAAAAGATGAAGTGAGAAATTCTAAAATGACCTATATTAAACTATGATACAATAACAAGAAAGGATATTCGAATAGTTCTAGGAGACATGAATGCTAGGGTGGGATTCAATGCACATGATGATCCCTTAAATGGAATTATTGGAAAATAAGGACTGGGAATTAGAAACGAATGAGGAGAAAAACTATTGGAGTTCTGCATTGAAAGGGAATTAGCAATCACTAAACATTATGTACAAACAGCACAAGAGGAGACTATACACATGGGTAGCACCTGGAAATCGATGTAAGAATCAAATCTACAAGATGATTGACAGAAGATGGACAACACTAAGCAATAACATCGAAACACTGTCAGGTGCAGACTGTGGATCAGACCATCAATTAATCTCAAATTTAAAGATCCATCTGAAAACAAACAAGAATAACAGCAACAAAAGATATGACTTTTCACAAATGGACAACAAATTTACAATGATTATTGAACATTGAATCAGACTCAAGAAGCAAAAAAGCACACCTCAGGATTGAATCACATTGCACACACCTAAAACAAACCATATGGTTTGTTTTAGGTGTGTTTGGCTGCAAAATCTGCAGCCAAATACATACCAATAAAAAAGAAGAATGGTGGTCCATGGACCACAAAAGAAACCCTAGAACTAATTGAAAAAAAGGAAACAAAAAACAACAGATTGGCAAAACCCAAATTACCTGAACCTGAATAAAGCTATTAAGAAATCTTGTCAAAAACATAAAAATAGCTATATCCAAAACATCTGAAAAGAAATAGAAAGACACTCCACTCTAATGGCACAACAAATTTATTCAAGAAGGGTAAGGATATAGCCAAAAAATTCAAACCAAAACTTAATATAGCAGAGGAAAACGGCAAGATATTAAATGACACTAATTACATAGCCAGAAGATGGAAAGAGTAGTGCACTGAGCTTTACAAGGACTCAGCTATTCAACAAGAAGATGAAGGAGCTATGGAAAACATGGAAACGGAAACTCTCAAAAGTGAGATAAAAAAACAAACAATCAAAAAATTAAGTAATAACAAAGCTCCAGATCCTGATTCAATACTGGCTGAAATGCTGAAAAACCTTAGAGAGAATGCAGTCAACTGGAAATGCAACAAAATCTGGAAAATGGCCAAATGACTGGACTAGTTTCACCATTATCCCAATCTACAAAAGGCAATCACAACAAATGTGAAAACTACTGCATCATTGCCCTTATCTGACATACCAGCAAGAATTTTACTACACATTATTAAGGAAACATTACAAAGTTTTATAGACCATCAGATCTCTGAAGAAGCAGGAGTCAGAAAAGGTTGTGGAACTAGAGATCATATATCTAACATCAGACAAATAATCGAAAAAGCAAGGGAATTCAACTTAAGCCTTCATCTATGCTTTATCCAAAGTATGAGATACTTTGGATAAAGTATTATCCAAATATAAAGGATATTTTATGGGATATCGTGAAAGAATCAGGAATACCAAACCATCTAGTAACCATCATAAAGAATTTATAACAAGGAAATCAAGCAACAATAAGAATTGAAAACTCAGTGTCCCCTGCATTCCAATTTGAAAAAGGATCAAGACAAGGATGCATACTCTCAGCAGTACTATTGAACCTTTACAGTGAAACTATAATTAATGAAAATATCTCTAGAAAAGTGGAATGGAGGCATTAAATTAGGTGGCCAAACAATCACTAACCTATGATAAGCAGATGACACAGTGATAATAGCAACAAACAAACAGCAATTAAAACCCATCCTAAAGCAATTAGAATGGGAAAGCTTAAGCCATGGTTTACAAATAAATCAAGATAAAACCAAAATAATGATTTTAAGCAATGCAGAAGAGATAGATATAGAAGGAATTGAAATTGTCAACAATTTCCACTACTTTGGAGTGATAATAACAAAAAAAAATGGATGTTAAAAAGAGATAAGAATAGCACTAGCTAAGAAAGCAATGACTGATTTAACTAAGATTGGGAAAGAAGGACACATCTCCAAGAAGACCAAAATTATATAGAAACCTTAGTTTTTTCAATTCTTCTCTGCTTCTGAGTCTTGGACAATGACAAAAGATGATAGAAGAATTGAGGCATTCGAGCTCTGGTGCTGAGGAAGTATGTTAAGAGTGTCTTGGACAGAAAAATGAACACACAAAATCTGCTGTATGTAGAAGGGAAGTAAACTGCCTGGAAAATTAATCATCCAGTATAATCATCAAAATATGTGGGGAAAGAAAAAAAGGAAAACCCAACTGGTGAATTGACCAAATATCAAGAATCACTGAACTTAAACTAGAACAAGTAATAAGAGAAGCACAGGGAAGAAAGAAATGGTGAAGCATAATCAGGAAGGTCACAAGTCCTCAGACATGAGAAGATGTGAGAGAGTTTCAACATCCAAGTAATCCTTTGAGCTATTCTGCCAACTTTTGCCATATGCCTCTGAACCTCAAGTCTGTCCAACATTACACTCAAATCTCCAATCCCATACCATCAGTTTGATACACAGCATGTATCAAATTGATGGTATGGTAATATTGTGCACATAGTACACAATCTTACATTATGCAACAGTAAAATGACAACCATTATTCTTTGCCCACAATATGAATTTCTTCATATCATCCCTGATGATACATCATCATCGTCAACTATAGTGTTCTTCAGGTTTGAAACATCAGCAAACAAGTGAATCTCTTCCCCATTTTAAATCATTACTATTATTATTGCAAGACCCCATGGAGTCAAAGACTCATCTAGGAGATCCTTTTGTCATATACACAGCTTATCATACCATGCCTTAAACATACTCAAATTCTCTGCAGACACCACACTCTCAGGCAAGGCATTCCAATCATTCACAGTTCTGCATGCAAAAAACCTGCTTATCACTACCCTGCTCAAACCCTCCTTATACAGCTTCCAAGGATGACCTCTGGTTCTCCCATGTTCTCCTACCATTTTCTGTAAAACCTCTCCAACATCGATCCTATAACAACCCCTAACTAACTTTTAGATCTGTATCATATCACCCTCTTCCTCCTAGCCACTAGACTCTGTAAATTTCCTCTTCTCAACCTTTCCTCATATTCAATATTCCAGAGATCAGAAACTACCTTAGTCAGTCGCCTCTGGATCCTTTCCAACATCTCTTCATCCTGTTGAAAACCAGGTGACCAAATCTGTGCAGAGTAGTCTGTGTGTGGCTTAATCAAAGCCTTATGGAATGGAACAAGAATCTCTTTACTTCTACAAGTCAATGTCCTCTGCATCATTCCCAGAATTCTTAGTGTTGTCCTCACAATTTTGGCAATGTGTCCCCTAAATACCAGATACATATCCAGCATCACCACAATATCTCTTGTTTGCTCCACCTCCAACAATATATCCAAACCAAGCATAAATTCAACATCCCATCTTTGTTTCCCAAATTTTAAAACCTTACATTTTGCAACATTGAACTCGCATCCCCATTCCTGTGCCCATTCACTCAATTTATTCAAGTCTTCTGGTAAGGCTACAATATTTTTTCTACTCTTCATAGTTCATCCCAACTTTGCATCATCTGCAAACAACTGAATATCCCCATCCAAATCTTTGCCAGTATCATTAACATACAGAATAAACAGCAATGGCCCTAAAGCAGACCCCAGAGGCACACCACTAGTGACTTTCCTCTTCTGGGATATTGCTCTTCCATACACAACTGATACCTATCAGATAGCCAGTCTCCGAACCAATGCACTAATCTAATATCCAACTCCATTCACTCTAGTTTGATTATCAACTTATCATGCAGTAATCTATCTATCAAAAGCCTTTGCATAATCTAAGTATACTACTATGTACCCTCTCCTCTGTCCAAGGAAGCCATCACCTTATTAATGAGTAAGATTATTAAAACATGACCTTCTTTTAGCAAATCCATGCTGTCCATCAAAGATAATACCATTGATCTCAACCCAATACTGATTCTAGTTCTCACCAGCTTCTCCAACACCTTAACCACAACAGTTAACACACAGATAGGGCTATAGTTTGATGCTTGAGTTTTATCACTTCCCTTATGAAGCAGCGCAATCCTCCCCTCCTTCCACTCGTTTGGAACTTGATCCAGTGCAACACTCATAAAAAATGTCAAGGCAGATGTCAACTGGCACATTCCTTGAGAATATGTGGTGATATATTTCCAAGTCCTACAGCTTTATTAACATCAAGTTTGCTCAATTACAGTCAGTTTCTCCTCCCCATCATTAACTGCTCTCAATCTCTCAATGATGTCACATTCACAAGAATGAAAGACATGAACTGTCATTAAATATCTCCACTATATCTTCAGCAGCAGTTGTTCTTATACCATTTTCTCTAATCAATGTCATCCTTCCATAATCATTCTTTTTTTTTCTGCTGGCTACATATCGAAAAAACTCCCTAGGATTATTTTTGGCTTCATTAGCCAACTGCTGCTCATACTTCAATTTTGCTAGCCTTACCAACCAAGTCACCCTCCTTGCTGGTCTTTGTAATTCTCATGGAATTGCTTATTACCACTTCTCTTATGCTACCTCCATAATGCCTTTTTCCCCCTGTATTGCATGCTTAATCTTTCTTCATTCATCCATTTCATGCCTATGTTATTTAACTTAACCCGTGGGTGCTTAAGGGTCAAAGCTGTATAACTGAGAGGAGACCTCCACATAGCCTTTAAAGGAATGCGGAGAACCGACCAGGGCTTCTGACCTAATGTCCAATCCTCACCTTCTCGTGGTGCACCCTGTTGGGTATCTACTTTGATACTGAACGAACGAGGATGGGCTGGCAATTTGGGATTTAGCCGACCAAATTGTATTCTTATTGGTTAAACCAAAATAAAAAATGATGGTACAACATGACAAAATTTCATGCCGGCTGGGGCGTCGCCCGGTTAAACAAGTCCCCCGTTGTTTTCGCCAGGGAACCAGGGCGAATAGCGAAAAGTCAGCTACTGGAACAAATCTGAAAACAAACCCCAACTCAACATCACCAGAGTTAAAGATCGGTACTATCAACGTAAGAAGCCTGAATGGCAAAGAAATGGAGCTAGCTGAGGAATTAGATAAGTACCAGATCGACATAATAGGGGTGACTGAAACAAAAAAGACCAAAACTGGTGAGATCTTTCTGAGCAATAAATACAAAATGTTATATTCAGGCAATGACAATCAAGGAAAAGAAGGAGTAGCCATAGTATTCAACACAAAATACGAGGCTAATCTTCTTGAATGGCAGGCACTCTCAAGTAGAGTAATGTGGGCAAATATGAGAATGGGGAACTGGACAATGAGACTTATTTGTGCCTATGGTCCCACAGAAGGTTCTACTAAGGTAGAAGTGGAGGAATTTTTTGAGGCTTTAGAAAAAGCAACTAACACAATGAAAAAGGAAAAGTTGGTCCTTGTTGGGGATCTAAATAGTAGAGTAGGAAATGATTGTGAGACATACAAAAATATTTTGGGAAAATTTGGAGAAAAGAGCAAAGCTAATAATAATGGCAAATATCTGTTGGATTTCTGCTCAGGACATGGACTGGTTATTACTAACACCATGTTCCAACATAAAAATGTGCACAAATTCACATGGAGAGAAGAGGCTAGGAATAAGAAAAGTCTCATTGACTATGTTATTGTTGATAGTGATGTTTTCTCCCTGGTGCAGGACACCAGAGTGTACAGAGGATTTGAAATGGGAAGTGATCACTATTTAGTCTTGAGCAGGATAAAATTGAATTTCATATTGAAAAGAATAACATGTAAGAAAGTTTTAAAGCGAATAAAAGTTGAGCAGCTCTCAGATGTGAACTGTAGACTAAAATACAGAAATATTATTGAAAAGAAAATGAAAGAGTTTGAGAACAGGAATCAAACCTTGGAGATTCAGTGGCAAACTCTGAAGGAAACATTGATTGATTCTGCCAGAGAGGCATGTGGTGAGGTTGTGTGCAAGGATAAAAAAATCAGAACTCCCTGGTGGACACAGGAAGTTAAAGAGGCAGTGAAGGAAAAGAAGAAAGCATATCAAAAGTTCCTGGCAAATAAGTCAGCTTTTACTCTTACAGAATACAGAGACAAATGTAAGAAAGCTAAACAGTGTGTAAAACTAGCTAAACAAAAGTCATGGGAGGACTTTGGCAAGAATATAGAAAATAAATATCAAGAAGGTGGCAAAATATTCTGGAGGTTGTTGAAGAAGCTTAGGAATGGAGGAAAGAGTGCTGTAAAAGGAATTAGAGATGATAAAGGTGAAATGAAAACAGGAGAAAAAGATATCCTTGAAGTATGGAGTAATTACTTTGAAAAACTGCTAAATGAAACAAGCAGTGATGACAGCACAGTGATAAAAAACACTGACCAGGCATGCAGTCAGGAATACATATCCATACTTGAAGTAGAAAAAGCCATCAAAGGTTTGAAATGTGGAAAGGCAGCAGGAGTAGATGATATTCGACCAGAAATGCTGAAGTATGGTGGTATAAGAGTCTTACAGTGGCTGCACTGCATAGTTCAGAAAGCCTGGACAGAGGGACGAATTCCCGATGATTGGAGTAGAGCTCTCATAGTACCCATATGTAAAAAGGGAAATAAAACTGAATGTGAGAATTACAGAGGTATTTCCCTACTGAGTGTTCCTGGCAAGATCTATGCAAGTATACTTGAGAAAAGGTTGAGAGGAATTGTGGAAGAAAAGCTTGGTGAAGAACAAGCTGGATTAATACCAAATAGAGGCTGTCAGGATCAGATCTTCACTTTACGACAAATAGTCGAGAAAGCATGGGAATATAACAAAGATCTGTATTTAAGTTTTGTCGATTTGGAAAAGGCATATGACAAGGTGCCAAGAGAGAAGCTATTCAATACACTGCAGTTATATGGTGTCAATGGGGCATTATATCAAGCAATACTTAGTCTTTATTTGAGTTGTGAGTCAGCAGTTAGAATTGAAGGAAGTACAGGAAGATGGTTTAATGTTAAATCTGGTGTGAGACAAGGATGTACGTTATCCCCTCTGTTATTCATTATATATATGGATCACATTATGAAGGAATGTGGCATTAAACCTGATATCAAAATTGGAGATGTTAATGTCAGCTCTTTGCTTTATGCGGATGATGTTATACTTCTAAATAAATCCGCTACAAGTCTGCAAGATTCTCTGACTAAATTGAATAGCTGTTGTAATAGATATGGTATGAAGGTCAGCAATAAAAAGACAAAGACAATGAAAATAGGCAGAATCATTGAAAATGTCAACTGTGTTGTGAATGGAGAACCGGTGGAACAAGTAAAACATTTCAGCTACTTAGGCACAATTTTTACTGAAGATGGTAAACTAAATATAGAAATAGACAACAGAATCAGCAAAGCTGGTATGGTGGGAAGTCAACTGAATAAATTCATATGGAATAAGAAAGAAATTAGTCGGAACACTAAATTAGCTGTATACAAGACTGTGTTCAAACCAATTTTAACTTATGGATCTGAAAGCTGGGTCAGAAGTAAAACACTTGACCAAAGACTAGAGACCGCAGATATGAGAGTCCTGAGAAAGATTAGAGGCGTGAACAGATGGCATCAATGGCAATATCATATTAAAAATGAGGATATTAGGAAAGAACTTGACATTGTCAGCATCCAGGAGTGCGTTAGCAGAGCTAATCTCAGATGGTATGGTCACTTAAATAGAATGGGAGAGGAAAGATTAGCAAAACAAGTGTTCTCTGCCAGGTTGGCAGGAAAACGACCCAGAGGAAGACCAAGATATAGGTGGATTGATACGGTACAAAGTGCCTTAGACGATAGAAATATAAGATCTGATAATGTTGGAGTCTTGACAAGTAACAGACTGATTTGGAGGAAAATTGTGGATAGGAAGTTAGTAATGATGTAATTTTTTCATGTAGTACTGTCATATCCTGTACACCCCTTGAGGGTACATGGCAGGAATTTGATGATGATGATGATGTTATTTAACCTTCTGACCCTTGAAATACACTCAGACATTGCTTCTACTAGACAGTTCTTGAATATCCCCCAAGCTGCATTGATCTCCTTTCCAGCTAACTCCTCATTCAATGCTACACCTGCAGTCATCTCCTGAGCTCCTCATAATCACCAGCCTTGTAGTTCCACATATACCTTTTTCTCACCCAGGTAATCACTCTTACCAACTGGATAATCTACAAATTGAGTAGTAGTGGGTATAGTACAGAGCACTGAGACACTCCACTAGTTGGCCTCATTCTTCTAGATTACACTCCATATACTAATCTGATAAATGATGGTTAGCCTCTCCTCCAATCAATACTACCAACTACTTATCCATTCCCATTTGCTCCAACTTATGTAATAGTTTTCCATGAGTGTTTTGTCAATTCGTTTGCAAAGTCTGCAGTGTCATAGTATAGCCATTTCCTCTATTGAATTCTGCTATTGCCTTATTATACAATGTGAATAAACTATAAAAAACTATCTTAAAAAAATCATCACACCTTACAAGCTATAAAAATCTTATTTGTGTATAAACCGTAAGATCCATTTACCAACTAATGTTTCTATGATATCTCCTCTCTTCATTCTATTACTCAAATTTTGAAGACCAAATTTCTACAGTGTATTCTCAAAAGAATGAAAACAAACTGAAGTTAATTCCAGGGATCTTATCATCTTGGTTACCTACCACTGGATCAACTGTCTCCTTATCTCTTTTGAACTCAGGTGACCATACCTGAGCATAACAGTTAGTCAAGATGAAGTCTTATTGCAGCCATTTACAGCAGAAGAATGACTTCCTTACTCATAAAAGTTAGTGTTGTAATTATCCATGATGCTAGTGATCCATAATCACCTTTGTCCTAAACAACTGTCTACCATCATCCCAGGGTCTAGTTTTATTAATGACTAATGGACAATTACTCTTATATAATACTCTACTTGCAATGTCATCAGTCCAAAATTAATCACATTGCACTTGTCAATATTAAAATGACAGTGAATGTCATTAATATTGACAGTTGCCCACAGAACCAGTTAGCTTAGATTAACCTACAAGGATTCTGTAATGGAAATGTCCATTATCACCCTTTCTAAATTTGCATCATTAGCAAATAATTGCATATTACTATTCAAGACCAATCCTGTTAATAAATAATGATCCAAGCAAAGTATCCTGCATAACTGGTAACCATCCTCTTAGACTCGCCACTCCATACATTATTCTCTGATACCTGTCAGTTAGCAGAACAATATGTAAAATTACTGCAGTGTGTGTTCATTCCCTTTTCCCTGTAGTTATTACTTTATTATAATATGTGAGAAAATTACTGAAGCAAACTACCATCAACAGTCATGCCTGTCCTCTATGGAGGATTAAGGTGCTATTAAGAAAAAAAAGGGAAGATCTTCCCATCACCAGAAGCCAAGCTAGTGCAAATAGTTAACAATGCCCTTTAAACTACAGCATACTTATGCATTTTGTTCATATATATGTATTCCTGATGATGAATATGATATAAAGGTTGAAATGTTAAAGTGTTATTTTATATACATTATCTTAAATGTATATAAAATAATTGCTCTAACATGGTTTTGTCTCCACAAATTCTACACACAATGGGCAGCATTCATGTAACCATGAGAAGAATAAATTCATGAATAATACAAAGCACAAGCAAGAAAGGTGAACAGCATTTCAGTAAAGGCAAATAAGACAAACAGGATAAAAGAAATCCAGGAATTCTTCTGCTGTGTAATGAATAAAAGAATAATTACTCCAGTTGAATAAATTTAATGAAAGCAGCTGGTAAAACTGGCAACAAATTAAAAGAAATAGTTTAATTACTACGTGATTACTTTGCCAGGATGTATCATCCAGCTGAAAGGTGATGCTGAAAGACATACCAAACTCTTGTAAGGGTTTGAGAACAAGATTTTTTTTTTTGCTTGAAGAGTGACAAATGACAAGTGGACTACCAGAGCTGGTTTTTGAATGTTGAGTTTATTTATAATGGCTAGTGTGAGCTTTCAAAATCCATGATGTCCAAACAATAACATCCTGATCTGTATCAAGCAAAGAGCTAAATATAAGGCTCTAATTTTGATACCAGGTTTCATGCCAAATTTCTTCAAGTGAATAGATAAAGTGGAGATAACATGCAACCTTGTTCTCTTCACAAACCATTTTCCTATGTATCCTTTGATTCAAACTACTGGCATATAAGTATTATATGGCCTATATAATATAATATTCCATTTATGCTATACAAGTTCTTTGATGCTATATAAGCTTTTCTCTTGGCATCTTGTCATTTGCCTTTTACAGCTCTACAAAATGTACAAACTCTAGTTATATTCCCATGATTTCTTGACTATTTGTCTCAAAATGAAAATCCGCTTCTACAACCCCAATCCACAATGTTCTTTCTAGGTTTACTCTTCTCAAGTATGTGTGTATATCTTATTGAAACACTCAGTAGGGAAATTATTATTATGTGATCTCTTTGAGTCCAAGGACTCATTCTGGGTGGGCACATTACTCTTTTACCCACATATCTAACAGTCTTCCCCATTACTTAAATTCATCTGAATTTCTCACATTCAGCTTTATGATAAAATATGATATCTCTGATCTAGACCTTTTGATTTATATTAATGTAAACTTTTATACCTCTGTATGTGTACAATTTTGGTTAAATATCGACTCTTCCAGATTTCTGAAAGCTTCATCTTTATCTAGAAAAAGTTATGTTATGCTACGAAAAATGTAAGTCCATAATATATACATAAGTCCATATTATGTTTAATTAGTGTTATCTATCTCCAATACTGAAATGTACCTATCTATGTTTTGATGGTAATAAACAACATAAAGTCATCATGAAAAGCAATTAATAAGTAACATATTCAATAGCTAATATTTCACTGGATTTTAAACCTGTATCACATCAGAGTAAAAAACTATCTTGAGCAACGATCAGTGTAGACAGCAATTCAAATTATAACAAACTAAAGAGCTAAAGTTCTAACCTAATATCTTCTAAAATTAGATAAACAGAAGCATTTTACAGTTGTTAAATAGGAGTTGGTCTTAAAATGGGTGTTTCCTAAATTTTCGGTAAATTTATAGCATACTTGTTACAGTTATGAGTGTTTCATTGCTGATGCTGGCTCTAAAAGGGCATCTCTATTGCACATTTGCTTCCTTGCATCCAATTCTGTGTCCAAAGCATGGTCTTTCTGTCAGTCCTCATCCACTAATGATGATAGCGCACGTATTTAAGGCCAAAATTATGGTTATTTCATGCACTTCAGAATGTGATAGAGGCTGGAATTTGTCCTTTTCAAAATTCCACATGGTTAGCCATTTCCCAGGTCACAACTGAACGATTACTCTCATCAACTGCAGGTAATTATTTGCTGCCTTAGGTAATTATCTCTAAAAAGCTGCAGAAATTCCATTACCTTCTGCCCATATGACCTTTCCTTCTTCCAATCTATATCCATATAATTAAAGTTACCCACCCCTTACTTATTGAATTTATCTGCCAATACATATCACCTACATCATCCTTTGCATTCCCTGGCCTATAGCAGCAGCAGCAGCCAATCAAATACTTTGTCACATTAGCTTGTATCTCACATTTGTATCTCCAGATGGTGATCCATCCACCAGCACAGAAGACTGAAAATTATTTCCAAGTAACACTAGTGTTTATATATGAACGATGAGGGAAATGTTATGTTGATGGCTGGTTAAGCTGTGAACTTGGGTCTTTGTTCTCTTGTGAACAACACTGCCTCATTAATATCCCCAAACTCTTCTGTTGATACAAGATCTATGGATCTTGAGTTCACCTATGACAATACAAAATAAGAAAATAATATTTATAAACATTTGCTGATATTCTGCTGGCATTATATCCAGTATGTTTAGTATCTACATTAGTTTGTCAGTACATGAACCAACAATTTGAACTTTAGGACTAATTAGGAGTTTAGTAACTTGTGCAGTCATGCATTTAAAAAAATTTAAAAAATAAAAAAACTAGTCCCACTGATATACCAAATTGTTGTTATTTCACGTACTGTGATAAACTGTTTTCGTGCTCTGAAGATGTTGGATATCAAACCAGCGAAATATCAGCAAACAAGATAATAAATATTTTCTTATTTTGTGTTGTACATAATCAACATGTATGTGGTAAGTTACGTTTAGCTACAGGAACAAAATTTCTAAAACTTCTATTATGCAATGAACTGTTTCTTCTAAAGAATTCTCAAAATTACAATTACTCTAAAACTCTAGTCACCATAATCAAATGTTTGACACACTCTCTCTCTCCCTCTTACACACACACACACACACACACACACACACCGCCACATTGGTGTAGTTAGGCTTAAGAACGTTACATATTCAGACGACAGAAACAAATAATAAATATTCAGATAACAGAAACAAATAATAAATATTCAGATAACAGAAACAAATAAGAAAATTCACTATTGAAATTACAACTAAACAGAGTACCTGTAATAATCACACAAACAAATATTAATTCAACTAAAACCATCACCATGATCACCAAAATTATGAATTACACAATGATTGATATATATTTCATTCTTAGTACAAGGCTATAAGAACATGCTTAGAATTTTACAATTTTCGAGTCATGCAATTTCTTACCTTTTAGCAGTCAGAGGAAAAGTCAATCTGTCACATACAGAAATCGCAGAAGTTGGAGAAATAGAGAGAAAATTATTTTTATAAGTCATCAACGAAACATTCAAAATCGTACACAAAACCTTATCAGCAACCCACATTGCACAGCATTCTAAATATAGGACTAACTACTATTATACAGCACCCTCTCACCATGACTCATTTGTGGAAAATAATAATAATGCTAATAACAATAATCACAGCAAAAATGACTCCATTAATTTATCTAAAATTAGAAAGTCGGTCATTCAAAGATCAACTCAAACTGACGAACTGACGGCAGTAAAAACTTCTATTTCTTTAAGGTGTCATGTTGTTAACTAAGACATGCTTGTTCGGTACAAATGGAATTGTTTTCTAAATATTTTCTGATAATTGTTTGTGTCCAGATTAAACTGGTCTAAAACTAAGCAAAATATTATCCAGTTATTAAATAAATTATTTATTGTTAATTGTCCTGTGTTTTATATCATACCGTTAAATCATTGCTGAATAATTTCCACCACACCTAAGCTTGTCCACAAGATTGTAATGTACTCATGAATATATTCATTTTAAATATTTATTTTTTACCACTAGCCTGTGTAGCTCAGTGGATGTGGCGTTTGCACACCACAGCGCTTGGCCGCACGAAGTAAGACTTGATTTCGAGTCTGGTCGGCGACTAGAGGAAATTTTTTAAGCCTTTTTTCGACCAGTTCCCGAGTTAGTCGATCACGGGCAAGCAGGTTTTTCTCCGAGAAACTCGGGTCTCTCGTCCCGTAAACACAAGAAAATCGATCCTAGAACCCACATTATTTCAGACATCAAATAATAGTGTTAGGGTTAGGGACCACGAGATGGCGGCACTTGTTGAGCCGTTACTCTTCATTGTGTGCTGCTTAATTAGTGATAGCCTTGGGCCAGCTATCTCTGATTGGGTACCAGTGGTGAGTGAACTGCCTACTCAGTCTTCAAAAGTTAGATAGGGCTAAAATCGGGCTTGCCTACTCCCCGTATACGGGAATAAAAAGGTGTTAGATGATTTCTCCCACTGTTTTGATACAACTTATTTTATTTAATAACGTTCAGAGTAATTATTCCAGATAACCAGAATCTGTGGATCCAGATTTCTGTCACTTTTAAACACGTCATCTCTAAATCTCCCTTACGTTTTTAGTCATATTCGGTAACCTATAAAATATCTTGACATTTTTATGATATTAATCTTTTGTATTCTTACCCAAACTCTTTCGTTTAGTCAATCTTATGTAAACACTGTGCCCATTAAGTAATGAGACAACAATTATTATACCAAAATAAATAATTATATTTGGAATTGTCAATAACCAGATTCAAATAATCTCTCTCCAACTCCATGCAATGTTTACCTCTATTGTACAGGTGTTCGAAAGCATGGAGGAAGTTCTGAATGGGAACCTCCATCAGGTTCTGGACATCCAACTGACCACATTGGATGTCCTCAAAGTTGCTGGAAAAACTCCCATTAAAGGCACACTTCATCTCAGCGATGACGAAATGTCTGTTGCAGCCAAATGTGGTGAATAGGAGGGATATTCGATCTCATAGATAGACTTCGAAATCAAAAATTGCTTCACAGATAGCACACAGTGCAGCACAAAACTCAAAGAAATCTTACTCTTATGCAAATCTATAACCTTAATCTAGCAGTTTACTTACCATCACCAAGCTGTACAGCGAATAGCATAGTGATTAAACTGGTATGGGCAACAGCTTCCTGAGCTTTCATATTTTTATTTGCATCACATTTGCACCACAGATTGAACATCTGTGGAATGATGTAGGGTTAAGATAAGGGCTCTGCAGAGGCTAGTCAAATGTGTGCTGATGTTCATTTTGTAAAACTCGGTTCTGAATTTTAGTTACTTCGGTGGCACTTTTTGGAATTGAGAGTTATTGTTTTTTACGTGAGTTTTTCCATTATTAATATTGTATTTATATGTCTGCTCACGGTATTCCTTCATTAAAACCTATTACATATTGCCCTTCGCAGCACCGTATGGTCACGTATGATGAGGTTTGTAGGTCGTCCACCGGTAACCTGGGTAGCACTTGCAGTTCATTCCCTGCACTTCTATGTTACTGTGGAATTACTGATTGTTGTCCAGGGATGGCCCAAGTTGTCAACAATTTGCCGAACATGTAGGCCTTCAAAATAGCATCCTATTACAATGACTCTTTCGAACTATGTCAGTTCCCTTGTCATTGCCATTTCATCTGGACTCAGTTGTACTAACTTGATAGCATCTAATTTATGCCAGTTACAAACATGTGATGCATTACATGTCATGATGTACCTTTCCCATCGGGGTGTCCTGGACGTCTCTCTAAGCAGGGTATAAAACCACTGGCAAAAGAAATCTCTATGCTTGTGGGAAGAAGAATGGAAAATATTTAATTCCAAGAGGTATCTGAATATGCTGGACAATGCAGTGCTTCCTACTTTGTGGCAATTCAACAGAACTGACCATTGTCTCTTTCAGCAACACAATGCATGGTAAATGCTCATAAGGCTGTAACGTTTGACATTTGCCTCCCAACAGTTCACGACCTCATTACATGCCTACAGGAAGAATGGTTCAAACTTCCCACTGATTGCTATTGTTAACTTGTGGAAAGTATGCCACACAGAATTGCTGTAATTATCGCAGCAAAAGGACATCATACATCATATTAAAGTGGACACGATGGCTGTTTGTTCCATACATTATAGTTGGTCTGTTGACTTCTTTCCAAGCAGTGTGCAGATTGTAATATCATGAATGAATAATAAAGCTTGATTGATTGGGCTCAAGTATCATTAATAATATTAAGATCATTATTATTACTAGTAATGGTTTAACTCTTATTGGCTACCTGTGGAGATTTAACTTCTCCTTCAGTCTACAAAAAGTTAGATAGGGCTAAACAGCCTCGTCCTACTCCCTATAGAGAAATGAAAGACGTTAGCTGATCTTCATGAAGAAATTCACCACCTGCTTCCATTAATAATGAATTAGCTTGTCTTTTCTTTTATATTTGAGTGTATAGATAACATAGGAAAGTTGTCAGCTTTCTTTTAAAAACTTCATCAGCTATCAGCTAATGCCTTTTATTTCCTAATAGAGAGTAAGTGAGGCCTTCATACCCTATCTAGCTTTTGGAGGCTGAGTGAGCAGTTCAATCTCCACCGGTAATCAATCAGAGATAGCTTGCTCTTGTCTATCACTAATTATAGGCAGCTACCGATGAAGAGACTGGCAAACAAATGCTGCCATCTCTTGGAGGCTAAACCTAACAGGACATGTTACTATCTAAAATAATATGGGTACTACGGTCGATTTTCTTGAGTTTATGGGACTAAAAACCCGAGTTTTCCAGAGGAAAAATCCGTTTGCTTGTGCCACAGATTGACTAACTTGGGAACTGGTCGAAGAGAGGCTTAGAAAAAGTTACTCCAGTCGGCGACTAGACTTGAACCTAGGTCTAACTTCGAGCGTCAAAGCACAGAGGAACCAAGTCCCACTTCCACTGAGCTACATAGACATTTTAAAAACTTTCTTGCATATTTTTCTTTTTAGTATCATAAACATTTTTATTGCAAACAGAAAATAAATGATAATGTCGTATTTGAAATCCATTGTAGAATTTTTTAGCCCAAACGAATGAGCTAAAATTCGTTTAAGCCCATTGGTTTTGGCTTAAACGAATTGCAGAACCCAGGCTAGGAAGTGGGTTTCATCATAACTCGCACTATGTGCTTCGCAGATAAAAGTAGTTTTCTTTGATTCAACGTGGAGAATCTAAGGTAAGTGTTGAAAGCGAAATCGAGGGAATATGTTAGATCTCAGATGGAGCACAAGTTATCAGCACAAAGCATTTGACTTAAGAGAGATCGGTGAGAAATCTTGGTAATACATTTCTATTCGCGAAAGCGTAAGATGAAAAGGAAATGACAGGAAAGAGATGTTTAAAAGGCTAAAATTCGTTTGGGGGTGAAACGGAATCTTAGGTAGAATGGTACACGTGGCTTATTTCCTGAAAACTGCTGTAAGGAATGTTTTTGTGTATTGCATTGAAACAGCAGAAAAACCTCAACGCAATCAATGGGATTTCGATAGCGAACTCAAAAAACAAGTAGCACATCATGGCTAATTAGATAAACGTTTCATATTGAATATAGAAACTTATAAGGAAATAAATAAGACCAATAAGGAAAGAAATAAAGAAATCCTCAAAAAAAAACAAAAAGAAAAAAAGAAAGAACGCATCATGTGTTAATTTAAATTTTCTTTTGTACGCAGAATGATTTATCAAAAAGTCGCTTTGGATTTTTTTATTAATATTAATAGTTGTTGAAAGGAGCAAACCTAATGTGTTGTCCATACATAATGTTTTTGTTTTTGGAAGGAAACGAAATGTTATCTCTGTGCCAATCCATGCGGACAATCATGGTTGTCATTGGGAAGACTGGTGGTTCTTGTAATAATCTCTCAAATATCCTCGTTATAGATGCATTCGAGACTTGTGAGAGCGATCAAATGTAATGGTTTCTAATGCGTCATCGGATCGTCATTGGATCATCGAAATCAACAGACATCTCTTTGTTCGAAGAAGAAAATTCTTGAATGGTGTCTTCGAATTGCATCGTAGCTCTGTTAATATTTAAACGCATTGCATATAAACTAGAGTTTCTGTCTGTTGCTCTCTGTTGACTTCGTCAACAGAGACCAACTCATGCATCTGCATTCATGTTCTGTTGCAAGTAAGTTCGGATTTCAGGCTGATTGTATTTCTAAAGTGTCGGCTTTACATTTATAATTCTGTAAGCAAATTAACTTCCTTATCGACATCATGGAGCCAAAATTCCTTTACATAACTTGGTTGGGAAGAAGAAAACATGAAACAGTGTGAGATAGAAACCCCCTAATTGAAGTAAACTAGAATACATTTCGCAACGTTAGCCTGTTTTTCAATTGGTAAATTTTAATTTCTTTCAAACTTCGGTCTCTTTATATGAACATAACAATTTAATCAATTATTTATTTATTCTTTTGTGGTAATTTTCCGATTATATTTGTGCCATGTCAACGCTTCTGCTGCATCTCAGTTATGCATGCTGTCAGTTTCTTTTTGTTCACAATTCACCTCTTCCTTTTGTACAGGAAGCAAACACAATTTATGTTGGAAATACTTTCTCCATCTGTGGCATCCTAACCTGCAGCTCTTGAAATGTGCTGATCAAAATCTTCACATGAAGAGGATCTGAGCTGCCTCTTTGCAGACAGGTGACTGCAGTTAAACCATCTTATCCTTCAGTTCATTCACAGATTAGCAAGAGAAACGAAGTGAAATATTTAGTTTTTATGTGAATCCTATTATTTCAGTACTGAAATTGAGGTCCCTATACAACCCACATGCATGAACGAGGCAAACGGATTTTTTATATTATGAAAAATATAGCAGAGAAAAAGAAAGATTTAGAGTGACGGGGTTTGTTGGAACAAGCAGATATTCATTAATGTTTCTTAAATTGTTATATATTGTTTGTTTTGATTATTACGATTAAAATCAGTTTATTTAAAAATCCCAAGTTCTTCTGAGCAAATGGAAATAACACTTCGTTATTCAATATTATTTTTCTCTTTCCATCTTCATCGAAATTCCACCATCGAAAGAGTCACAATCAATAATATATAAGTGAAGCAAAGTACAAATGAACTAGGAAGCACTAACCTGGAGAGAAGATTTCTTTTACGCATATTAAAATCCAGTAAGAAAAGCAGTGTTATATTCGGCTATAGAAATCATCAACGAGTTGATGATTTCTATAGCCAACAAGTCTTTAACAAATATCCATACCCAGGGCCGGCTTAACATTATAAGCAGGCGATGCGATGCATTGGACGCCTTCATCAAGGGGCGCTAAAATTAGTAGTAATAATAAAATAAAAGCATATTTTAATATTAGGGTTTATTAATATATACGCTATATTAATAAACCCCTGTAACGCTATGCCTCGGGTGTTCCCTTGGGCATAGCATTACAGGGGCACCCTTACACTACTCACTTTCTTTTTTTACATGCAGCCCACATTCGCCAGTTAGGACATGAGGCGTGCACGTTTACACGGTTTAAACTCTACTTTATAAATCTTTGAATTGTTGATTGCTAAACACACAGCGAATGTGTGTAGCTAATTCACACTGAGGTAAGCAGATTCAAAATTTAATCTAAGGATTTACAAATCAAAGAAAAATGTATGCATTTCTTTATGTATTTATTTTTTATTAACATTTATTTATTGAACGTTTGTTCAATATTTGTCAAATATTGAACAAACTTTTTGTTTAGCGGATTTTTTATTTCACAATGGAACTCCTGGAAATGAATTATAAATAACTACTCTACCTGATTTTCTATTGGTTTGAAAGTTTCCAGAGACAGTATTCCATATCTATTACTTCATTTCACCGTTTGATAAAAGAAGTAAGCCAATAATATTGTTCTATCTGCCAAAGCAGATACCTCTAATCCCGACCTATTTCTTTGCACTCTACAATGTTCAGCTGCCTATTGACTTCATTATAAGGTTTAGAAATTCTATTCTATATTTTCACCATATAAAATCCGTTTACGTGTGTGCAACAAAAAAAGAAAGTTCAGTAGTTTATTTTTTTTTCTTAAAAAATTCCAAATATGACGACTTTTACTTCTGTTGGAAATAACTTAACAATAATCTCAGCTGGAGGTAAAGGCTAAAAGCTTAGATTGCTCTCGATGCTACTGTGAAAGAAAGACCACTTCTTCGAAAGTCACACTAAAGAGCCTCAAGATATAGTTGAATTATATCGTAAACAGAAATACCGAGATTTCTTTTAGTCTGACGCAATATTTATGCCAAAATAATTTCTTAATTTGTGATAATTACAATTTCACTTTTATTATCAAAAACTTAATTTGCTGCAGTTATTTAAGAAAGAAAGAAATATTTGAAATTAAAAAAATAGGTGCATGTTTGCAAAGCGTTCAGCTTTGGAGGTGGGGGAAGAGGACCCACCTATTCATCCTGCTGATGTATGAAATAATTTATTTTCAAAACCATTCGCAAGAATTGGTACAAACTTTAATCATTTGGAAGCATACTCATACATTTTAGTGTAAAACTGAAGTAAAAGTATAGCTACTTTTCCACCTACTTAAACTAGCGGTAAATATCCTTTCCAAATATGGTGATATCTTCTTTGTACTAAAAGAAAACGCCAGATAATGAAGATAATAATAATACGTAGTATTTTGAAAGTAGTAGTAAAAATGCGTAGTATTTTGAAAGTAGTAGTAAAAATACGTAGTATTTTCTTTTGCAGTGGGTGGAGATTTCAGAATGAAGTATGATTGATAATGTACTTTCTTTGTCTGTTTTTTGAAAAGAAAGTGCACGTGATTATTTTCTTGCTATTTTCGTCAACTGAACATCGGAAATAATGAGAATGACTAACTGTAGTGGATTTATAACGTTTATGACCTCTTGACTTAGAAGAATGAACTGTATTACTTTGAGTTTCTTCCATTAAGAAATTCTAAGTCAATATTTCGGTTGTTTTCAAGATATACAGGGGGTGGTTCAAAATTCCACGTACAAACTTTGAAGGGAGGTAGAGAACATCAAAATCGACTATATTCACATAGGAAAGCATGACCGGAAACACCACCCGAAGGTGATTATGTGGCGCTGTTCGCCAGCACTCCAGGTGAGCAATTGTGGCTTCCTCATTCAGTATTTCGAAGTCATACGAAGAACATGCATCGTTTTAAAATGCCGCCCATTGACACGGCGACATTTTATGTAGCTAATATCTAATTTGGGTTATACAATGCAGTATTAGGGGCAGCCAATAAAAGTTTGTACCCCAGCGATAAATACCCTTGGTGTGCTTCTGCAGACATGCACTTCGTTTACCGTATTCTGTATACAATTACTATTGAACTGTTCGGTTAATAGTAGTTGGATAAAGTTTTTTATAAAGTTCTTTACACTACTTACTGCCTTCTGTTATTTTTGTATCTTTGTGTCCCTGTTTTCCGGTGGCGTTTCCAGTCATACTTTACTATTTGAATATGGTTGATTTAGATGTTCTCTACCTTCCCTCAAAGTGTGTACGTGAAATTTTGAACCACCCCGTATACGCGATTGTATATATATATTCGATTTGGAAGATGTGCTACAGACAATATTGTTGAAATTATTCCTGCTAATTTCCGTACTTCTGTTAAACAATTGTTATCAAATATTCTGAGGGGAAAATTGCTATCAAGCAAAATTTATTGCAATAAATAAGGTTTGAGCATCACTTTTTATTTTACCTTGCACTACTGCAATACATGGAAATATGCATGTCACGTTATTATGCTTAGATATTAGATATATTGCTGCGGTTTGAGAACAACTCTTTCTGCTTCTATGAACAAGACGTTAAATTGCATTACATTCTTATTTTAAGGTTAATTTTAAAATATCGCAAAATTATATTCAGTAGTATCTCAGTTGAACTCGTACTTGTAAAACGAAACAAATTTTTATTATTGTTATTTGTAGAGTGCCATTTGAATAATAACAGTACTGTTTCTTTACCATTGTCAAATAACCTTTCTTGGGTGGAAGCAACATAATTCCTATACGGAATTGCTTAAAATTTTGTTTGTTTTAAGTATTCTAACCCCCTCCCCTCCCTCTGGCACGTCCGCTCAAAGTAACTGAATTATAAATATCTACGTTCTTCTAATTTTGTATTTCGTACTTTTCACGGTACATTTCATGTGATTAAAGGTTTTCATGTTCTTATGTATAAAGCAAAGCGAATCCTTCAGGCAATCTGTGAAGTGTTCTACGAAATTTGATTTTGGACAAAAATAAAAATAGCATAATCTGGAATTTCGAAAGCACTTTTTTTTTCCCAAAAAATATTGCATATAAATATCTTGAATTAAGTTCTTCGAGAACAAATAAAATGTATCGTCGACTGAGAGATTACACAAAATTAGCATAAAAAAATAAAAATGACATTGGTTCTCCAAGGTAATGCAATATTTAAGTGCAAGGATCTCTTATTTTGTCCTGGCATTAAACATTTTACAATAAAAGGAGAAAACAAAAGTAAAAATATTCTCATATTTTTATTTATATTCTATTTTTATATTCTGTCTCTCTCTATTTTATATTCTTTATTATATTCTTATAAACAAAAGTAAATAATTTCTATATTTTGAGTCTATACAATATAACTAAAAGGCCAGTTACCCAGCATGGAATAAAGAACTGCATTTCTTGTTATAGGCAGCCGAGAAGCAGCTGTGAACTGGAGATAATCTGGTTAAGTGTTCTCTTCAGTGCAGAGGCATTGCTAGGGGGAGGCAGAGTGGGTGGTCCGCCCAAGGTGGTGCTTTGAACCTTTTTGAACTTTTAAGAACTCATTTCCAAATGTTGTAATACTACTGCGATTTTTCTGCACAATTGCTGTAAGTGTTGTAGTTGTGAGACGAGTTTTTCTAAATAAAATTGATTAAGAATTACCTATATTACTATGAAATAGACTACACCAGTGTGATCGACGATTTCGCTAACAGAAAATAAGAAAATTAACAGTTTAGAATTTTGAAATTAAATTTTTACTTCAAAAATAAACAGAGTGTTTTAATTTATTTCCCTATACGTCGTTTTGACTTTTTGTAGAATTTTTGGTGTGTATTGAGAGGGGCAGCAAATCAGGGACTTCCCCAGGTGGCAAAAGCTCTAGCTACACCACTGCTTCAGTGTGAAGGATTATCGCACCTTCAAATGGACATGATGGCTAAATTCTACTTCTTTCAATATGTTCTTTCAACAGATAGCATGCATCTAGATTTTGCTGGAAGTATATATGTTACCGCTAAAGTGCAGAAATCAGTTATTCTGCAGATTATCTAGGTATTGTGCAGATTAACTACGGTGATCCGTTAATGTGCGGAAAATTGTTTCATTTCTCAAATTACCTAGGTAATCTGCAAATTACCTAAGTAATCTGCACATTACCTACTAGGCACTAGTTAAAGTGAAAATAAGATCTTTGCTGGAACAACAGCAACGTTTCTGTATGTTTAAATTAAGAAAATGTTATTTATTTATTTTTTGATATCTAAAGAATCAAGTTAATACAATCAAACAATCAACAAATTAGTTGATAGAATCAATCATCAATCAATATAATACAAGGAATCAAACGGTCTAAAATATTAATACAATTAAGAAAAAAACATATGATAAAATTATGTTTACTTATTAAAAAACCAAACTAAAATTGGAGGGAGAGGGGGGAAGGAGTAGGGAAAGGAAATGAGAGAAACAAACTTTTGAACTTTAACGATATGGAAGCCGTTAATGTGCACATTACCTAGGTAAAATGCGGAAAACTCTTGATTCCGCACGTTAACGGAGCAAATCAGTTAATCTGCAGATTAGCTAGGTAATATGCACATTAACAGTTTTCGCAGTTTAGCGGTAACATAGAGACGTTCTGGCCATTTCTTAGGTTAATATATGTCGCTTTTTTCCTTCACAATTTTACATAAAAATGTGTTTTAATTTTGTATCCTTGTGCATTTAAAAAAGTAAGGGTCGCTCAACTTAAAATTACTTCGGGGCACCAGAACGCCTAGAGTCAGTACTGCTTATTATTTATTATTATATTCGGTATTTAAAATGCCAATGCGCAATAGTTCTGACATTCATTCATATTTCGTTTTTTGAAAATGGGAACGATCATAGCGTTTTGCCATGATTTATGAGTAATTAGCCATTTAGGATCTTATTCATGAATTTTAGTAATTTGTATCTGAAGCTGTCTCCAGAGTATTTGAAAAGTTATTTGAAAAAAAGTATTTGAAAAATTGATACCATCTTCTCGACTTCTCGACTTCTATGGTTCTTGTATTGTTTAAATATTGACTAAATGTTCAAGATTAAAGGAGTCTGTTAAATTATTTGTAGATAATAGTTCTGAGAATGATATATCATCTAGATAATGTCAATGGCGTATCCAGGGAGGTGGCCAAGGTGCCCAGGTCCCCTTCATAAGAAAAAGGAAAATACACTAGAAAATTTTCCAAAAATTTTTTCCTAATTAAAATAATTTTTTTTATTTATGTTGCGTTGTGTCTTTTATTTCTATACTACTTATGAATTAGCGATCATCTCAGTTGGTCATTCAGATTTGTATTCTCAAATCGTCTACTCAACTCGGCCCCCCCTGCCCCAAGTTTAAATCTTGGGGAGGTGTATAAGAAAAAGATAAGAAGTCAAATATTTCAGTAGGCAGATGACACTGCACTACCAGCAATCCACACAGACATCAACACGGCTCTCTGCAAGCACAACAAGACCTAAATGAAATCACAACATACTTCCACTAAAACGCAATTCTAATCAACGGCACCAAAACACAGATGTTGATAATACACAACCCAAGAATCATACGCCCCACACCATTATCGATACACTGTCACACATACCGCTGCATTAACAACAAAAATACCTGCCAATGACCCGAAATCAAAAACATGCAAAATATTTCGGTCTCTATATAGATTGCCACCTTAAATGGATAAAACATATAGAATACCTACATACCAAACTACGGGTCATTGCAGCAAAACTCTCCCAAGTAAAACACATTATTCCATCCAACATGAAAAAAACCCTATATCACTGTTTCTGCAAGTCCTTACTCAGTCTATGCAAACAACCAGCTAACAAACATAGAAACATTACACAGGAAAATCGTGTCAACAGTCATTTGGACACCTTACACGCAACAACCAATATCCGACCAGCACATGGCGACACACAGAATCCTGAGCATTAAAAACCTGAAACACTACATGACATTACCAAGGAATTACTTCAACATCACATATCGAAACAACAGAGACACATATCGCATAACACGACCCACAACAACCCTTACATCCCAACACCCTTCAACAATTCATACAGTTCTTCTCTGAGATCATATCAGATACCAAAGCAACTCAACAACCTACCAAGAAAGTTAAAACACGTAGATAACTACAGAACATTAAAAAATCGAACTCTGGAAAATATACCAACAAAGTTAATATACCATTAACACTAATATACACATCACAAATCACCAGCATCCAATGCCTAGAGCCCATGTGAATAAACAGTAACAACAACATAAATAATGAAGGCTAAATCCCACTCTCTTCATAACAGCTAACCCAAACTTCGAAGTAAATGGGATTAACACGCCTCACTCATTCACTCATCTACATGTAATCCTAATAATCAAATGCAGGAAATGTAACAAAACACTCAATAAAATAAATAACAATAAAGAAGACACTGAAGATACTGATTATTTCCTAGAATTTCCTCTAGTCAGCGACTAGAGGAAATTTTTCTAAGCCTTTTTTCGACCGGTTCTCGAGTTAGTCGATCTCTGGCATGGGCAAGCGGGTTTTTTCTCCCGGAAACTCGGGTTTTTCGTCCTGTAAACTCAAGAAAATCGACCGTAGAACCCACATTATTTCAGACATTAAATATATTGTGTTAGGGTTAGGGACCACGAGATGGCGACACATTTGAGTCGTCTCTCTTCACTGACCACTTAATTATTGATAGCCTTGGGCCATCTATCTCTGATTGGTACCAGTGGAGATTGAACTGCCCACTCAGTCTCCAAAGGTTAGATAGGGCTCAATGACCTCTCCTACTCCCGTATACGGGAATAAAAAGGTGTTAGCTGATTTTTTTTTAAATATATATATATATATATATATATATATATATATATATAGAAAGTATTTTACCTTGGGTATAATAAATGTTAAAGATACCAAGCTATTTTAAACCTGGTTTTACTCCATTTCCCAAGTAAGCAAACAGACAAGTAAGTAAAGTTTGCACCTGCAAGTATTGCAAGTCTAGGTGATCCTGCACATAGTGCAAGACCAATTACTTGGGAAATGGAGTAAAACCAGGTTTAAAATAGCTTGGTATCTTTAACATTTATTATACCCAAGGTAAAATACTTTCTACATCTATCTCTCTTCCTGAGATTTTTATTTAATAAGGTTAAAACACCTTATGGTAACTTGTTCTGGTAAAATACTTATAAGCTTTGTATTACTAAAATCTTGGTATTTCTAGCCTGGCTCCCACTGATGAGACCTCATTAAAGGTCGAAACCGGTCTGGGTAGTGGCCATTTCCTTTAATACAAAGTATCATACAACTCCTCTAGGAGATGTGCTTTGTATTAAGGGTAAATATTAAGAATAGTTATGAACAGTGATCGAGCTTATCCACCTTTTACCATGAGTAGCCTTGGTCTTGCACTGCGTGTGGGATCATCTAGACTTGCAATACTTGCAGGCAAAAACTTGACTTACTTGTCTGTTTGCTTACTTGGGAAATGGTGTAAAACCAGGTTTAAAATAGCTTGGTATCTTTAACATATATATATATATATATATATATATTTATAAAAATAAATTTAACTGACTAGAACCCGAGAAAGTATAACAAAAACCTTTAATACATCACAACTAGTTTCATCGGTGCTCCGACTTCTTCAGGTGAGAAATAAAAATATAAGATATAAAATAACATGGTAAAAAATGAACTTTACAGCTTAATAAAAAGCAGAATAATAACAGTCATATTTCAATAGGTGACCGCGTGCTACCGTTGGCATGAGTAGAATGTGTGTGACAGCTAATTTTTGAGCGCTAGTACTGGATTACTGCACTATGGGAATCGGGTAAATTGTAGCAAAGATTATTGTTTAAATGTGAAGGTTACAGAACTATTTCTTTTGATTCGATGATTCTTCTTTCGAATTCATCCTTGCAAATATATAAATTAGTAGTGCGTTCCCAATCAACTTGATGTGGCTGTTCTTCAAGGTTAGAGTTTGCCGAGAAAAGGACATGACTGGAAAGGGCGCTCGCTCGTGCTCTACTGTAAGAGATGCCATGTCTATGTTCCTCAAGAAGAAGTGAAACAGATTTGTCTGTCTGGCCAAAATAAGGTCGACCACAGTTGCACAAAACTTTATAAACACCAGGAAAATGCAGATGGTTGTGTTTTGGTTTTGGTCGACTCAGAAAAGAACGAAGTTTTGGCAGCGTAGTATAGTCGGTCTTTATGTTGAATTTTTTCAGAATCTTAGCTAGTTTTGGGGTAAGAGTGCTGATAAAAGGTACCTGTATATGAGTGATAGGGTTGGAGTCATCTTCTTGTCGAGGATGTTGGCGTGGTCTCAAACATTTAGTGATGTTACGAGACGAATATCCATTATTTAAGAAGGTGTTTTTCAGGATGTTAAGCTCTGTTTGAATGTCTTCTTCTGTGGAAATGAGACATCTTGCTCGATGAGCGAGGGTGGAGATGATGCCCAGTTTCTGAGGTGGGAAGTGATGAGAAGAACCATGTAAATATCTATCAGTGTGGGTGGTTTTTCGAAAAATTTAAAATTTAAGACAGTCAGGAAATCTACTGATCTTTAGATCCAAGAAGGGGAGAACGCCATTAATCTCTAGTTCAGATGTGAATTTAATGTTTTGATGTTGGTTATCTGAATGGTTTAGGAAGTTTTGCAGTTCCTCTAAACTATGTCCCCAAATAAGGAAGACGTCATCAATGTAACGTAACCACAGTTTAGGTTTCAAAGTAGCTGAGGAAATAGCTTTCTCTTCAAAATCTTCTAGAAAAAAGTTAGCTAAGACTGGAGATAGAGGGCTGCCCATAGCTAAACCGCAAGTTTGTTTGTATATTTTCTCTTTGTAGCAGAAATAGCCGGAATTGATGCAGTGAGTTAGAAGAAAGAACACATTTTTAGAAACCTTGTCCTTAAGAAGACTCAGAACTTCATCTGTAGGAACATTCGTAAACAGAGATACGATGTCAAAACTCACCATTCTGTCCGAGTATAAAAGATTCAATTTTTTTATTTTTGAGATGAAATCTTCAGAGTTTTTGATGAAGGAAGAAGAATTGCCAACTAAATGTTTTAAAGAAGCTGCAAGATATTTAGACAGATTGTACGTAGGTGAGTCAATCCCTTCCACAATAGGTCTTAAAGGGGTGTCAACCTTATGGACCTTAGGCAAGCCGTACAACCAAGGAATGAGGGGATGGAGAGAGCGGAGAGATAGTCTTGTATGTCTAGGAAGTTCAAACAGAGCTTAACTTCCTGAAAAACACCTTCTTAAATAATGGATATTCGTCTCGTAACATCACTAAATCTTTGAAACCACGCCAACATCCTCGACAAGAAGATGACTCCAACCCTATCACTCATATACAGTTACCTTTTATCAGCACTCTTACTCCAAAACTAGCTAAGATTCTGAAAAAATTCAACATAAAGACCGACTGTACTATGCTGCCAAAACTTCGTTCTTTTCTGAGTCGACCAAAACCAAAACACAACCATCTGCATTTTCCTGGTGTTTATAAAGTTTTGTGCAACTGTGGTTGACCTTATTTTGGCCAGACAGACAAATCTGTTTCACTTCGTCTTGAGGAACATAGACGTGACATCTCCTACAGTAGAGCACGAGCGAGCACCCTTTCCAGTCATGTCCTTTTCTCGGCAAACTCTAACCTTGAAGAACAGCCACATCAAGTTGATTGGGAACACACTACTAATTTATATATTTGCAAGGATGAATTCGAAAGAAGAATCATCGAATCAAAAGAAATAGTTCTGGAACCTTCACATTTAAACAATAATCTTTGCTACAATTTACCCGATTCCCATAGTGCAGTAATCCAGTACTGGCGCTCAAAAATTAGCTGTCACACACATTCTACTCATGCCAACGGTAGCACGCGGTCACCTATTCAAATATGACTGTTATTATTCTGCTTTTTATTAAGCTGTAAAGTTCATTTTTTACCATGTTATTTTATATCTTATATTTTTATTTCTCACCTGAAGAAGTCGGAGCACCGATGAAACTAGTTGTGATGTATTAAAGGTTTTTGTTATACTTTCTCGGGTTCTAGTCAGTTAAATTTATTTTTATAAATCTATCCATCCCGAGTAAATCCTAATTTCAACAATATATATATATATATATATTTATTTATTTATATATATAGGAAATATATATATATATTTATATATATATATATATATATATATATATATATTCGGAACACTACTGCAGCAATATACAGTATTGCTGCATATATATATATACACTACTGTATATATATATATATATATATATATTGCTGCAGTAGTGTTCCGAATGAGTTAAGTTGTTTTTATTGTAGACAGATAAAGAAGATTTATAGGCCCAAATCAGAAAGAAATGAAAAGAATTAAGCGCCGTCAAGTTGAAAGCAAAACTGGAATATGCTTCGGCTTGATGCCTTTTCTCTCAGAAACAGAAAAGTGAATTGAAAACACCAAAAGGGTTGAGAAGAGTTGAAAACAGTGCTTTATTGGAAAAAATGCGATCCACTACTTGTAAGACAACCAGTAGCAAGGAACAGTCAAAGGACAAGCCAGAAGCAAGAATAAGCTACTATTCTCCTTTCAGTCAGGGAGAAACAAAGCGATAACGCAAAATGAGTGTTCGCCGTGCTTTTAAAGTAGTGAAAAATCTTATGTGAAAGAATTTTTCACACACGAGTGTGCTTCAATGTCTAAGAATTACCCATAGAAATTGTATTAACGGAAAAATGTTTCACATTTTCTTTTAAGTGGTGTTTCTGGTGTAGCAAAAAATGTGAGTGGGGTAGATTTGATTTAATGTTATTTGTAGGATTCTAATAAGATTATTTCACAGTTGCAGTGCTACTGCAAATAGACTAATAGGAAATATATTTAAAAATTGTATTTAAAAACTTAATTCATGTTAGTGATTTATTCAGTTTTTTTTGGGGGGGAGGGGAAGGCTGTCTTCATCCTGGATTGCCATGTTTATGGCAGAAAGAAAATAAGGCAGCACAAAAGGAATATTTTGCACTTGTACTATACTGGATTAACTGAGGCAAACTGCATTGCCACCACTGCCATGACAAAACTGCATTGTCACAACCTACAGTTTGATATTGAACCCTGAAGAAGGTGCTATTGTGAGTAAGAAAATGTTCGAAACTCCAGGACCGTGTTATGCTAGGTTTTCTAAGAAAGGCAAGTCTTGTGCTGGATGACAAAATGTTATGTGTGTACAATACTTTCTACAATTGAAAAAGAAATTCATATACGATTATAGAAAAGCGAATCTCTTCTACCTATATGAACTGCGAAACCAAGACAGAAACTCCCTTCCATCGAATTAAATGAATTTACCAGTATTGTATCTAATGGATTCCCCATGATTCCATCATTCACCAAATCTTATGTATGGAGCATAGCACTTTATGGCAGCAAAATATGGACAATGGGAAGAGGAGATATTAGAAAAGTGGAGGAATTTGAAATGTGGTGTTAGAGCCGAATGCAAAAGATAAAATGGACAGACAAGAGATCTAATAAAGAAGTGCTTAAGGAAGTAAATGAACGTAAAACACTGATAAAGACATTAATAAAAATAAGAGACAGATTAATTGGACATATTGCGACATGAAAATCTGATGAGAAGAATAATGGAAGGCAAAATCAAAGGAAAAAGAGAAAGAGGAAGACCAAGGAAAAGATACTTTGATCAAATAAAACAAAGCACTGGGCTAAAAACATACTAGTAAATAAAGAGGAAAACAAACAGAAGAGTAGAATGGTAGGAAATGCTGCTGATATACCAGTCAAGATTGATGCAATAGAAGAGATTCCCCATGGGGCTTGCGACATGCAGGCATGGGCATGGTTAACCATGGGTTCGAGAGCTAAGTGTGACCTATTTCAAAGCAACTTTCTATCTGTCTCCTTATTTGCTTAGTAACACAAGGAGGAGGTCTTCCATTCTCCCTGAAGCTATTAGAGTATTCGGGGGCTAGGGGTCTTTCCTCCTCTTTCGACTAAACCCCAATTCCTAGTAGACAGCAGTGCTACTTGTATTAACTTCCTGTAGCATACATGCTATAATCCTGTGATGTGGAAGGCAAAAGGAAACCACCACATTATATTTCCAAGTAAAAGCAGCAATGCAAGTTAGAAATGAAGTCTACATGCAAAATAGACATTCTGGACATTAGTGAGACGAGATAGGAGGGACAGGATGATTTCTGGAGTGGAGAATTTTGAATAATATATTCAGGACAAAAGAAGGGAGAGTCAGGCGTTGCAGTAATGCTTCAGAAAAATGTTGTAAATTTAATCACTACAATAATTAACCACAGTGATAGAATCATGGCTATAAGTATTCAAAATGAACCAATAAACCTCGATATTATAATGGTCCACATGCCAATATCACAACATAGTGATGAAGAAATAGAAGAAATTTATGAACAAATACAAGGTGTTCGGGATAAATTTGACATATTTATAATTAATTATATTTTTCCGTAAGTTACATGTATTAACACACACTTCTCTTCATTTAAAAGTTTGGACCCTTCTTCATTCATATACAAGATGTCAGAAAGGATGGATAGCTGGAACCCACCTGAATCATGGAAGAGAATAACTTGTATCATGATGATTCGTACCCGCCATCAAAATAAGGATATTACGACTGCTGCCCAATGCTCCCTGAATACAGTAAAAACAATCAGGCATGAACTAGAAACTTGCAATGGTGACTACGAGGATGTAGCAAGAAGAAAGATCCCTAGCAGACGATCTGATTGCGTTCGTACAGCAGAATTCCTCGCAAATCTGCAGGAACAGGTGTTGAAGAACCCTGGCATTGGAATTCGGGCTTTGTTCGTGGAGTTGCTAACTGTAGTCAAGCCCTGGATAACAAGGGTAGCCAATGGTAGGCCGTATGTATGGCAGCAGGATTCGGCCCCTTGCCACACCTCTGGGAAAAGTCAAAAATGATTGTCTGAAAATTTCTAAGACTTCACCAGTCCAAATGTTTGGCCTCCAAACTCCCCAGACCTTAACCCCATGGATTATTTTGTATGGGGCGCAGTTGAAAAAGACACCAATCGCACTTCCAGTAATACAAAAGCCCAGTTAATGGATAAAATTAAAACAGTTTTTGCGGCCCTTCCCAGGGAGACTGTAGCATCAGCTTGTTCGAGGTTCCGAAGCAGAATTGAAGCTGTGATCGATGCTAATGGTGGTTATTTTGAGTAAATCTTGTTGATAGTATTGTAATTAACTCTGCCTGTAATGTTTTTTGTCAATTCATTAAATTTAATAAATACAAAGAAGATTTTCTTTTTCCTTACGAAACTGTCAAATTTATCCCGAACACCCTGTAGAAGTAATTTCGAAGAGCTTTAAATCCATAGAAAATGCAATAAAATCGGCGATTGGAACATTATGGTGGGAGAAGAGAGCAATGATAATATTTCAGTAAGATTTGGTCTTGGAGTAGGAATGAAAGATTAAAGCAATTAATAGATGTCTGTACACAAAAACAGTCAGTTGTAGCAAATACACTATTTCTAGTTCCAAACAGAAGAAGATACACCCGGAAAGTGCCTGGGGGATTCAAATAGATATCAAATAAGTTATATGTTCGTCAAGAAAAGATACAGAAACTAAATAAAAAATTGTCGACATCAGTAGTGACCATAAACTTGTCTTAATGAAAACAGAATTGAAACAGAGGAAACAAATCCAGAGACAAACCAATAAAATGGAACCTTGTAAAGTTAAAGAGTAAATAAGTTAAGAGAAGATACCAAGAGGCAACTGATCACAACATTCCAAAAAACATAGTCAAAACAATATTGAAAACCAATGTAATATGTTAAATAGTCTATTAGAAATTCATCAAATCAATTATTGAAAAACATAAAAAAAGAAAAATAAGAAAATATTGGATAACAGATGAAATACTGGCCTTATGGATGAAAGAAGAAAATATAAAAATGCTGTTGAAGAAGAAGATGTGGCCAAATACAAATATCTTAAAAATCAAATTGCAAGAAAATGTAGACAAGCCAAAAACGAATACCTGGAGAACAATGTAATAACATAGATGAATTATTTAAAAAAGAAAACATAGAGAGATACTATAAAGAAATTAACAAACTGACTTTCATATTTAATCAGGACAGCAAAAACAATGCCATCAAGGACAAAAATAGAAAATTACTCATAGAAAAAGTGTTTGATAAAGAAAATCAGCAAGTACTCATAATTGTCTAACTAATATCTGCCTAGACTTGAGGTATAAGAAAATAATTTAACAGATTTATAAAAATCAAAATGGACTGATTAAAATCAATAATAAGGAGAAAATGATAAATACAAGAAGTGGAATAAGACAAGGATTTATGCTTTCACCACTTTTATTTAATTTATATATTGAAAATGCCATTCAGGAAACTAAAGATGAAATAAATAATGGCATAAAGATAAATGGTGAGCAACTCATCTGTATGAGATTTGCTGATGACATAATCCTTCTAGCAGAAAACAGAAGAGCGTTAAACACAATGCTAGAATTACGAAAATAATTACCTAGAAAAATATAAAACGAAACTCCACACAGATAACATTAAAATCCTTGTTATGAGCAAACCCCTATTAATATAGAGCATATAGACATCAGCAGGAAACAAATAAAACAAGTAAAAAGCTTTAAATACTTAGTAATCCTAATAACAGAAGATGGCAGAACAAGAGAAGACATAAGATCAAGAATAAGCAATGCAAAAATTTCCAATTCTCTAAGGTGAAAAGCATTTTAACGGGAAACCTCAACCTAAAATTGAAAAAATAGTTAATAAAAAACATTAATATGGAGCATCGCACTGTATGGAAGTGAAACCTGGATTCTAGGCACTGAAGACGTAAGAAGATTGGAGGCTTTCGTAATGGGGTGCTGGCGCCGTATGAACTAAATAAAATGGACAGGAAAAAATCAAATGAGCAAGTCCTGAGAGATAAATGAAACAAGAACTCTAATACAATCGATCAAAATTAGAAGGGATAGGTGATTTGGACATATACTTCGACATGATGAACTTGTGAAAAGATTAACTGAAGGCAAAATAGAGGGGAAAAGAAGAAGATGCAGACCAAGGAAAAGCTTTCTTGACCAAGTCAAAGACAGCACGGGTTTGATGAGTTACTAGAAGATGAAGAAGAAAGCCGATGATGGAGCAGATTGGAGGAAATTGCTGCTGAGCTACCAGTCCCAAGACTGTTGCAACTGATGATGATGATCGATGATATCTAAAAAGAGGGGGGAGGCTCACTTCATTCCCAAAAGCCTGATCCTCTTGGTTGAGCGATGAACGATTTCTTCATATATTTATTTTACGGAGTTAATAGTAGTGAAGTACGAATAAAATGCGCTTTTCATGCAATGAGTTTTTATTCTCTTTTATTTTCATTCTTCTTCCATGCGGCATTTTTGGAATATGCATGAAAAGGTTTTGAATTTTGAGAATAAATATAAATATCGTTCATCGAGTGGTGCTGTTATACCCTCATATGTTGGAAACATGAGATATTTCATCTTATCATTGTATAACAGAGCGAAAACACAATAAGAAGCATTACAACATGCTTGTCTCTAGGTATCAAAATACTACTTTGTAGATAAATCGAATATTTCAAACTAAAAGAAAACAAATAGTTATTTATGTAATATTTCAACAAGGGATCACTCACTAGTTAGTATAAATAATAGTGGAAGTGTAAACATTTAACCTTTTGTTAGAGCAATAAGTACTGGAAGTTATAGAATGATTTGCACAAATTGTAAGGGAATGTGAGTCCAAATGTCAGGAAGCAGTAACATGAGGGGAGCGGTTTCCCCGGGCATTCGCGGGCCGACAGCGCACGAAAAACGTAGCAGAGAAAGCTGGACGCTGTAACGTCGACCTACATGGAAGCGCTAAATGGAGCGGAGTGCGAGAATCGCTCTCCGCTCCAAGAACCAAGGAACCAAGGCAAAATATAAGGGTCGTTACCCCCCCCCACACACACACACACACGAGGCTTTTTTGTTCCTGAATCTCCTGGTGTTCCTGAACTCGTGGTGTCGTGAGTGGACGAAGGGTGGCAGCGCCTCCTGGAGGGTTTTGATAGAGGCATCGCCGGAACTAGAAGGTGGTATCTACGCGGAAATAGTATGCCCGGCCGCCCACAGAAAGCCAGATAGCAACCGATGGATATTTCGATTAAAGAGACAGATTCCTGAGGACCTCTTAATGTGATGCAGTTCAAGATAGATAAGTAGACTTTATAGTATTTGTTAACTGTGAATGAAAGGGCACTGTGAATCTAAGGAAGGAACATTAATAATATTATATAGAACTGAACTGTAGTGATCCTGAGAACATTATCGTATATTTATTGTCTCCTACTGTGATCGAATTATGTTATATGTTTAAAGAGGTTATGGTAAAGTTCAGGGAGTAAAGAATTGCTATTAGTGACAAGATTGTTAAAGATATAGATGCTATTTTGAGTGGTTTGATTGAAACTGAATTAGAAAAGAATTATTGAGAATGTTATGCATAATTTAGGTGTTTTAATGTTGATAAGATTTATACTAAAAAAATTAACAATAGTCAGTCCGAGTATCCTTGTGATATCAGAATGTATTAGTGTTAACCCGACTGTCAGGAACTTTCTTAGATTAAGATTTAAGTTTGCATATAGTGTATGTATATAATTACAGTACCTAATAAACCTTGCTTTTGAATACAGTTAAGTCTATCTGTGAATTGGGAATCCGATGCACCGCTTATAAAAACTAACACGAACCTAGGCGGGAAATTAGAAGGAAGAGCTTTTGCCACGTCTGCAAAGGTCAAGGTATCACTTAAATACTACCTAGAGATTGCCTCTTGATTGATATTATTATTCAATCTAAGTGGCGCAGCGAAAAAAATAAATTTCTTAACGTTTTACGAGAGGTTGATCTCAGATACCCTGACACTCTGGTATTGGCTCGGCCCTGTGGCAATTCCTTTGTAATAGAGGGGTAGCCCTATATCTGCCAAATCTCTTGGTTTTCGTAATCATAATTCTAATATGATAACGTGGTCATTTCTAAAGTAGTATTCAATCAAATGATATCCCCGAGTGAACTACACACACACACTCTCACACAGAAATGAATAAAAAGACTGGAATTTTGACAAGGAATTGGGATTTAACAGTGAATTTGGAGAAATGTAAGTGCATTCGGGAAAGAAATTATGGTGAGTTTGTACAAGACTCTGGTTAGACCGATCTTGGATTATGGCTTTGGTATCCATGTTATTTCTGATTGTCTTTAAAATAATTTAATGTTCACACCAAAAAAGGTTGCAGTAAGAATATTGAACATTGCATCTTGTAAATTTCCGCAAATTTCTTCGCTTTTATGACTGATACCAATTTTCCATTATTTATGTCATGAAAACTGCTGGTCACAGACAAAATACAATAGCAATATGTTTATATTTCAAATAAAGAGAGTGAAAGTTTTTATTCTTCTTTGGAATAGGTAATAACGATTGCGGTTGAGATAGCAATAAATTCAACAATTCAATAAATAGGTTGGCAATACCTATTTATTGAAAAATCAAATGAGTTGTTGAAGTTAACTAGAAAAGAAAAACGTCCTGCCATTGAAGAACTTATCGAAATGGCAGAGCGGCGAACTATGAAAGAAGAAAAAAATTAAAGAATTTCCTACCACTACATTTACATTCCTGAGACATTTAAAAAAATTAACTCCTGTCTAAAAATAAAAAAAAACTTGGAAACCATATTTCAAATTTCCAGAGGAGATCGAATAAAATGCAATCAAGGTCAGGAATGACTTGCTATTATAACTACGTGATCTTTAGATGTGTCACATAATTATAAGCGAGGTTCATAAATTAGTTTATGATAATCATAAGATAACATCCGTCTGAGCTTCACCCAGTTGAGCCCAAACCTAATGGGAATGGAGGGATAATAAGAAGGCAATGAAGAAAGTCATAAGTAATATTCGGTTCGTTTGTTACGGTTAGCGAGGAAATTTTATTTTAGGGAATTCCCTTCTCTTAAGTTTTTTTGTTTACAAGCAGTCGATTGGCTTTTAAGATGACAAATATTAGGTAAGCGAAATAGTAATACAGCAATCCCTCGATTGATGCGCCTAATGCTTTCTTTAAAACAGATGCATTAATCGTAAACGCACTAATCAAATATAACCTATGGGAAAAGGTATAATTCGTTCCTCAGATTTCTTTTTTGAACCTTAATTTTTTATAAAAGAATTAGGGTATGTATCAGAGCCTAGTTAAAGGAAAATCATGAAGCTGAAAGACAATAAAACATATTCAGAATATAAATTTTATTATTCTACTTCTTAAGAAAGAATTGAGCTAACGTAGTTTGGCGTTCATTTTGTTTCTTTTTTTTTCGTACAACCTACGGTATGGCCCTATTGCCTCTTCTACTCTGCTGTAAATTTTACTCCTTCTCTCTTCATCATGGTCAGCCTCTAAGCATTGCTGCTTGAAAACTTCGATTGTATGAAGACTATTTTCAAATTGTTTCTGTGAAACCTCTTTGGGCTTGTCAGTGATTAAATTTTCTTCATATTCTTTGGGATCTTCCCGCTGTGCATCTACATTTAGCAGGTCGGAATCACTCAACTTCTCAGAATGAGATTTAATTGACTTAGATTCATTTGAAAAGCCTCTAAATTCATTTGCACAATGTGGAAGAATGCTACCAAACAGCTCGCATATTGCTAGAAGTAATTTCATTCGACTTTGCGACTTTATAACCAGGCTGAGATTTCTCTGATTTGGCCAGAAAAGTCTTGGAAGGCATTCACTTCCAAACAAAGGCCAGTTTAATCGACATTAAATATTTGTTGATCACAATAGTCCCATTCTTACACAATTTTCTTCAAAATCTCTGGATATCTCTTTATATATCACTTGCAGCTTCGCCTCTGATTAGAACATAATGTAGGCTATTTCTCTTTTTGAAACGCCCAAATCCCCCAGCACTAGCATGGAATTCTTCTTTTCCATCATTGATAGCGCTGTCTTTCCAGGTTATAAGGAGACAATGCTTTTGATTTAATAAGGTCGGTGTTCACTAGGATTCGTTTTTGGTTACAATCTTCGATCGATGTAAAAAGAAGTATCTCTAATTCAATCATTATAATACTTCGATTTCGAGTGCATGCATAATGCATGCACTTGAAGCAGCCTTACCTTTCTCCTTGTATTCAGCAGTTGATTCACCCATTTTTGTGTTCTTGTCCTATCTTTGCTCTCGACACACCTTGTTCGTTTTTCTTTATTATTTCAAGTTTTTCTTCCAATCTGATTACTTTTCGAATCATTTTCACACTTCTATTTTTTACTCACTAATTCTTTTACTCATGATCAAAGGTTAGGAAAATAATTTAAAATAAAAAAGTAAGGAAAGCAATTACACGAGATAGGATCAGCAAAATGCTATGTAAAGCAGACAACTTAAATTTGGCGGTAAATTTGGAACACAGTGTACATGGAAATAGTGTAGTATGCCATTAAAAAATAAGTTTGTAAAATGTTTCAAATCAGTAAGTAAATTATTTCATCTAGGTGAGTGATTTTTTAAAAGAGTTAGCCATAAAAAATGTATAGATCGAAATTTTTTTAAATCTGAGACATTTATTTTTAAGATAGCGCACTAATCGAATTTGGGTATAAAAAAAAAACGACGCACTAATTGAAAAGGAACTAATTAGGGGCGCATTAATCGAGGGATTGCTGTATAGGAAAAAAATAGCCTAAATGTGTGTGTGTTGGAGGGGGGGGTTAAAATTAGAATGAGTAATACTTAAATATTTAGTATTTTGACGGTTAGGGTGTCATTGTTGAACTGTGGGAGGGGGAAGAAGAAGTATATAGCGTCAGGATGAATAGGTTTTCTCCTACAGAAACGATTAGATATTGTTATTATTTCTTCATTATGCAGATACGCAGGCAAATTATCATGTGACACCTCCACTGCGCAAAGACACGATATATTATTCACTATCCACACACTTTTATTTTAGGGATAATAAACAATAAAAAAAAATCAGCTCACGCCTTTTTTGTTCCCGTATATAGGGAGTAGGCGAGGCCGTTTTAAAGCCCTATCTATCTTTTGGATACTGAGTGGGCAGTTCAATCTCCACTGGTAGCCAATCACAGATAGCTAGCCCAAAGCAATCACTAATTAATTACTCACGCAGTGAAGAAGGCGGCTAGTAAGTGTCGCCATCTGGTGCTCCCTAACCCTAACACAATACATTCAATGTCTGAAAATAGTGTGAGTTAAACTGCCGATTTTCTCGAGTTTATGGGACGAAAAACCCACTAGCTTGTGCCATAGATCTACTAACTCTGGTCGAGAAAAGGCTTAGAAAACGTTCCTCTAGTTGCCGACTAGATTCGAACGCCTTTCGTTGTGCGGTCAAGCGCTGTAGAATGCAAACGCACTTGTACTGACCAATTATTTTTTTCTTATTTTTTAATTATTAAGAAGTCAGCAGATTGTATGAGTAAGCATAACGTTATTGGTATTGTGTAGAAGATCCGAACTCCGAATAAGGATCCCATTTTTGTCAATTCCTTTATTTTTTCTAGGTTCAAGGGTTAATACCTGAGCTGGGTTAACGCAGTAAGCAGCTAATGTGTCGTATCAGGGCGCATTCTTTAATGAGCACTGAAGTGAGAAAAAAAAATAAAATAAAAACATGCTTTAATATTAGCGTTTATTAAATGCAGATGTTCACTAAATATATTGCAATAAATGCTGCGATTTTCAATAACATTTAGCAATAAACTTCAAGTTGTGTTTCGCTATGTGTTGTACAGCACAGGCAAAAACATTAAACTTGCCAGGCACTCGTCTGGTGCATCATCTAACAGGGGGCGCCTTACCTTGCCGACTTTCTTTTTTACATGCACAGCGCATTCGTTTCTTAGAACGTGAGGCATGCACGTTTATCCAACTTAACCTCTATTACAAAGCGACATTTGGGCATTTTTTGTGGAACAGACTTTACGCATTGTTTGTAAAAAAATCATCGAACTGTTGATTGCTAAACACACAGTGAATGTGCATTTAAGTCTCACTGAGGTAAGTAGATTCAAAATTTAACCTAAGCTAATTTCTTTATAAAGAAATTTATAAAGAACATTAAAAATTTTCTTAGATATGATTGATTTACTTGGAATGGTCAATGAGAAGGATGAATAGTAGTCAGTTGCCATTGCATGTTTACTAGGTGCTACTTAAAATCGTTTCAGGTGTTTATTGACTCCTAGACATTTATCAATTCCTTAGATAGCCACATCGACCCCCAGGGGTAGATATCGATCACTTTGCCGACCTCTAATTTAGAGGAAGATCCATATTAATAAAATGATTCTCAGAAATTCAAAAAAAGATGCAAAGCTAACTTAAGCATGGCAAGGATAAGAAAGCAAGCATTCGATTCCCTCCCGCACTCCTGGATCCTAAAATCACTACAAATATTTGGAACTAGCAAAAACATATGTTCGTTTCTGGCTATGAAATCATGGAAAACAACTTTAATAATCAATAATAAATGATTCAGAGATATTAGCATTAATTTTCCAAAGTGATTTGTTGTCATCATTGCTCTTCAACATTTTTTTTGATTCCTTGGTCTATGCATTTGAAGAAAACAAAACTTGGATATGAAATTCCTAAATATAATATTAAAATTTCCCATCTGTTGTATATGAATGACGTAACGTTATATGAAAAATCGGTCCAGCAAATAGACTCTTTACTGAAAAAGTACGTATTTTCAGTCAGGACATCAAAATGGAATTTTGTTTAGATAAATGCCAATTTTAACTATTAAATGAGAAAAATTAATGACGCTAACAATTTTTATTTTGATCAAGAGAAATATATAAAAGCAATTTCAGCTGACGAACACTGTAAATATCTAGGAATATTAAAAGCCAGTGAAATTCTTCACTCAAAAGTAAAACAACAGGCTGCAGAATACACAAAAGAGTCAGAAATATTCTGAAAACAAAACTAAATGGATTAAACACAATTAGAGCAATGAATTCTTGGGTATACCAGTGATTTGATACACAGCTGACATAATTGGTTGGACAAAAGAAAACCTGGACAAATTAAACAGCAAAACTAGAAAATTAATGAGTATGAATCATGCATTACATCGACGAAGTGATGTTGGCCGGTTGTACCTACCAAGGAGAATAAGTGGACGGGATCTGCTGCAAGTGAGACAGACTCTGGAAGAAGAAGAAATTAGTTTAAAAAGTTACATCGACAATAGCCCTGAACAATGCTTCAAGCAATTACACAAGAGGGCCTTCTAATAGCAACAGGACACCAATCCCATTAGAAAAAGGATCAGCAAAATAACCAATATGTGCACTAGAAAAATAAACCCTTGCATGACCAATTTCTTCGAGACACTGGGACAAAATGGACGTGATTAACAAGACTTGGCAATGTTTACAATATGGATGTTTTAAAAAGAAACAGAAGGATATATTCCAGAAGCTTAAGAACAGGCATTACAAACTAATACAATGAAAGCAAAAATTTTGAACATCAATAATACAGCAAATGCAGATTATGCGATCAGAAAGATGAGACTATAGAACATCTGATCAGTGCCTGCAGCAAGATAGCTCAAACTGACTATAAATACCGCCATGATCAAGTGGCCAAAATAATTCATTGGCATGTATGCAAAAAAATATGGCTTTCCTACTTCTGATAAGGCAGCATAAAATAGAGACTGTATTGGAAAACGAAACAGCAAAAATTCTCTGGGACTTTAGAATACAAACAGATCGGCATTTGGAACACAATAGACCTGTCATCACAATTATCGAGCATCGACAGGTTTGAGTTATTGATATCGATCTACACAATGATACCAACATTAACAACAAAGAAACTGGGGAAAATTACTAAATATCGAGATCTGGCAATGGAAGTTAGTCGGCTGTGGCTTAAACACATCAAAGTCGTCTTAATAGTTATCGGTGCACTTGGTGAATTTCAAAGAAACTATCCAACTATTTACAGCAATTAAGCATCAACGAAGCGACCCCATATGACTTACAAAAAACAGCATTACTTGGAACAGTCCATATTTTACGACGCTACCTGACGGACTATTCTTAGATTCTTGGGTAGAATCTGAATTGTTTGATATCTTTGGTATCACCAGTCGAATTGTTGTTTAAATGATATCTTATTTTGACTGTGTATCAATTATGTGAATATGACTAATAATAATAATAATAATAATAATAATAATAATAATAATAATAATAATATTATTATATATTTTTTCTTTTTTTAATAATAATAAAAACTTTATTATTATTCACATATAATATTTACAATACGTACTTGCCCATTAATCTGCATACAGGTATTTACACGTACTGCTGACATTTTTTTTAAATAATAATACATTTTTTTTGTATACAAGTACATTCTGTATATATCCATATACATTTACATTACATATAATTATTTTTACATTTTATTATATCTCAGATAAATTACATACATGCATACAATAATAATAATAACAATAATAATTTTTTTACGCTTAATATAATACATGACAATTGTGAATAACAGATACTTGCAAGTTAATAATATATTTCAATAATAATAATTTTTTTTCTGTATAATGTGTTATATTCTTTCTTTAGGAGGCATTTCTGATTTCTTCCTCGAAGCTTAGCAGAGTGAGAAAGATAATAGATGATAGATGGCGGTTGTTTCATGGTTATGTTTCTATACTGGTCGCAAGCCAGGTGTTGGTTTTATGTTTGTTGGTACATGCTTGGAAGACTTCAACTGCTATTACAGTCTAACTTTTTTTTTTGCAAGTAGGGTTGGATTTAGACATGGCGTGTTTGTGTAGTGATGGTTTTGAGAGGGGGGTTTGTGATAGGTTGTGTGTGTGCGCGCATGCGTGCGTGTGGGGGGGGGAGAGAAGCAGGAATTGCTCTAATTTTCGTTCTCGCTATAATATTTATATAGCGCCTGTTTCAGCTCTCTGTATGTTCCTAAGTTTCTGTCGTCAAACGACAGTATGTTTATCGTGTCAGGTACGTAGAAGTTTCGGGTGACTCTGCCGTAGTGTTTATTGTACTTATATCTTATGTAGTTTGTTGACTGTGGTCTTGTTATTTGATATGTTGTTCTGGTTACTCTATAGGTTGGGCTGTAGTAATGTTTTAACATGACTGTGTAGTGGTATAAGTGTTTCACCTTAAATATTTCGTGTTTTATCCATGCTTCCTGCATATGTGTAGGTTGTTCCCAGAATATCAGTTTTATCATTTTATCTTGCAACCATTGTAACCTGTTAAGTCTGTAGTCTGCGCAGAATGCGTATGACATGATTGCATATCTTAAAATGTTTCCAGATAATGCTTTATAGATTAGTATTTTTATGTTGGTTGGGGCAATCTCTTTTAATCTGAATAGTTTGCTTGCTATTATCCTAAGCTTGGTATGTAGGTAGTTTGTATGACTATTCCAACTTTGATCAGCATCGAAGTGAAGTCCGAGATAGCGTGTTCTTTTCACCAGTGTGATGGTTGTGGTTTTAGGTTCTGAGCTTTGTGTATAGGAGGATGAATGTCGGATAGTGAGATATTTAGTTTCTATGGACAGGGTTTAGAGGGGTTTTCGAATATCATTAGCTTTGTTTTTCCAGGGTTTATATATATGCCGTTTTCGGTTAACCAGTTAGCCAATTTGATTGATGTCGTGTTGCATATTTGTGTAAGCGATATTTGCATTGCTGTGAATGGATATTATGGCCGTGTCGTCTGCGTCCTGGAAGATTTTACTTTTTAGGGGGAAGGTGGCTTATGTCGTGTGTGTGTGTGTGTGTGTGTGTGTATATATATATATGTTAAATAGAATGGGAGATACGACAGCTCCTTGCGGTACTCCACAGGTTACATGTACCTCTTTGCTGTACATTGATCCGATACCTGTGATGTGCTTCCTGTTTTTTATGTATGCTTTAAACCACTGGCGTAGACGACCTCCAATTCCGATATGTGTTAGTTTCGTTAACGAGGTTTTGTGTGTTAGTGTGTCAAATGCTTTTGTTAGGTCAATGAATACCACTAATGTTGTGCTGTTTTTATCCAATGCAGCGTTTATTAGGTCTGTAAAATCTTCCAGAAGTGTTGCTGTTCCTTTATTTTTTTTGAAAGCCACGATGTGTTTCAGGTATGTGTCCGTTTCGAAGATTTTATTTAACAGTTTTTGTATAACTAAAAGTAAGTTGTTTGAGTGTTTCTTGATGTCTTTTGGTCTGATTCCATCTATCCCCGGTCCTTTGTTAGGGTTAATTTGTTGAATTGCCATTGATGGTTCTTCTTTTGTTACTGTGGGGAACCACATCGACTGGGTTGCTCATGGACCTAGTGGAGAATGTTCGTTTGTGTGAGGAAAGGTTGTTTCTTGTAATTTTTGGACAGAGTTCACGAAGTGCTGATTAAAGTTGTTTGCCAACTGTTTGAGGGATTCTAGGTCGCAGGCAAAGCTGTGTTTTATTGTTTATGAGGTACTGGTTCTGTGTATATTGTCCAGCATTTCATGAATCAGGTGCCAGGTTTTTTTTATGTCATTCTGAGCTGTTGTTAATTTGTTGCTTTAATAGTTTCTTTTTGCCGTTCTAATCTGTGTTGTTAGGAGATTACGTTTTCTTTTGCATTCAGCTTTTAATGTTGAATGCAAAAGAAAACGACTTAAGGGCATCTTTCAATAGGGCATCTTTTCTTTGTATGTCTGTTAATATGTTTTCTCTTATCCATGGATTTTGTTTCTTTTGGGGGCGTATTTTTATTTTTGTTAATGATTTGTTATATATTTTGTTAAATGCAAGTTTAAGATTATTATATACAGCTTCAGCAGAATCTAAAGGTGCTATCTGCATCCAGTCTGTTTTTCTGATTTCATCGTTTACTATTGTTTCGTTTGGAATGCTATAATACTGTTTTTTGTATTATAGTCTCAGTGAGTTTTATTGGTTCTGGTTCAGTGTGCAACTGTAATGCTGTAAAATAATGGTCTGCCAGTTTGCATGTTATGACGGCTGCTGTGTGGCTATTTGGAGGGCCCCTTATATTTATATGATGGAATACAACAACCTAATCAATGCAGGATGAGGTTGTTGTATTTCCGACTATCTCTTCTCGTGTATACGACTGTATGGATGGGGTTATGTTATATGCCGATAAGAGATCTAGGTATTGTTCTCTTAATAATAATATAATAATAATTTTTTCTATTGATTGCTAAAATATTTATACATACAATAAACATCTTGTGTGACATTGCATCTTATAATTTTACAGAGTTCAGCACTAAGTGCTGCAATTCCTACATTGGATTTCAATTAAAATTTTTAATAATACTTTTTTGCCTTTATATTATGTATTTACAACACATGTTCATCTAATATTAACAATGAAGAGCAGCTATCAGCTAACGCCTTTTTATTCCCGTATACGGGAGTAGGCGAGGCCATTTAGCCCTATCTAACTTTTGGAGACTGAGTGGGCAGTTCAATCTCCACTGGTACCAATCAGAGATAGATGGCCCAAGGCTATCACTAATTAAGCGGTACACAGTGAAGAGAGACGACTCAAATGTGCCGCCATCTCGTGGTCTCTAACCCTAACACAATATATTTAATGTCTGAAATAATGTGGGTTCTACGGTCGATTTTCTTGAGTTTACAGGACGAAAAACGCGAGCTTCCAGGAGGGAAAACCCGCTTGCCCGTGCCAGAGATCGACTAACTCGGGAACCGGTCGAAAAAAACTTAGAAAAATTTCCTCTAGTCGCCGACTAGACTCGAAACAAAGTCTTCCTTCGTGCGGTCAAGCGCCGTGGTGTGCAAACGCCACATCCACTGAGCTACACAATGAAGATTATACAGAATTTTTTGTATAATTTTTTACTTTTTTATATTATATTTAATTATATATTTTTATATTTAATTATTAATTATATAATAATATATAATTATATATTATTATATTATATTTAATATATAATATAATAATATTATATATAATAACAATATTAATAATAATATATAATTCAATATTTTTTTTAAAATTTATAATATATAATTTTATTGATTTCTAAAATATTTACACATATACAATGATCATCTTGAGTGACATTCTAACTTATAATGTTCACAAAATTCAGCACTAAGTGCTGCATATATGATTAATTTTCTACATTGGATTTCAGTTAAAAATTTCAATTTTTGCCTCTATATTATGTATTTACAACACATGTTCTTCGAATATTAACAATGAAGATTGTACAGAATTTTCTGTATAATGAATGACTCATATAATAATGTTAATAATAATTATAATAATAGTATTTTTTTTCGCACTGAGAAGATTTATCATACATAGTATTTACGTATATACACATGAGACATATTTTCTGTACATTAAAAAGATTCAGTACAATATGCAGATTTTTTTTTAAGTTTGAGAAAGAGTGATTATTCATACAAATTTCTGCATTTGCTTATAAGGATTGCTTGTAGATGAGTGAGGCAAGTTAATCCCACCTACTTCGAAGCTTGGGTTAGGTTTTATGAAGAGAGTGGGATTTAGCCTTCACTATTTGTTTTGTTGCTACTGTTTATGTACGGAATGTATGAATTGGATGCTAGTGATTTGTGATGTGTATATTAGTGTTAATGGTTTCTTAACTTTGTTGGTATATTTTCCAGAGTTCGTTTTTTAATGTTCTGTAGTTATCTACGTGTTGTAACTTTCTTGGTAGGTTGTTGAGTTGCGTGGGTATCTGATGTGATCTCGCAAAAGAACCGTATGTGTTGTTGAAGGGTGTGGGGATGCAGAAGTAATTCCTTGTTAATGTCATTTAGTGTTTCAGGTTTTTAATGCTCAGAATTCTGTGTATCGCCATGTACTTGTCGGATATTGGTTGTTGCGTGTAAGGTGTCCAGATCACTGTTGATACGATTTTCCTGTATAGTGTTTCTAATTTTGTTAGGTGGCTGTTTGTGTTTGCATAGACTGTTATTCCGTATCTGAGTAGGGATTCGCAGATACTGTGATATAGGAGTTTTTATGTTGTGTGGAATAATGTCTTTAACTTGGAAGAGTTTTGCTGCGATGATCCTGAGTTTGGTGTGTAGGTATTCTATATGTTTTGTCCATTTAAGGTGGGAATCTATATAGAGACCGAGGTATTTTGCGTGTGTTAAAAGTTTGATTTCGGAACATTGGCAGGTATTTTTGTTGTTAATGCAGCAGTATGTGTGACAATATATCGTTAGTGATGCAGGGCGTATGATTCTTGGGTTGTGTAATATCAACATCTGTGTTTTGGTGCCGTTGATTAGAATTGCGTTTTGGTGGAAGTATGTTGTGATTTTGTTTAGGTCTTGTTGTGCTTTACAGAGAGCTGCATTTATGTCTGTGTGGATTGCTAGTAGTGCCGTGTCGTCTGTGTATTGAAATATTTGACTTCTTATGGATATGTTATGAACATCGTTAATGTATATGTTGAATAGAGTGGGTGATAATATGGCACCTTGAGGTACACCGTGTTTTACTTGTATACTCCGACTGTTACATGTACCTATTTTTGTTACTTGTGTTCTGTTTGAGAGGTAGTTCTTGAACCATGTATGCAGTGTTCCTCTTATACCTAATGTGTATAGTTTGGTGAGTAGTATGTCATGTTCAAGTGTGTCAAATGCTTTGGTTAGGTCCAGCAGTATAAGGACAGCATACTTGTTTTTGTCGAGAGCTTTGTTTATTGTGTCGGCGATGTCTTCTAATAAAGTAATGGTGCTTTTTGTTTTCTGAAAGCCATGTTGGTTTTGTGAGATAATGTTGTACTTCTGTAAATAGTTCTGTAGTCTGGTGTGTGTTATTTTTTCTAGAATTTTTGAGATGACTGGTAGTATAGCTATTGGTCTGTAGTTCTGAGTATCGTTTCTTTTGCCGTGTTTGTATATTAGCGTAATTACTGCAGTTTTTAGTTGTTGTGGAATATTGCCTGTGTCGAATATTATGTTCATGAGTTTCAAAAGTATTAGATTTATTTGTTCAAAGTGTGTTATAAGGTCTGTGAGTCTTATTTTGTCTATTCCTGGAGTGGTCTTTGGTTTTAGTTTTAGGAGTGCTTCTTTAAGTTCTTGTTTTGTTATGGGTGGAAAATACATCGTTTGTTGTTGACTTTGTGTCGGTAGTTTTTTGTTCATCATTGGTAGTTTGCCTTTTTTGAGTTGTGTGATGTTGTTTGTGAAAGCATGGTTGAATGCGTCTGCTAGTTCCTCTTGGTTTGTGTCCTGACCGAAGCTTTTTTCAATAAAATCTTGTGCTGAAGTTTTCTTTTTTCGGGTTACTAATTCGTTGAGTGTAGCCTATGTTTGCTTAATGTTGTCATTATATTCTATGAATTTTTGGGAGTAGTAGCGTCTTTTTCCCCTACGAATTTTTGTTGTTAGTTTATTTCTTGTGTTTTTGTATAAGGTTTGTAAATGTGTGCTACAGGGTGACTTAAGTTTTTTCCATAGATTTTCTTTTTCAGTAATAGTATTTAGTATCATCATTTATCCATGGATTGTTGCCTGTTTGTTGCCTCGTTTGTGTAGGTTTTGTTGCTTTTTTGTATATTTCAGTGAACATTAGTTGAAAATTCTCGCATAATGTTACAGGATCGTTTGTTTTATGTAGGGAATTCCAGTCTGTATTTTTTACTTGGTTATCGACAATGCTCTTCAGTATGATCGATTTTTGTCGACTTTTGTGGTGGTGGGAGGGGGGGGGGTAGGAAACGTAATAAAACGAAGTTGAGACATAGTAGTGATCGGCAATTTTTACGTTAATTACTGATGATGTATATCTATGGATGGAAGCCCGTATGTTGATATGATCAATGCATGATTCTGTTAGTGAGTTATTGAGTATTTCTTCTCTTGTTGGGGAGTTAATGGTAGGGTTTATGTTGTACTGACTTAGTATATCAACGTATGTGTTAGTGGTTGAAGAAGCGTGGTCAAGAGTATTTATGTTAATATCTCCTATTAGGATTAGCCTGTGTGTTGTACGCGGTTCGATGCCGCTTAGCCATGTTTCTAACTCGTGAAGAAAACTGAGTGGATTATTATCTGGGGGTCTGTATATTGTGTTTATTGTGTACTTAATACTATCGTGGCTGTTTGTTAGTTCCAAAATTAGTGTTTCCGCATGTTCGAAGTGAGTCTGTATTTCTGTCACATTGTATTTTTCTTTTGATAAATGCCACCTCCTGTTTTGTTTGGTCTGCATAAGTTGTAGGTTTGGTAATTATTTATGTTGTATGCATAAATTTTGTGTCGTTTATGGCAACTTCGGTCAGTATTAGCGCATCTATGTTTATCATGGTATAATTGAGCTGTGTTATCAATGTAAGCCAGTGTTTTTTTATACTTCTTATGTTTGTGTGTACGATTGTGAAGTTGGTGTTGGTGGAAATGTTGTCTGACCATTACTTCAAAAAGTCAAAGACCTTGAAGTTTATGTTGTCTGACTGGATATTATTACTATTATTACGGGCAACTCCAGGGAGTCATTAGACTCATCGAGGGAGGCCCCAAATCATATTCATCACAACTATTTGACATTCATACAGTATCTATCATACCTCGCCTTAAACTCATTCACTGTCACAGCATCCACCATAGATTCAGGGAGCGCATTCCACTCATTCACTACTCTAAAAGTAAAGAACTCAGCTCTAACACCTTTACTAACCACACTTTTGCCCAGTTTCCATGGATGTCCCCTAGTCCTCCCACAACCAGCCCTGTTCTCAAAAATATCTTCTGAATTAATTTTATAGAAACCCTTCAGTAATTTGAATGTCTCAATCATATCTCCCCTCCTCCGCCTATCAACCAATTTTTGCAACCCACAAATCCTCAACCTGTTCTCATACGGTTCATTCCACAGACCTGCTATCATCTTGGTCACTCGCCTCTGGATCCTCTCCACCTCCTCCCCATCAAGAAGAAACCTAGGTGACCAAATCTGAGCACAGTAGTCTAGATGGGGTCTTATCAAGGCTCGATACAGAGGAACAATAACCTGCTAGTCTCTGCTTTTCAACGTATTCTTCAGCAACCAAGTGATTTGATGAGCTGTTTTGGTCACTTTTGCAATGTGTCCCCTAAATTTCAATTCCTTATCTACCAACACTCCTAAATCTCGTGCCTCATCAATTTCCTGGAGCACGGTTCCACCAATGCAGTAAACTGCCGCCAATCTTTTCACCCCAAAATGCATAACCTTACATTTTGCCACATTAAACTGACATCCATTCTCCTTAGCCCAGACCTCCAATCTATCCAAATCATCCTGCAAACTTTTGACGTCATCTGCATTCACTATTGCCCTACCCAACTTCGCATCATCTGCAAACAAATGAACTGTTCCTCTCAGATCATTTCCTATATCATTTATGAACAAATTAAACAGCAGTGGTCCAAGAACAGATCCTTGTGGCACACCACTAGCCACAGGCCGTCTTGTGGACTCTACTCCCGAGTAAACCACTCTCTGATATCTCTCCGTCAACCACCTTCCTATCCATCTCACCAACCCTATGTCCATTCCCATATGCTGCAATTTACTGATTAGAATTCCATGTGGAATCCTGTCAAAGGCCTTGGCAAGGTCCAGTAGAATCACCGTAAACCCATTACCCTTATCCAGTTCAGCCGTCACTGTGTTATAATACGTGAGCAAGTTACTGAGGCATGACCTACCCTTCACAAAACCATGCTGTCCCCGATACAGTATCCCATTTTCTTCTATCCAATCTTATATTTTCCTCTGGACTATTTTCTCTAAGACCTTGACAATGATTCCTGATATGCTAATCGGTCGGTAATTTACAACAGCAGTCTTCGAACCACCTTTATGCAGTGGAACTATTTTCCCCTCTTTCCACCCGCTCGGGACTAACCCAGACCCGAGACTCAAATTAAACAAAATGGCCAAGGGTACTGACAATTCTTTAGCTGCTTCTCGTACAACACGAGCTGGTATACCATCCAATCCCACAGATGTATTGACATTGAGGTTATGCAATAGACTACTCACCTCCACTTCATTAACCACAATTCCCGTATAATCTACTGGTTTATTCGTTTCTGCGATGTCACCACCTGGATGATATACTTTTGCAAAGTGCTCACTCAGTAACTCAACTATCTCAACTGATTCAGTTACCTACCTACCATCGGCATTCTTTAAAATCAATCTGCCATATACATTTTTCCTTTTACTTGCTACATATCTAAAAAACTGTTTAGGATTCTCTTTAGCCTGCATGGCCAATGTTCTTTCGTAATCCTTTTTTGCTTTTCTTACCACACTCGTCACCCTTCTGGCCTGCGCTTTATACCGTTCATGTGCCTGCCGGTCACCCTTCTCCTTAAATTCCCTCCATAGTTGTTTCTTTTTTTGCAACTCAAGTTTAATGGTATTATTCATCCATTTAACCCTTACTTGATTTATTATTCGGACTCTAGGTATACAGTCAGCCATTGCTTCATGCAAGCACTTCTTAACTACCTCCCATGCACTATCAACTTCTAGTGCTTGCAGTTGTACATGCCATGGCACTGAACCAATCAAACTCCTAAGCTTGTCATACTTTCCAGCCCGATAATTCCACATGTTCCCTGTCTTAATTGAAAATTCTACACCTTTAGCCACCTCCCAAGTTAAGACCCTATGATCACTCTCACCGTTTGGTGGCAATGTGGTCATATTTGTTACAGCCAAATCCTCAGATGTAATTACTAGGTCAAGCACTCTCTGACACCTAGTATTTTCAATTACATGCTGTCACAGATAGTTATCCCTTAATAACCGCATAAAATCCAGTTCCTTCCTCCCGTGTGGACTCTCCTCACTCCAATCAATGCGACCATAGTTGAAATCTCCCATAATAATCACCCTCCTTCCACCCATTTCTTCTATTTGCTTGTGCATACTGTCACCACCATCTTTTCCATCTCCTGGTCTATAGCAGCACCCAATTGTATATTTAGTTCTGCTAGCCACAATCTCACACCAAATGGCCTCAAATGTGCTCTTTTCTCTATCCTGCAATTCAACTTCTATTCTCCTTGGCTGGAGTTCATCAGCTATCATCAACAATACTCCTCCCCCCATTTTATTCTCACTGTCATTCCTGAACACACTATACCCATCACATTCAATCCCACTAGTTATATCATCTACAGTCAGCCATGTTTCACTAATACCTATAACCTGTGGTCTGGAAATGCCAACCATGGCCAAAAACAATTCCTTCTTGTTCCTAATACTCCTAGTATTAGTGTACATGAATTTAAGACCCCCATTAGCCCGAATCCTACCTTGATGCCTTATATTAACTATCCCACTCAGATTTGTTGTCCTTATTTGCTCTGGCATATTATATTCATTCTTACATTCAACTGCCTCCATAAGGACTGTATCTCTACTCCCCCCCCCTAACAAATCTAGTTTCCCTGAATTTGCACATCCACTACATTCAGCAACACTTTCTCAAGTCTTCTTACACCATAACCATTCAAATGCAAGCCATCCATCTTATATAGATCCTTTCGCCCATCAAACTCACTCCACACATCCACAAATTCCACACCACTCGTCATACATAACCCACATATGTTTGCTTATGTTTGAGATCTCCATTATATAGTTTTTGAATGAGTTCTAATCTTATTCTTAAGGATGTAAAGAGTTAGTGTTTTATATTAGTAGGCTGTGTAAGTCGGATTCACTTGTAATTATGTATACTCTAGTGTTTTCATTCTTTCCCAAAAATATCTGGGAATACTTTGTCCACAGGAACTTGTACTTTTTCTCTGTTTTTGTCTTCCTTGCTTGTTATAGAAGATTTTTAAAGTATGGAGTCCAGTGTTCCGTTATATAGATTGGTGTTGGGAGTTTCTTATCAGTTAGGATCGTTGTTGTCGGCCTTGTTTTCTTGCTTGCTGTAAGAATGGAGTCTCTCAGATTTCTGTTGGTAAAACGAACGATGATTGGTGGCGGTCTCTTTATTTTAGTGTGGGCCCCGGTTGATATAGGTGATATCTGTGGTTGCGATTTTAATTCCAATTTTGCTGCAGATCAGTTGATTAAGTCTTCTGTATTTTCTTTCGTTATTCCCTCAATTTGAAGTTCTTTTTTTTCTTTATTTTTGTAGCATGTGTTCCATTTGATACTTGAGTGTGTTTACTTTCCGCAATTCTTGATTTTCGCGTTGGAGTGTTTCTTGCGTTTCTATCGCTACCGTTAATTTCGTCTTTATTTCTAGCACGGTTCCTAACATTTCTTCAGAGGTCTCGTTATTGAACAGTACATTATGTTCATACTCCTCGAATTTTTTGTTAATTTGTTCCATGTGTGTATTTAATAAGTCTTTCACCATGAGTTTAAATGAATCAAAGTTATCTATAATTTTAGGATCCGGAAGCGGCTTACCTTGAAGTGCGTCGTTACTTTTCTTTACTTGTCTGGTCTTTGTTCTTCGTTTTCTCACGGCACTGTTGACATCGCTATTCGGTCCGTTTCACAGCTCCTTTTGCTTTCCACGTGCTTTCTGTGATCCCTGAACAGTGGAAGTGTTGTTTTTTTGTTACATCCGGAACACTGTGGCCCGTCCCCTTCATCGCTTAATGGCTTATTGCATTTGTTACAGCTCATTTTGCTTGAACTTCGCTGTCTCGGTGACCTTTCGCCCTTCTTCCCATTAGCGACTATAGTGCGACTTTTAAAATGGCGACGTCCTTTGTTCTTCATTGGCTGGTGACTGCAGTACACTCTATGAACTTCCAACACTGATAATTTGAATCTTACTTATCTGATTTTGGTAATTTGAACGTCCTTGTCTTCAGCGTGACTAATAGAATTAAATAGTAGCACTTTCAAGTTAGAAACATGAGTTAATTAACACGTTAAACCTATAAAGCCAGGAGCAGCGATACAGCGTACGTGCATCTGTCTGCCTACACAGCGCCCTCTGTGAAGTTCTGTTAATAATAATAATAATAACAAGCTAACGCCTTTATTTCCTTGTAGGGAGTGGGCAAGGCCTTTAAACCCTATTTAGCTTTGTTGAGACTGAGTGGGCAGTTTAGTCTCAACCGGTAGCCAATCAGAGGTGGCTAGCCCAGGTCTATCACTAATTACTGAAGAATTTAGATAGGATGGAAATTTTAATGTTATACTGTACTTGAATCGGCAAAAGAGCATTAGATTTTGAAATTTCTCCTGAGTTCAAAAGCGGTATGTAAAGCAGGCGTAAGAAAAGATTCTTCTGTTATGAATGTTCCGATGAAGCGCCAGTTGATCTACAATCTAACTTTAAAATTAGATTTTTTTTCTTCAAGTTTGGGACACTGTTATTAATTCTTTGGCTGAAAGGTAAGTAACTTTTAACATATTTTAGTTTTTTTCCAGTTTCAGGGAAACTTTTAATATGGATGAGGACACTTTAGGAAAACATGGTGATGATTTACAAGTTCTGCTGACCGATGGTGAAGAAAAGGATATTTGTGCTACCGAATTATATAATGAAATATAAATTCTAAAGGACATCATACAGGATAGTTACATATTAGACCCACTGAAAATATTGCAATATATATATACTCGTATATATTCGCGAATGATTTAGATGGCGTCTTTATTAAGGCCTGGTTGGCAGAGTGGTTAGTGTACTTGCTGTCCAGCCAAAAGCTGGACTGGGTTCGAAGCTCGCCGTGGGCATGGATGTTTGTGATTGTCTGTGAAAATACTAGTGGTGATAGTGGCCAGTAGGTGACGTTGTATAGATGATGGTAGGTGTGTTTCGCCGTAGTTGGTGGACTGAGAGACAGAGCTATGGAGCCCTCCCTAGATGAGTTCTTGAACTCCTTGGTGGTGTCTAATATAAAAAAAAAATCAACTAACGCCTTTTATTCCCTTGGAGGTGTCTAATAATAATTAATTTAACAGTTTCGCTTCGAATATTTTTGACACTTCCAGTGTCAGCAGTAAGTAGCGGAAAATCATTTTTAAGACTGAAAGTAATTAAAACATAAGATCTTGTATTTCACTGATTGGACTTTCAACGATCGCAACAGAAGGTGATATCTGCGAGCAACTAGAAACAAATGATTTTGGATGAATGCTTCGATAAAATCAAGAAACGTAAACTTTTAATTCATTTAATTTTTCTCATACATTGCGTTTTCCATTAAAAATTAAATTATTCTTATCATTGTGCAGTTTTTCTGGCTTGTATGCCTCTAGTTAAATAGCTCATAGTCTCATCTCTAGTAATCGATAACTTGTATATCTGTAATTCTAGTCTGTGTGCATTTTTGTATGTTTTGCGATTTTTTCTGTGTTGTTATATGTATTTTTAAAAGTGTACAATTTTATATAAACATATATGCAAAAAAAAAAAGGGAGCTCAACTTTAATTTGCATCGGTGTGCCAGGATCCCTAGAGCTGGTACTGTCCATACCACAGCTTTCTGGCTCTGGACTGAGTGAAATTTTTCATTGTGACATTCAGCCACTATGCCAGAATGTTCCCTGAAAGGGCTGCTCTGTGCTGCTTTATAAAATTGTTGTTCAGAGAACACCTTACCTTTTTGTTAACTTTTTCTGCAATTATGATCTACCTTGTCTTTAATCCTAATCACTAGTTTTTCATGACAAAATTACTAAACTAATTATAAAGTATGGAAAAATTGGTTACTCCGAATATTGATTTCCAAAATTCTCCTCTTTCGGTTTCCTTGGCATTAATTTAGCCTTTTGCTCTTTCACTGTGTGCAAACGTTTCTCTCAGTGGCCGATTTTTTAATAACTCTTGTAAATTCTTCAAAAGCTTTGCAGTAACGATGATTAATGTTTACGGATTTGGTGAATTCTGATCCTAAAAAATTATCATCAATGTCCACTAATACATCCTTAATTCCTTCCCCTCCAAAAAACCTCAAGATTTTAGGTGGCTAAATATGGCTGTAATTTCGGTACAATTGTCTTGGTGGCATTACATTGCAAACATTGCCTTTCGTAGTTATTTATTATTATTATTTTATTTTATTTATTTTTATTTATTTATTTTTTTAATAAAATATCCAGATTAATACGAACAAAGTGGTCACGTATTGGAATAAATTAAATCTTGTTCCACAAGTATGTTAACACTTTTTTTTTCTCATAAGGAAACCTCTTTGTACATTTTGTTTGCCCCTTGAATGTTTGGATTTCAAAATCATGCCCTAAAATCTTCTTTAGCAAAAGATCTATTCTTATATATGGAATCTGTGCTGATATATTTTCTTCGGGATTTTCAGTCCCAACGAAGCAAGCGGATTTTACGTCATTAAAATGCACGTGGTACTACTCTTTGATGTAACTCAGAACTAGTGCTTAAGATCAATCACAGTTTCTTATCAGCTTCTCATTGTTCCCCCCAACTCAATTTTCATGCTTGCATAACCAAGACACCATGATAACCTTCTACAGAGCGCGGCTAAAACTTCTTCCATGTTTACGAAATTTTAATGAAGGCTTCACTTGAAGGTAAATTAATCGGTCTTATACAAAGGTGAAAGGTTTTTCCTTATGGAAACTCCTGGATTTTCATCCTAAAACAGTCAAAATGACCATGTCTGCATAGACAGTTATCGGAAGCAATTGATTATGCAGACGTAATTGAAGAAAATATTTATTATAGACTTTTTCTTCCTCATCACAAATGTTCCACAATATAACTATCTTTATTTACTTGTCGATTGCACAGAAATTATTTGTATTTTTAAATATGCATATGGTCTATTCCCCCCCCCACGCCGAATGGTACTGTTTTTGTGGAAACAGCCTCTACATATTTGTTAGTATTAGCATAAATGATTCGACAAATAGTTTTTGGATGTACGAATTTGTCAACTGTTTGCCGAGCAGAAAAGCCTGCAACATGTCTTGCTATCACAAAGCCTCTTTTAAACTCCGTCATTTCCCTTCTAGAGATTATTTCACTTGAACGCAGTTGCACTGACTTGGAAGCATCATATTCCTCCAGTTATTGCCGGCTACAAATAAGCCATTAGGAAAACGAAAACCAGGACGTCCTCTTAAGCGATTCAACGATGAATTCTAAGGCCGAAACAGGTCATGCTAGGCCTAAATCCTTGATATCACGTTCGCTGCCAACTACGAGTATACTCATAGTTGGTAAACCAGCTACACAAGCCAACTACGAGTATACTCGTATGACGCTTACCGCCGGCAACGAGATTACTGTAGTGACCTTGAAGAAGTGAAAATGCTTGGCTTGTGGGGCTAGCATCAAAACTGTGTATTCTCATAGAACGTATATGCTCTATACAAGCTAACTACGAGTATACTCGTATGACGCTTACCGCCGGCAACGAGATTACCGAGCAATTTCACCTTGAAGAAGTGAAATTGCTTGGTGTAGGGGAACAGACTATGCCGAAGTAGCGTGACAGTAAACGTGATATGTATGATGATGATGATGATGACAAACATGGAACTCATTACCTGACACGATGCATCTTACCCATGAGGGTTTACCTTCAATTCTTTCTAACCAGCATATAAGCTCTTGTCTGGTCATATATCAGAGATATGCTTAATGGAGTACTAAAAATAAGTGATCAGATCTTATTATTATTACTGTTAAGAGAGACCTCCAGGGAGTCAAAAATTCATTGATGGAGGCCATATACCACACACACACCAGCTATCATACTTATTCTTGAATTCATTCACACTGCTTGCACTCAAAACATCCAATTGCAATCCATTCCAATCACGCACCACCCTATGAGAAAACATTCTAGCCCTCACCCCTTTTTAGCGGCATTCATTCTCAGCTTCCAAGGTTGTCCTTTTCCCACCCATAAAATAAAAAATTCCATCAACTGAAATCCTATATGACCTTCCATACATTTGTACGTCTCAATCATGTCGTCCCCTCTTTCTCCTGTTTGTTGGTGTCGTCTGCAGTCTACAAATCACAATCTTCATAATCAGTGTTTCACAAACCTGATATCATTTCAACATTCTCCTTTGCATTCTCTCCACTGTATCAGAATGGAAAGTACGAAACCAGACCTGCGCACATGTCCAAGTGAGGTCTTCTCAAGGCTTTGTAAAGAAGCAAAATGACATCCTTATCTTTACATGTTAAAGTTCGTTTCAGCATTGCTATTATCTTTTGAGTTGTATTTGTAATCTTTGCTACATGGACCCTGAACTTCAACTCCCTATCTACTAACATTCCAAGATCCATAGCCTCTTTAATTTCTTCTAGCATAATCCCACCAATATAATACGATATTGGGTATCAAATCAGAACAAAGTGCTGATTTCACATTTAATGACATTGAACTGACATTAATTTTCCCATTCCCACAATTCCAGCATGTTCAAATCATTCTGCAAGTAACATATCAGTAACATTCCAAATTACCCTATCCATCTTTGCATCATTAGCAAATAGCTCTATATAGCCAGTCAAATCATCCTTCCCAATATCATTAACATACAGATTGAATAACAGTGGACCAATCCTTTTTCCTCGTGGTACACCACTAGTTACCTTAAATCTTGGGGACCACACCCCCCGTAAACCACTTCTTCATGTCTGGCAGTTAGCCGCCCTCTTATCCACGCTAATATTTTATAATCCAAACTCATATTCTTCAATTTATGCAACAGTCATCCATGCTGTACTCTGTCAAAAGCCTTAGCAAAATGCAAAAGTGTCATGTTAGATCAATTCCTCTTGTCTAGTTCAATGATAACATTATTATAGAATGTGAGAAAGTTGCTAAAACATGACCTTTCCTTAGTAAACATATGTTGCTCATTGAAAAGTAGAGATTTACTGGCATCCCATTTCTAAATGCGAGGCCTGAACAATTTTCAGAAATCTTCATCACCACTACTCCTGACATACTGATTGGTCGATATCGGTCTTTGCAATACCCTTGAGCAATAGGATTACCATACATTATTTTCACTCCTGGGGAAACTTCCCTGTTCTGAGACTCATATTAAACAGCCTGGTCAAAGGAATATCCACTTCAGCTGAACACTCTTTTAGCACACATGCAGATATCCCAACTGTCTCTATTGCTGAATTGTTATTCAGCTTGTGCAACATTTCTAATACCACTTCTTCACACATTTGAGTTTCTTCATCCAGTGAAGAGGTAGCAGTGAAGATCTAAATGTATTCACTACTTAAATGATTCTAAAATCATTTAGATAGTGATTACTTACAGATTAAGGTGTTTAATCTGTAAGTATTAAGGTTTTTCAGCAAAATAGAGTACATAATATGGACAGATAAGTCTCTAATTTTAGGACATCTCTATTTATTCTGCATTCAGTTGATATCGGATTACGGAATGAACAATAAGAAAGCTGGAAGAGGATCACTCTTAGAATAATCAGTCGGTAGTCGCCTCCTTTATCTGCAACATTAATATCCCAGTTAGGTAGCTTAGACTGGTTGATAAAATTTGTCGTAAACATCTTGTGGAAAACAAACAGTCTTATCAATGATGTTATTATTGAAACGGACCGAGTCTTATTGGCAGTGAAACAAGAGTATAAACGAGTAAGAAACAGAAAGTGACTAACGTATGTGTTTGGGATAATCTGAGTAGTTTTACTGAGAAGAAAATTTTATACTAAAGTATGGAAAAAATCAACTTGAAACAACTTTCAGATGTGAACTGTACACACAAATATTCAAACATTGGAAATGAAGTAACGAAGTTAGAAAACGTAAACGAAACCCGTAAAGGCTGAGCTGGAAACTCTCAAGAAAGTGATGACTGACTCCCACAGTCAGGCTTGTAATTATAATTTCTGCCAATATAGAAAAAAAATTCATTTTGGACACAGATGGCAACCGAAGTAGTCCATGAAAAGAACAAAAAAGAGCATGTGAACATTATTTATTATGTAAAGATTGTCGATTTTATGGGTCTTGTATAGGGGAAGCTCGTGCATAGAAACTACGGAACTGCAGCACACCCAATTTTTCTCGATATATAAATATATTTATTAATTTATTTATATTTGCTTGTAATATTTAATTTTATCAACAATCCTATACAATTCTCTTATTTTGTATAAAAAATGATAAAAAATCCATCTTGTAGCACTTAGGAGGGCGAAGGTCGCTAGCAGCACTGTATTTACCAACAGTGTCATATTGCTAGTATTTGCTATGCACACTAGTGAAATGAGAGCTATTAGCGTAATGCGGCACTGTTCGTCGCGCAGTTCCACTGGTGTTTATATGCAGTTTGCGCCAGTAGTAGAGTGTTCGTAGTGCTTACGTGTTTACTTCGTCTCTTTAAATGTTTGGACATTACAATTAAAGACATAACATTTGTTACAGTTTTTTTTATTTATTTTAGAACATTATTGGGGTTATGATAATGGATTTTATTTTTAAGTAATTTTGAATTATACTAAACGGTATAATTTTACTGATAAACAATATTTTTTCATGAAACAAAACAAGAAGAATATATTTTATTTTTAATAATATACCAATTATAAAATTATAATTGGTATATTATAATAATAAAATTATACCAAACTGTATAATTTTATTGATTATAAACAATATTGTTTCATGTTTAAATTTTTTAAAATATTTTACCATAATTTTGATATTTTATCCAAACATGTATACACTGTACTTACAATGTGTGTGTGTGTGTGTATATTTCGAAAGTTGCAGCACCCTCTCGATTTCAAGCCACAAGCCGCCACTTGTCTTGTACAACATAGAAGACTACATAAACGTTTTCTGAGCGAGAAAGGTTTGTTTTATGTTGTTTTTTTCAACCAATTCCAAAATTACTCAATGGAAGTTGGCCCTGTTTCCCAAAATAATCTCATGGCTGATCAAAACCTAATGTAGAATAACTCCTGCAAGTGCATACAATTAAACACTAATCATGCATTTAATGGAAGTACTTGTGTGCATTCAGCATGATTGCCTTCATTCTGATATTGAAATAGCGAACTGATATCTTATTATTGTACATTCCTAAAACATTTCCTTGCCGAAATGTTACATTTTATAGAATTATTAAAAGATTCCTACACGAGAAAATGCACTGCTTTCAACTTACCTTTATCATTAGTTTGTTTCGAAAGATAGCCCAAAGAAAGTAATTTAATGAATTTAGTTAAAGTAATTTAAAATATGTTACACTCTCTATCTTTTGAAAAATATTACACTGTAAATGAAACATTTGAAACTTGTATATTGATAGCATTTTTAGATATATATAAAGGAATGGATTTGGTTTTCTTCCCATAGCATTTAAAGCTTCCATGGTCTGAAGCACCAGGGATAACAAGTTGAAGATAAACGAGTAAAATCCATATGGTATGATCGGAGGATGTTGTCGGTACATATTTTCATGGTCATTCAAACCAGTATAAGAACAATTGAAAGTTTATTTGTTCTTCGATGAATCCTCTTTTCACTGGTCTTCGACAATAGGAGTATTCGAAAAGCACATGTGGCTTTACGAATACATTATCATTTTAATGTTATCATTTTCTTCATCATAGTCATTATTTTAACAAGAAACGTGTGAAAGTTTATGAAGTAAGCTTTGATTTCTCAATAGAGAATCGTTAAGAAAAATACAGTACACACGAGTCTTCCTTGACTAGCTCAGACAGTTTCGATGACCTTTGGTTGGAAAAACCTGGTTCGAATCGTGTAGGACACAAAGAACCTTTATCAGGGCTTTTCAACTGAAGGTGAGTTAGCCGGTCTCATACAGAGGAAGGAGTGTTATTCTCCAGAGAGTCTGGTTTTTCGTACATCAGATCACGTATTCCTGCCATTAGCAAACATGCAGTTAACATACATAATACACAGGCCTCATAGCCTGAGTTGCTTCGGCCATAAATCTAACCAAGCCAAACGTCCTCGTCATTTCCAACAATAGAAGGAAAATATGAAGAAGGATCAGAACACCAAGCCAACAATTAGTTTCGACTAAGATTATACTAATGGAATACACATTGATAAAACGATCACTCTAGCCACCTGTCTTTTCTTTTTCTTTTTTTTCCTTCTTGATAGAGGAAACAGTTCAATGAAGGAGATTTGTGGCATTCACAATTCAACAGATATATAAATGAAACAAATAAAAAAAAATTGGCCTGTACAGAGAAAATAGAGGATATATCACTCCGATTATCTAAAGAAGATCACCAGCATCTTGAACAAAAATTTTTTTTCTGAAAATATGGAGAAAAAATAAAAAAGAGACACCCCAGAAAGAAAACCAGTATTTTAAAACCCTTAGAAATTACAAAAATTCTGAGGATCCCTGGCATCCACTAAATGCAGCCATAAAAATGGCTGCATTTAGAGGATGCCAGTCGAAATGTAAAAAGAAAGTTCTTCATTCTAAAGGACACATAATGAAATGACTGACTTTCGTTAATACAAACAATTATGTAGCTTCAATTTAATATTTTTATTTGATAGTTTCGTATAGATCGACGCACTTACAACATCACATTCACTCATTTCTGGTAACATTTATGACATGGAGTGCATATTTAATTGGTGTATGTCATGTAACGAAATTAATTCTTTAGCGATTAGACAACAATTTCCTAAATATTACAACTGGATCAAATATACATCAGAAATAGGAGTATCAGAAACAAAGGGATAGAGTTTGTTGCCTTAGTCAATATGTTCCGACCACAAATTGTAGGTATTAGTGAGACCTGGCTATCAGAATCAGACCTACTGACTCGTATAGGCTGTAATGGATACAGTGCTTTTAGGAAGGATAGAAAGGATAGCAGATGAGAGGGCGTGCTGCTAATGATATCGTATGATTTGAATCCAGTTAGATTTGAGACCTACGACTAATACTAACAGTATTTCATGTGGCACTGAGTTTGAAGCCATCTGGTGTGAGCTGGAATCTAACCAGATCAATTACATAGTGGGGTGTTGTTACAGACCTGGTGGATCGGTTGCTAATGAGGAAGAAAGGCATCACCAAATACAAAAGAGGAGCACGAAAAGAGTATTCATAATGGAAGACTGTAATTATCCAAATATTGATTGGTAGTAGTAGAATCTCATGAGAAGAATGAAAATGCATTTATTGAGCTGTTGCGGGACAACTTCCTCAAGCAGCATGTGACAGAAGGAACTCGAGGGCAAAGAGTGTTAGATTTGATTATAGTGTCAGAGGGCGATTTTAAAGATGTAACTGTTCTTCCTCCAGTTGGTGACAGTGATCATGCGGAACTCACTTGGGAAGTCACTAAATTTATGAATGTTCCATTCAGAAAAGGTTACATGCTGAACTATAAAGCAGAAAATTATGAACAACTGAGGAATATACTCAGTTCAGTAGAATGGGATCGGTTGCTGCATGGAAAGAATATCGACAGCATGGGAAGCATTTAAAACAATAATTAAGTGATGCGATATTAGAATGTATCCTGAGAGTTCGAAGAATAAATAGAGTAGGAGTCAAATAGATGCTTAATCTTATTAAGCAAGAGATTCGTACTAAAAGGACGATGTCGATGGAATACCATATGCATAAAGATGATGTCCATCACGAAAATTATAAGCAGCAGGCTAGAATAGTCACAACTGTTGTACGAAAAACAAAGTATGTATGAAACGAAACTGGCTCTGCTTGCTAAAGACAACCCAGAAGAATTCTATCGATATGCTGCAAGTAAAAGAGAGAATTTATATGGAAGAATAACTCTTCTAAATCCAGATAGCGTGAGGGTTACTGATGCAGAAGAGGTTGTTCAGTTAATCAGTGCCCATTTCGTTAAAAGCTATCAACCTGGTGAACTCAACATAGAGCTCACTGTTACCTCTTCACTAGATGAAGAAACTCAGGTGTATGAGGACGAGGTATTAGAGCTGTTGCATAAATTGAATAAGAATTCAAAATACACAATAGGGACTGATCGGATATTTGCGCGTGTGCTAAAAGAGTGTTCAGCTGAACTGGACATTCTTTTGACCAGGCTGTTTAATATGAGTCTCAGAACAGGGAATATTCTGCAAGGATGGAAAGAATGTATGGTAATTCCATTGCACAAGGATAGTGCAAAGACCGATGTAACCAACTATCGACCAATTAGTATCTCAGGAGGGTTGGTGAAGATTTTGGAAAAATTGGTTATGGCTCGCATTCAGAAATGGGTTGACAGTGAATCGCTACTTTGCAAAGAGCAACATGGGTTTACTAAGTGAACGTCATGTTTTAGCAACCTGCTCACATTCTGTAACAATGTTATCATTGAACTAGACAAGGGGAATTGATATACCATGATACTTTTGGATTTTGCTAAGGCTTTTGACAGAATACACCATGGCAGACTGATCAATAAATTTGAGATAATGGGTTTGGGTTATTGAATATTAGCATGGTTAAGAGGATGGCTGACTGACATGTACCAAAAAGTGGTATACGAGGGATGTGAGTCTGCAAGATTTAAGGTAACCAGTGGAGGATCAGTGCTTGGTCCACTGTGATTCACTTTGTACATTAATAATATTGGGAAGGATTTGCCATGTGACATACAGCTATTTTCTGATGATGCAAAAATAGGTAGGGTAATCAGAAATGCTTCTGATATGCAGTCTTTGCAGAATGATTTCAATAGGCTGGAATTGTGGGCATGTGAAAATGGATGTCGGTTCAATGTCAGTAAATATAAAGTCATTTATTTTGAAGTGTTAATAGATAGGAAACTGAAGTTCAGGGATGATGTAGCAAAGATTAGCAAATACAACTCAAAAGTAATTGCAATGCTGAAACGACCGTTCACACATAAAGATATGGATGTTATTCTGCCTCTTTACAAGGTCTTGATAAGACCTCACTTGGACTCTTGTGCCCATGTCTGGTCTCCTTGTTTCTGTTGTGATTCTGATATACTGGAGAAAGTACAACGTCGAGTATTGAAAATGATATCAGGATTGTGGAATACTGATTATGAAGACAGTTTGAGAATTTGTAGACTGCAGACACTGGAAAACAGCAGAAAGAGGGGTGATATGATTGAGACTTACAAACTTCTGAAAGGGTCACACAGGATATCACCTGATGGAATTTTTCAATTTATGGAGGGTGTGGAAAGGACGAGAGGGCATCCTTGGAAGCTGAGAATGAATACCACCAAGAAGGGGATAAAGGCTAGACTTTTTTTCTCAGAGGGTGGTGTGGGATCGGAATGGATTGCCTTTGGATGTTGTGAGTGCAAGCGGTGTGAATGAATTCAAGAATAAGTATGATAGCTGGTGTGGGGGGCCTCCCTCGATGAGTCTCTGACTCCCTGGGGGTCTCTTAAAAATACTACTAATAATAATATATTCACCACAGCATTCAGAAAATAATAATAGTCAGATGTTTCAGATATACCTTTGCCATGAAGGGTTACCTTAAATTATCAGTATTAAATTAATAGTATTACTTGGAATACGGGCTTATTTTCTAATTGTAAGTGGACCTGTATAATTAGTTATATGCCTTAATATTCAAATAAACCAGTTTATTGTAAAGCATTCCCTGTTTAAGCAGTAATTACTAAACTGAAAGGAACAGAAGTACAAGTTCAGTGTCCCTTTCAGGACGATAAGAAATATGATGTTATCTGATCACATATCTATTAGTTAGACCTCATTTCAGTAATAAATCTAAAACTACCCTTTTAATGTTAAGAGAATTTAACATTTTATCTTTTTTAGAACTAAAAATCGATGTAGCATTTAACCAAATTCGGTGAAAAACGTTTTATGACAATATAAGAAGGATTAATAATCTGAAAAGAATTTTTAAATATCGACTTGCAAGAAATGAAATCAAATTCTTTCTCGTTACCTCTTTTATTTCGGTAACTGTGGCACTCTTATGGTAGTTGCACATTAGACTGAAGTTTTCAATCCATTTATTTTAGTTAAAGCATTATTAGGAAAATATAACGGTTAAGATAAGAGTTTGCTATGGAAAAGAATGGTATAATATGAGAGAATATTCCAGTTTCAGAAATGAAACTTGTACATTGATTTCACTAAATTCTTTATGGTAATTCCACTCACCCAAAAATAGGTCGTGAACGTATCGCAGATTCAGAAACAAGGATTGTTAAAATAAGGTTAAGAATGTCCTTATCGAGATGAAATATGAAAACTTTTAAGCCACTTTCAAGCATTCCTGCAGGGTGCCATGGATATTGTGAAATCTTGCACGATCTGTAATTCTATAAATTATCATGCTCAGTTTTACCAGTGTTTTAAGTCAGGAATATACATAAGATGTGATATAAAATTGATATCAAGTGTATATGTAATAATAGTTAATGATATGTATGGTTTGATATTGCTTGCAAAACAATTATGCTCAGCAAAAAAGAAAATAATCGTTCTTTGTTAAATAATGAGTCAAAAAAAAGGTTGCCTGCCTGGATTAATGAAGAACAAAAAGAAAGTCCTGAACGAAAAAGTCTCAGAGACTTGCGAAGGTTAGACAGAAGAACAAAGGCTTCGGTAAAAGAGCGGGAAAGTGAGGTCCACACTCCTAAGAGTGAGTGCATAAAATGCGATAGTGAAAGACAAAGAAAAAAATATATATATATAAGCGACCCCGTTAGTAAGAAGGGAGTTCCCAGTTTCTCAGCGCATACCCTTCCCTGTTACCACCGGGGATCTGTGGCCAGGAGCCAAAAGACAGGCCTCGCTGATATTGTCCCACATATATCCTATCGTACTCATCCATCCATCCTAGGACGGGTTGATTTCCCCCCCCTCCCCAATGAGGAGGCTTACGACTAGTTATTGCAGTCGGGTCATCACTCCTTACTGCATCCGCTAATGGCAGTATTTTTGGCTGCAATCCGTGTGTGCTCACGGGACCAGTTTGCCTGCTTTCGGGAGGAAAACCGCAGATAAACTGAGGAGAAAAACTATGCTGTCCACGCCCAAGACCGGCTAAGTTGAATGTCTGAGAAAGATTCGAGGAGCTTAAGGATCCTTAAGCTCCTCGAACCTAGGACACGCCTTTCCTAGGCATATAGTTGCGAAGCGTAAAGCCACTAGACTAACAACTGCTCAGGAATAATCCCGATTGAAGGCTACCAGTCGTCAACTACCAAGTAAAAGGAGAAAGGGAACATCACTCGTAGTCCGCATCGAACTACCATAAAGGAAGAAGTTCATTGCCACGACTTCCTGGAGAATAGGAGCAACGTTATAATCAAGACAGAAGAAGGGACATCCTAACAGAACTTTCATTGAGTATGAAAACTGTTTGTGAAGGAAGATCTGCAAGTAACCGGGATAAGTTAGTACTCTTGTGGCAATTAGCTGTGAGAGAGAGAGAGTGTGTAATGAGCCATTATTTTAGTAGTGCAGAATATGTCAGAAGGTTAGCCTCAAACTGTCTGGAGCGTTCATCGATTTACATTACTGCAAGGATTATGTCGTTTAAAAGCTTAGAATCAAGATTTAGAAAAGCTAGGAAAGTGTAGCTTAATCTATTTGATGTTTGTTCTGAACATGCATTTCTCAGTTATAATAAATGACTAGTAAACAACACGCTGATCTGATACTTGTCAATGCACTATCTCCAAAAAAAAAAAAAAAAAAACAGCCTGTGTGCTAGTAGTAAGTTGTCACGACTAACCTACTGCTTCAATGAGATAAAGAGAAAACTCCGGTTATGGTGACGAGTCCCTGCATTATTGTTAATCCGCATTCCAATCCCTTACTCGCGGAAGCGCAGTCTGGCTGGAGCAGTCGGAAAAAAAAATTGCAGAATATAAAGCAGGTGTGTCAAATTCAATTGAATCATGAGCCATTTGCCATAAAAGTATATCTCAAGTGGCCCGCAAAATTTTTTTCGACTAAAAAACTGCACTAATTAAAATCGAAGGGGAGTGAAGAATGAGTATAAATAAATTGGAAATTAATAATGAAACTTTCATTTAATATAAGTCATTACAAGACATAAAATAGTAGTGTAATGATTACGACAACTCAAAAAATATAGAGAATATTTTATTATATTAATATTTACAATATATAGCATTTAGACGAAATTAAACCGAAATTAAATTTTACTTGAACAAATTAAATATTTATCCAGTCTAAAAAAGTATAAAATCTCATTAATAACCATCACAAAAATTTACAGTCTCCTATTAGTTTGAATTGTTTGTGTTGAAATAAAATACTTTTTTTTGGGGGGGGGGGGGTCTATATTTTGGAAAAAGATGATAATATTTTGAGGTTAAAGTATATATACTTGCATAATATAATTATAGTAATTTTAAGTAATTTAATTGTATTATTTTATTTTTCCCGACACTTGACAATGTTTATTGTTAGCCAGCTTGCCGAAATTTCACTCAACGATTGAGCGCATACCACCTTCATTATGGCAGAAAGATTGGCGTCGGTTAGGCTTGATTTGTGGGCGTTTTGTCACCTTTCATACATAAGAATAATTGTTCGCATTAAAGAGAGCTTCCAAAATAACTTAGAATATTCGCTGAAAACTTTTTATTTGCGGATATGTTTGACCTAAATTTTTATATTCTCTTTTAGAATGGAATCATTTCGGAAATCAATAAACTCCATTTGAATACAAATAGGAGCATTTTCGACATGAAGGAAAAAGGAAAAAAACCTTCTTCTTCTTCTTCTTGCACCTTAAAATGTTTAAATCGCCTAATAAAATTCTTCTTTAATTGAAATTTATGAATAGACTGCGATTGCTCGTTTACCCGTTCCTGAAGCTTGGTATTGCGATTCATGTGAGCCACCATGTCGCACAGAAAGTGCAAATCACACTGCTGTAAAAAAGTTTCGATTTCAGGGGAATTTTCAATCTTACCTTTATTGAACAAGATACTCTTTTATTAGAGGAAATAAGGAATAAATCGTTCCTAGAGTTTTCCTCTGCTTAACCATTTTACATTTGTAAAATCATTAAGATCATCAAAAGTGCAGTCACCATTTTTCTTTAAAACACTTAACAAATTGTCGATGAATGAGAGAGCTAGCACAATTTCAAAAGAATGATTTGATACATTTTTCAAAGTTGAATAGGTTTCTAGAAAATAATGACTATAATTTCTCTCATGCTAAAGATGATCTCTATGTAAACGCGATCAAAAATCTAGATCAAAAATTTGAATCACGAATTTGAAAATTTTGAAATTGATATTTGATTTTTTGCATGATACATTTCGATTTGACTTACAATTTTTTCTCTTTGGATAAGCATGGATTTGAAGAAGAATGCTTTCCCTGCAAAGTGGAGAATAAAAGGTAAACGAAATGTTTTATCAGAGATGTGTCTCACTATTCTGACAAATTGGAGTCTTCTAAATCTAAAGATAGCCGTTTCAAAATTATTTTCCATGTTTGCCAGTCTGGTTCCTAGTGGCTATCGTATCCGCTCTACAGCCAAAAGGCTGGGGGGTTAGAATCCCTACGTGGGCATGGATGTTTGTAATTGTCTGTGAACATACTAGTGGTGGTCAGCGATAGAGGGCGTTGGTATAGATGATGATGAAGGTAGTTGTGGTTGATGGAGATGAAGAATTATAGGGTAGGTGCCCTCGCTCAATGAGTCTTTGGACTCCCTGGAGGTGTTACGTAATAATAATAATAATAATAATAATAAATCTATAGAGGTATGCGAGTCAAAATTTTCTATGCTAGATTTCCTGAAGTCTAGATACAGATCTCCACTGACTGACATAAATTTAGAGGCATTGCTAATATGCTTATTGAGGATAGATATTAAGCCAAATTTCATGACTCATTGATGAAAAACCCTAGAATTTTCAAACAAAGAATATTCCCTCTCAGTACTGTTCTTAGTTATCCATTTGTGAGTCATTTTGACGACTATGGTCACTCCTATACCTAAATTTCATGAGACTCGTTGATGAAAAGCCCATCAATTTCCCCATCGAAGGTAAGTTGAAATGCAGTTATTTCGATTAAACTAACACGTTTCAGTTATTTCCATTAAACTAACACGTTTCAGTTATTTCCATTAAACTAACACGTTTCAGTTATTTCCATTAAACTAACACGTTTCAGTTATTTCTTATTATTTTTCTAAAACATTTGCATAATATAGCCAACATTACTTTCATTTGGCACACTTTAAGTTGTGACCACAATGAATAAACAGTTTTCCCGCCTCTGATCTGCAGAATGGGGTGCTGATAGTTGTTCCTTGCTCTGCATTTATTGTGCTCTTGTACATTCAAATCTTGATTATGGGTCCCAGATCTGCACTTCTGCAAGGAAGAGCACACATTGGTGGTTGGACCCGATCCATCATCAGGGTATTAGATTAGCTACCGGTGCTTTTCTCACATCACCCATTCAAAGCTTTATGTTGAATCAAATGAATCCCGTCTATTACTTAAATGAAAACATTTATCTTAATTGTGTCCTAAAATTAAAGTCCCTTCCAGATCAACCTACATTGACTAGTCTCTTTTATCAATGTAAAGAGGTCCTATATCACACACTTCAGACTGGTATACGTCCTTTTTGTTTGCACTTTGAAGACACTATGGATGCTATTAGAATGAGTGTTGACAATATTACTTGTGCCAAACAAAATAGAATTCCTCCATGTCAGGCTTGTCCCCAACCTGCAATCTCTCACTTTGCCAACTACAAAAGTCTCGACATTGTCATCTCTTTACCTGCAGTGAACACAGAGCAGTCCACTCTGATTTCTTGCCAATGTATGCTGATGGTTAAAGATCAGAGATCTCTGTTAACTGTGCTGCTGTGTTTCCTAACATTACAATCTCCAAACGGATCTCACCCGATTGTAGTAATTATACAGCAAAGTTGCATTCCCTTTCAGATTGCACCTATGCATATCAAACAAAACTCATACCAAAAGTGTTAAATTATATAGACTTTGAGTTCTTTACAGGCTATCTTCTTCCTGGGGTATAATCAACATCCAGAGCTTGGCAACGTGTTCCAACTCGTGCACACTATCTGATCAAAAGTATCCAAACACTCCCCACCTCTGTAATTTGTAAACTGACGTCTAGATGTCACTGCAACCTCTTTACTTGCTGGTATAAAAGGAGGAACGGAGATATGTGTTGTTCAGTGATAAGAAGTGCGAGCAGAATGTCAAGGGAGCTCAGTGACCTCGAACGTGGACTAGTTATTGGTTGCCACATCAGTAAGAAATCTGTCAGAGACATTTCAACCCTCCTCAAATTGCCCAAGTCTGCAGTTGGTGATGTGATTGTGAAGTGGAAACATGAAGGCACAACCACAACAAAACCATGGTCGGGCAGGCCGCGTTTAATGACGAACTTCAACGTCGAGTGTTGAAGTTCGTTCGTGGAAATCGCCAGACATCGAGGGAAACAATCACCCAGGAGTTCTGCAATGATACAAACTGTCCAAGCAGACCCATGACTGCACGTTGCGAGTTAAGAGGAATAGAGTTCCATGGTCGAGCAGCTGCTCATAACCCAAACATTTCTCGTACGATAAGTGCTGCCTGCTGTGGTGTAAACAGCGATGCTACTGGACAGTCGACAACTGGAAGCGAGTGATTTGGAGTCATGAATCACGCCTTATCATGTGGCAGTCCAATGAGCGGTTCTGAGTGTGGCGAATGACTGAAGAAGATTCCTGCAAGCATGTGTAGTGCCAATAGTGAAATTTGAAGGAGGTGGATTTACAGTGTGGGAGTGTTTTTCATGAAATGGAATGACCCTCTTATAACACTACAAGGGAATCTAAATGCAGAAGGGTATACAAGGACATTTTGACCCATTGTGTACTATCTCCTGTAGAAGATAAATTCGGTGATCACTATTGTCTGTATCAGCATGACAATGCTACCTGCCATAAAGCAAAGTCGGTGAGGGAATGGTCTGCATGCAATAACGTTCCAGAAATTGACTGGCCGGCCAAGAGCCCTAACCTGAATCCCATAAAACAACTTTGGGATGGAATAGAAAGCCGAAATGGCTCCAGATCCCAATGACCCATATCATGAACTGTTCTAGCTACAGCTCTTCAGGTAGAATGGGTTGCCATTCCTCCAGAGACGTTCCGACACCTGGTAGAAAGTCTCCCCGGTAGAGTTAGAGCTGTCATAGAAGCAAAGGTTGGACCCACCCCATATGAATGTCCACTACTGGAAAGCATATCACAGGGAAAGTCTGATTACAGTTTCGAGTAGGTGTCCGGGCACTTTTGATCAGATAGTGTATAAAATAATGACCTTTAATTTCGATGTTTGGTTGTGTTGGGTTCCCAGCCACATTGGAATTGAGGGAAATTACCTTATAGCTAAAGCTGCTAGATGAGATCATACTTTCTTGACGTGCTGCTGGACCGTCCCATATGCTGACTACACACAGGTTATGAACTCAAAGTTAATTGCCTAAGGGCAATACTAATGGTGGGAAGCACAGACGAGCAAACTCAATGAGATTAAGCCTGAAATTAAGCACCAGAAGTTTAGTAAATGTAGGAAGAGAAGAGAGGAAGTTATTCTTGCTAGGCTCTGCTTAGAGCACGGTTATTCGCACATATCCTAATTTAAAAAGGGCTGATGACCCACCTATTTTTGAGAAATGCAACACCCGTCTTTAGTCATTATTTTGGTGGAGCTCAAGCACTTCATGACAAGTGTCATTTTTGCTTTTTTGGCCAAGTCCTATACATTTAGATAGATGTCATCAGGCTTGAACAAATTGTATGAGGTTTTAAATTTTTTGGAAAACATTAATTTATTCAGATGTTTGATTATAAATTTGTGTATGTGTAGATACCGCATTGTAGATACTAAACCATATATATACATTTTATTTACTCATTTATTTTCTTATAACTTTGAACATATATTTTATATTTTTTACTATTTACACCTTATAACAATACAGCTATTTACCTGTCAGGACCCAGAATACTGCTTTAACTCGTGTCCTGGAGCAATATGATCTTCGCTATCCTTGCGCCATGAAACTGCAAATCAGTCAATCAATCAATCGACCCATTTATGGAAGCAGAGGCTTGTACTACTGCCTGCTTTCCTGGTACTTGCTGTAACGTTCAAGTAGTGCATCCCAGTTCCCATTCATGTAAGAGTGTGTTTCCAAAGTGCACTACCCAGTATTTGTTTCCCCCTACAAACCAGTAGCCAAACATAGGAAGCATCAGTTTGGTTGATTCATTTCTACCCCATAGTCCTGTTAGGTTTTATGTGCATTTACTTGGACTCCTGAGGCTGCTTGGCATTGTTGTTATGTTAGAGAAATCCTACCCTTTTTCAGGCTATAGCAGTAGCATTATCAGCTTATGCTGCCAGGATTATGCATCTGAGAATTTGGCTGTAACGAATATGACCAGGTTGATACCAATTGGTGAGAGTGATGATGGGGTTTGACTTGGGAGGTGTGGAATTTACAAATAAGACAGGGTACATGTGGAATTATCGGGTTGGTAAGTATGACAAGCTTAGGAGTTGATTAGTACAGTGCCATGGCATGTACAACTACAAGGGCTAGAAGTTGACAGTGCATGGGAGGCGGTTAAAAAGTGTTTGCATGAAGCAATGGTTGACTGTATACCTAGAGTCCGAATAATAAATCAAGTAGCAGTTAAATGGATGAATTACACTATTAAGCTTGAGCTGAAAAAAAGAAACAACTATGGACTGAATTTAAGGAGAAAGGTGACCGGCAGGCACAAGAACAGTATAAAGCCCAGGCCAGAACGGTAACGAGCGTGGTAAGAAAAGCAAACAAGGATTACGAAAGAACATTGGTTAAAGATAATCCTAAGCAGTTTTTTCGATATGTTGCAAGTAAAAGAAAAAAATGTATATGGCAGAATTAAAATTAATTAATTAAAAGAAACACGTATTAACCACAGTGAAAATTATTTAATTGTAAATATTTCATCCTAAGTATCGTAGGACATCATCGGTACAGTAGTTTTAAACAATAATAGGAACAATATACCTATTTAGGGTGCATGATTACAATAGAATCTCATTAAACGTGCATAACGTGCTACAGAAGTAGCAAAAAAAAATTATTTAACACAATTTTGTATGACAATATCCCATACTTTAGGAATAGTAAGAACGTCGTTGCGGTTTAAGTTTGGTCTGTGAAGTAGGGCTTCAGAACTTTCTTTGAATAAACGTTCATGTTTATATAAAGATCTATGTAAAAGTTTAGACTTTCCCAATGGATCCTATGGTTTGGATTTTCAATTCCATGTTGAGAGAGGCCAGATTTCTGTGGTTTAAAAAGACGAATGTGGTCTTGATGTTCCGAGATACGTTTCTGAACAGACCTACCTGTCTGTCCAAAGTAAGATAATTTGCACGAGCATGGAATCTCATAAACGCCAGGCAACATCGAAGGTGAGAATTTGTCCTTAGGAGAAGGTAACGAGTTGTAAATTTGGTTGATAGATTTGTAAGTAATGGCAAAATTGTATTTCTTCATAATTTTAGAAAGACGTTCTGAGATGCCTTTAACGTTAGGTATGGAAATCCTATGGACTTCTTCCTGTCTAGTTTGATGTGTGGAGAAATGACTGATTTTTTGAGTTGTTTTAGGCTTATATCCATTTAGGATGGCAGTATTTTTGATTACTTCTAATTCCTGGTTTAAAGATTCTTCAGAGGAGCAGAATTTGTATGCTCTGGAAACTAGTGACTTAATAATGCCAGATTTCTGAGATGGATGATGAGCAGAAGAATTGTGAATGTAGCGCCCTGAGAATGTAAGCTTCCGAAAGACAGATGTGGGGATGGAACCGTCTTCTTTTCTTTGGATGTGTAGATTTAAAAGGAGATACCCTGTGGAGATTCGTTTTCTAACGTAAAGTTGATGCGATGATGAAGAAGGTTAATTTTATCTAGAAACAGTTGTAATTCATGTTCGGGATGATCCAAGACTACAAATATGTCGTCGACATATCTTAACTAAATTTTTGGTTTGTGTTCAAAAGTGAATATTTTTTCCTCAAGGTGTTCTAGAAACAAGTTTGGTGATATAGGAGATCCCATTGCTGTTACTTCTTCTTGCATGTAAATTTGACCTTTCCAGGCGAAGTAACCTGATGAAATAACAAACTTGAACAATTCAACTATATCAGACGGAAATTTTTGAGTTAGTAATTCTATTGTGTCTTTATGGGGAATGTTTGTGAAGAGGGAGACAATGTCGAAGCTGATTAACAAGTCAGTTTTTGATAATTGAATGTCTTTATTTTTTGTGTGAAACTCAGTAGAATTTTTGATTGAAGAGACTGAGTGGCCTATGTGAGGGCAGAGAAGGTTAGATAAGAATCTTGATAACTTGTACGTTGGAGAGCTGATACAGTCTATGACGGGTCTAAGTGAAACATCAGTTTTGTGTAGCTTAGGTAAGCCATAAATTCTAGGAGGTCTTGCATGGTATGTCTTAAGTTTTTTGATTGTTTCTTCATCTAAAGAGGAGGTTTCATTACGTAGCTTATTTAATTTTCTGAGGACGTTTCGTAGGATCATAATCCAATTTGACGTAAGTATTACGATCTCAAAGAAATAAATTCATTTTTCGGTCATATGAATTGGTATCAAGAACCACAGTGGTATTTCCTTTATCAGATCTAGTAATGATTATATTTTTGTTACATTTTAAGGAAATAATAGCTTTCAATTCTGATGGTGGGATATTTAATTCTGAAGGTTTGGCATTGTAGATCACTTTAGTTACTTCAAATCGAAGTCTGTTGGCTTCAATACTGGAGAGATGTTTTACGTTTCTTTCTATATTATTTATGAAGTCTAAATATGGGAAAACACTTTGGTGAAATCGCAAACTTATGGCCTCTTGCTAGAACATTCAGGAACAAAAGCAAACATCACTGGGAGTAAACGATGTCAAGTTAAGAAGAAGCAAAAAAGATGTTGTGTTGTATAGGAATTCTATAATTAAGGGTGTGAAGGATGGTAGAGTAATTAACGCGTGTTATCCAGGGTCAAAGATTAAGGATATAACTGGGACTGTGAAATTGCAGAAAGATAGAGTGAGTGAGATTATTGCAGTTATAGGGACGAATGATCTACGTAGCAAAAGATTTTCTGTAAGAAGGGATTTGAAGGATTTAATGATAGCAATGAATGCAAAGAGTGAGAGTGGAAAGATCATGAGTGTGCTACCACGATTTGATTGTGATGAAATGAACAGAACAGCAATTATAGTAAATGGAATGCTGTCAAGATTGTGTAAAAGGTTTTGCAAAGAAATGAAACTGAATATTCATTTTATGAATGTCTGGGATGAGTTTGATAAAAGGAAGGAGTATTTTACGCAAGATGGTTTGCGCTTAAATGGATTAGGAGCTTGGCATTTAGAACATTTACTGATAAAGGACAGAGTAAAGGGTCATAAACAGGGAAATGGAATTTGCTTGGGACGCAGGTGATAGAGTCAGCTGTAAATAGTACTAAGGTCATTAATCGTTGTGAAATTGGGATTAATTGTTCGCAGAATGTTAACAGTATACAGAGTGGGGTAATTCGCACACATAGATATTATGGGAGGAAGGGAGTATTGCAGTTTATGTATACTAATGCTCGAAGTATTAGGAATAAGTGCGAAGAATTTTTGTTATTACTTATTACAACATGGCCAAAAATTACAGGAATTAGTGAAACTTGGTTAACCAAGAATGATATAGTTGTTGGGATTGAATGTAAGGGGTACAGTATTTTCAGGCAGGACATAGATAACAGAATGGGGGAGGGGTTTTATTAATGATAGACGAAACATTAAAGCCAAAAAAGATAGAAGTGCCTCACTGTGATAGGTATGTAGAGGGCAGTTCATTAGAGGCTGTTTGGTGTGAGATAGAGATTAACAAGGTGAAATATGTAATTGGTTGTTGCTATAATCCAAGGGGAATAAGGGAGAATGTATATAGCATGTATTGGCAAATTAGCACGATGAGTGAAGGTCAAATAATTATTATAGGGGATTTTAACTTTGGGGACATAGACTGGGGAAAGGAATGGTCACAAGGAACAAAGGAAATGGAGTTTATACAGTTGTTAAGAGATAATTACCTGAGACAGCATGTGATGGAAGAGACAAGAGATTCTAGAGTGTTAGATCTGGTCATAACATCGGAGAACATATCAATAAGTAATTTAGTTACAATGTCTCCACTTGGGCAAAGCGATCATGTGGTCTTAACCTGGGAGATTCAAAGACGTGCTGAATATTCTATTAAGAATGGGAATATGTGGAATTACAAGGATGGTGATTATGGCAAGCCGAGAAGTCAGCTTTCAACTGTACTATGGCATGAGAAATTCAAGGGGAGAGATGTTGATGGTGCTTAGGAGATTCACAAGGAACATTTGAAGAAAGCTGTATTAGACTGTATTCCCAGAGTCAGAAGGAGAAATGAAGTAGGAGTAAAATGGATGAATAATACAATTAAACAGGAGTTGCAGATAAAGAAAAGGTTGTGGAGGTCATATAAAGAAAAAGGTGATGAGCATTCCAATGAGCAATATAAGGTACAGTCAAAGAGAGTAACCTGTATGATAAGGAAAGCCAAAGCTAATTATGAGATGAAGCTAGCTGATGAATCTAAAAGAAACCCTAAAGAGTTCTTTCACTATGTGGCTAGTAAAAGGAAGAATATCCATGGAAAGATTACTTTAAAATGTGTTGGTGGTAGGGAAATTACTGAAGCTAATCAAATAGTTGAGTTGCTTAGTGATTATTTCGCAAAAGTGTACCATCTTCGTGGTGATAGTGCAGTGTCAGATGTGCCATTGACTGATGAGAGTATAGAGATAGATGAAATTGAGGTGTTTAATATATTAAAGAACCTTAATGCTAACACTGCCATTGGGTAAGATGGCATATCGGCCCATGTGTTACGAGAATGTGTAAGAGAATTAGCAACTCCTCTAACCAGAATGATTAATTTAAGCCTCAAGTCTGGTAAAGTGCCAATAGAGTGGAAAGAGGGGAAAATAGTTCCATTGCACAAGGGAGGCTCTAAGACTGAGGTTGCAAATTATAGACCAATCAATATATCTGGAGTGGTGGTTAAGATTTTGGAGAAATTGGTTAAAATTAGAATTCAGGACTGGGTGGACAGCAATATGATACTTTATAAGGGGCAACATGGTTTTGTGAAGGGTAGGTCTTGCCTAAGTAATTTGCTTACTTTTTATAATAAAGTAACAGTGGAGTTGGATAAAGGAAATCCTTACTCAGTGATACTGCTTGACTTTGCAAAGGTTTTTGACTGGGTTCCACATGGAACTCTGTTACATAAATTAGAGCAAATGGGTTGGATCCGAAGATTGTGATTTGGAATAAAGGATGGCTGGTGGACATATCTCAAAGAGTGGTTTATGGAGGAACTGAGTCCAGGAAAAGGCAAGTGACTGGTGGTGTACCTCAGGGCTCAGTTCTTGGTCCTCTATTGTTTAATTTGTACATCAACTATATTGGAAATACCTTGAATGGAAATATCCACTTGTTTGCTGATGATGCGAAATTGGGAATAGCTATAATCAATTCAAATGATGTGGATATTTTAGAGGATGACTTAAATAGGCTGACGGTATGGACTGAGGTAAATGGCTGTCAGTTCAACGTGGCTAAGTGTAAGGTGATGCACTTCGGGAGGATGACATCGCATGATGTTTACTATATTAACGGAACTGAAGTGCAGGAAGTTGATGGGACAAGAGACTTGGGAGTTATTGTGGACAGAGAACTTAAGTTTAAAGGGCATATTGCAAAGATTGCCAAAACATCACATCAAATTACATGGTTGTTGAGGAACACACTAACAAGCAGGGATAGGGAAGTTTTTGTTCCACTCTATAAGGCATTAATAAGGCCGCATTTGGACTATTATGCAGAGATATTATGCACTGGTCGCCAGGATTTCTTGGTGATGTGGAAGTGGTGGAAAGGATTCAGAGGCGGGTTACAAAGATTATTGCAGGTCTCTGGGATGTTCCCTATGAGGATAGATTGATGATCTGTGGGCTCCAAAAACTAGCTGATAGACGTAGGAGAGGAGATATGATAGAGGTTTTTAAATTGTTAAAGGGATTTTACAGGATTGATACTGATGATATTCTTAAGACCAGTGCAGGATGTGAGAGAACGAGGGGCCATCCCTGGAGATTGTGTAAGAGTGTGGTTAACAAGGGTGTTAGGACTAGATTTTTTACTTGGAGGGTTGTGAATGGGTGGAATGCTTTGCCAGATGTGGTTGTGAATGCTTCACCTGTGAATGAATTTAAGAAGAGATATGACAGGTATTGTGTAAATAATGGTTAGTGTGTCAATGTCGGGTCTCCCGTGGCGAGTCTTTTGACTCCATGGAGACACCGTTAAAATAATAATAATAATAATAATAATAATAATAATAATGACATTTAATTCATCTTTTGTGAGTGGATGGTTAAATAAATTGACTATCCATTTTTCTGTTGTATCTCCTTTTTAGATTTACACATCCAAAGAAAAGAAGACGGTTCCATTGCCACGTCTGTCTTTCGCAAGCCTACATTCTCAGGTCGCTACATTTACAATTCTTCTGCTCATCATCCATGTCAGAAATCTGGAATTATTAAATCACTAGTTTCTAGAGCATACAAATTCTGCTTCTCTGAAGAATCTTTAAACCAGGAATTAGAAGTAATCAAAAATACAGCCATCCTAAATGGATATAATACTAAAACAACTAAAAAAAATCATCAGTCATTTCTCCACTCATCAAACCAGACAGGAAGAAGTCAATAGGATTTCCATACCTTACGTTAAAGGCATCTCAGAACTTCTTTCTAAAATTATGAAGAAATACAATTTTGCCATTACTTACAAACCTATCAACCAAATTTACAACTCGTTACCTTCTCCTAAGGACAAACACTCACCTTTGATGTTGCCTGGCGTTTTTGAGATTCCATGCTCGTGCAAATTATCTTACTTTGGACAGACAGGTAGGTCTGTTCAGAAACGCATCTCGGAACATCAAGACCACATTCGTCTTTTTAAACCGCAGAAATCTGGCCTCTCTCAACACTGAATTGAAAATCCAAACCATAGGATCCATTGGGAAAAGTCTAAACTTTTACATAGATCTTTATATAAACATGAACGTTATACAAAGAAAGTTCTGAAGCCCTACTACATAGACCAAACTTAAACCGCAACGACTTTCTTACTATTCCTAAAGTATGGGAAATTGTCATACAAAATTGTGTTAAATAATTTTTTTTTTGCTACTTCTGTAGATGCACGTTTAATGAGATTCTATTGTAATCATGCACCATAACTAGGTATATTATTCCTATTATTGTTTAAAACTACTCTATTGATGATGTCCTACGATACTTAGGATGAAATATTTACAATTAAATAATTTTCACTGTGGTTAATACGTGTGTTTCTTTTAATTATGATCGCACCACAGGTTTCGTTATTTAAAAAAATAACATCCATAAAAAAATAACATCCTCAGTAACATCCATACGTTTTCTAACACAGTGACGGCTGAACTGGATAGGGGTAATGAGTTTACAGTGATTCTACTGGACCTTGCCAAAGCCTTTGACAGGATACCACATGGAACTCTAATCAGTAAACTGGAGCAGTTGGGGATGGGTATAGGGTTGTTGAGATGGATAGGAGTATGGTTGATGGAGAGATACCAGAGTGGTTCATTCAGGAGTGGAGTCCAAAAGACAGCTTGTGACTAGTGGTGTGCTGCCAGGTTCTGTTCTTGGACCACTAATTTTCAATTTTTTCATTAACGATATAGGAAAGGATCTGAGAGGAAGTGTTCACTTATTTGCTGATAATGCAAAGTTGGTAGAGAAATTGTGAGTGCACAGGATGTCAAAATTTTGCAGGATGATTTGAATAGTTTAGTGGACTGGACTAGGGAAAATGAATGTCAAAGTGAAAAGATTAGCAGCAGTATATCACATTGGCGGAACTGTACTCCAGGAGATTGAAGAGGCCAGGGAATTGGGAGTGTTGGTGGATTGAGAGTTGAAGTTTAAGAGGCACATTGCAAAAGTGGCTAAATCAGCTCATCAAATCACTTGGTTACTGAAAAATACTTTAACAAGCAGAGACAAAAAGTTATTGTACCTGTATATCGACCCCTGATAACCCCATCTGGACTACTGTGCCCAGATATGGGCGCCAGGGTTTCTTCTTGATGAGGAGGAGGTGGAGAGGATCCAGAGAGGGGTGACCAAGATGGTGGCACGTCTGTGGAATGAACCTTATGAGAACAGATTGGAGATTTGTGGGTTGCAGAAATTAGTTGATAGGCGGAGGAGGGGAGGTATGATTAAGACATTCAAATTACTGAAGCGTTTCTATAAGATTAATCCAGAGGATATATTTGAGAATAGGACTGGTGGTGGGAGGACTAGGGGCCATATCTGGGCAAGAATGTGGTTAGCAAGGGTGTTAGAGCTAGGATTTTTACTTGGAGAGTGGTAAATCAGTGGAATAAGCTGCCAGACCTGTTGTGGGTGCAATGACCGTGAAGGAGTTCAAAGCAAGGTATGATAGATACTGTGTGAATGTCGAATAGTTGTTCTTGACATGATGTTAGGGCCTCCCTCGATGAACCTGTCGACACCTTGGAGTTGCCCGAAATAAAAATAATAATAATAATTATTATTATTATTATAGCTTGGTGAGAGAGACTAGAAGAGACATTAGAGAGATTCATGTCTATTCGTCTCAGAAATGGTTCTATGGCATTGTATAACGGTGTGACGAGAAAGAGTACAGCTTTGTATATTTCCTTTGCTGTATGTCATAGATATAGGGAGACTGTTGGTTATCCTCATGCAAAGTGAGTACTGTATTTGCATATAACATCTTAATGGCTAGAATGATGCCTGAGGCCAAAGGCTTTCAAGAAGTTAAATAGGTAAGAATATTAAATGCGTGAGAAAGATTTTTCTTGGTCTAGTATTATATTACAAGACCAACGGATTCATTGTTATTATTAGCTATGCTCATTAGATGCTTTAAGAGGCATAAGTTTTCGTCCAATGTTTCTGTAATAGCATAGATCTGGTGCTTATGTATTATTTCTTTCAGCGTCGGTTTCAGTATATTGCATTATATGCCATACCTACAGAAGTATGATTACTACGTAGGAATTTTTTTCCTTCTGTAAGTTTATTCGTCTTCGAAGAGAATCTGTACAGATATCTGTTACATTAATTAGCACATGGGCTGTTTGTCATTTTTAAAGTTGTGGAGCAAGTAGTTTTTTACCAGGAAACTAGAGTTTTTCTCTGCAACTCAGAAAAATCCACTAAATATCTTTCAGAAAGTAATATACCCATTATTGTTTAGGAATACTATATAGGAGCAGTTTTCTGCTATTGTCTCACTTCATGAAATGAACTACCAGCAATGACTAAGTTTGAATTTCAGCCACTAGCTAGCTAAAAATATCAGCTAATGCCTTTTTATGCCCGTATAGGCAGTAGGCGAGGCCATTTAACACTATCTAACTTTTGGAGACTGAATGGGCAGTTTAATCTCCACTGCTACCCAATCAGAGATTTGGCCGAAGGCTATCTCTAATTAAGTTGCACACAGAAGAGAGAGATGGCTCAACAAGTGCCGCCATCTCGTGGTCCCAAACCCTAACTCAATATATTTAATATCTGAAATAATGTAGTTCTACGGTTGGTTTGAGTTTACGGGACGAAAAACCCGAGTTTCCGGGAGAAAAATCATCTTGCCCGTGCCAGTGATCGACTAACTCGAGAACCGGTCGAAAAAAGGCTTAGAAAAATTTCCTCTAGTCGCCGACTAGATTCGAAAGGAAGTCTTCCTTCGTGTGGTTAAGCGCTTTCATGTGCAAACGCCACCACTACCTTCTATAAAAACAAAAATAAATAAATAAATAAATAAAAATCATAAAGTTACTTGGAGATTAAGAGTTTCATTCTTTTCAAATAAAAAGCATTCTGGTTTTATTTTTATTATTATTTTTATGCTAATGAAGAAATGAGGCTAAAATATTGGTAAAGTGTTGAATAATATAATCATGTATTATAAACTTTTCTTCCTTCATTATGATTTAAACATTAGCTGAGAGTCAATTCATGAAAATATTTAAAATTTCAAACACGAGTCATGAGGCCTGTGTAGCTCGGTGGGAGTGGCACTGGCATCCTCTGCGCTTGACCGCTTGAAGTTAGACCTAGGTTCTAGTCTAGTTTCCGACTGGAGGAACTTTTTCTAAGCCTATCTTCGACCGGTTCCCGAGTTAGTCGATCTCTGGCACGGGCAAGCAGGTTTTTCCTCCTGGAAACTCGGGTTTTTCATCCCGTAAACTCAAGAAAATCGACTGTAGTACCCACATTGTTTCAGACAGTGACAGGGTTAGGTACCAAGAGATGACAGCACTTGTTTGCCAGCCTCTTCATCGGTGGCTGCTATAATTAGTGATAGATATGGGCCAGCTATCTCTGATTGCTACTGGTGGAGATTGAACTTCCCACTCAGTCTCCAAAAGCTAGATAGGATATAAAGGCCTTGCCTACTCCCTATTAGGGAATAAAAGGTGTTAGTTGATTAGTTGAGAACATGAGTCATTGGGATATTCTGGACATTTCTGGATGGTCTCTTAGTAGAAAAGTCGTCTGGCCATTAATCAAAACCATAATTAAATTGTCCATAATATTTAATTAAAAAATCTGGTAATGCCTTTTATTCCTCAGTGGGGATAGGCGAAGTCCTTTAAGCCCTATCCCTTTTGGAGTCTAAGGGGAAATTAATCAATGCTACACCCATAGCCAATCAGAGATAGCTGGTTCCGAACTATCAGTGATGTTGAATGGCATCCAGTGAAGAGGGCATGGTAGACACCTGAGCCATTTTGTGGCCTCTAGTTCTAACTTCATATGTTATGGTCTGAAATAGTGTGGGCTCTATGGTCGTTTTTCTTGAGTTTATGGGATAAAAAATCCGAGTTTCCGGGAAGACATCTGTTTTTTTCTTGCTAGATCGAATAACTCAGGAAATAGTCGAGAAAAGCTTGGAAATAATTGCCCTTGCCGCCGATTACAATCGAACTTTAGACTGGTATTTCTTCATGCGGTCTAGCACTACATATGCACATGCCTTTATTACTATTATTATTACTATTACTATTATTACGGGCAACTCCAGGGAGTCATTGGACTCATCGAGGGAGGCCCCAAATCATATTCATCACAACTATTTGACATTCATACAGTATCTATCATACCTTGCCTTAAACTCATTCACTGTCACAGCATCCACCACAGACTCAGGGAGCGCATTCCACTCATTCACTACTCTAAAAGTAAAGAACCCAGCTCTAACACCTTTACTAACCACACTTTTGCCCAGTTTCCATGGATGTCCCCTAGTCCTCCCACAACCAGCCCTGTTCTCAAAAATATCTTCTGAATTAATTTTATAGAAACCCTTCAGTAATTTGAATGTCTCAATCATATCTCCCCTCCTCTGCCTATCAACCAATTTTTGCAACCCACAAATCCTCAACCTGTTCTCATACGGTTAATTCCACAGACCTGCTATCATCTTGGTCACTCGCCTCTGGATCCTCTCCACCTCCTCCCCATCAAGAAGAAACCTAGGTGACCAAATCTGAGCACAGTAGTCTAGATGGGGTCTTATCAAGGCTCGATACAGAGGAACAATAACCTGCTTGTCATCGTATTCTTCAGCAACCAAGTGATTTGATGAGCTGTTTTGGTCACTTTTGCAATGTGTCCCCTAAATTTCAATTCCTTATCTACCAACACTCCTAAATCTCGTGCCTCATCAATTTCCTGGAGCACGGTTCCACCAATGCAGTAAACTGCCGCCAATCTTTTCACCCCAAAATGCATAACCTTACATTTTGCCACATTAAACTGACATCCATTCTCCTTAGCCCAGACCTCCAATCTATCCAAATCATCCTGCAAAATTTTGATGTCATCTGCATTCACTATTGCCCTACCCAACTTTGCATCATCCGCAAACAAATGAACTGTTCCTCTCAGATCATTTCCTATATCATTTATGAACAAATTAAACAGCAGTGGTCCAAGAACAGATCCTTGTAGCACACCACTAGTCACAGGCCGTCTTGTGGACTCTACTCCCGAGTAAACCACTCTCTGATATCTCTTCGTCAACCACCCTCCTATCCATCTCACCAACCCTATGTCCATTCTTATATGCTGCAATTTACTGATTAGAATTCCATGTGGAATCCTGTCAAAGGCCTTGGCAAGGTCCAGTAGAATCACCGTAAACCCATTACCCTTATCCATTTCAGCCGTCACTGTGTTATAATACGTGAGCAAGTTACTGAGGCATGACCTACCCTTCACAAAACCATGCTGTCCCCGATACAGTATCCCATTTTCTTCTATCCAATCTTGTATTTTCCTCTTGACTATTTTCTCTAAGACCTTGACAATGATTCCTGATATGCTAATCGGTCGGTAATTTACTACAGCAGTCTTGGAACCACCTTTATGCAGTGGAACTATTTTCCCCTCTTTCCACCTGCTCGGGACTAACCCAGACCCGAGACTCAAATTAAACAAAATGGTCAAGGTTGCTGACAATTCTTTAGCTGCTTCTCGTACAACACGAGCTGGTATACCATCCAATCCCACAGATGTATTGACATTGAGGTTATGCAATAGACTACTCACCTCCACTTCATTAACCACAATTCCCGTATAATCTACTGGTTTATTCGTTTCTGCATTGTCACCACCTGGATGATATACTTTTGCAAAGTGCTCACTCAGTAACTCAACTATCTCAACCGATTCAGTTACCTCCCTACCATCGGCATTCTTTAAAGTCAATCTGCCATGTACATTTTTCCTTTTACTTGCTACATATCTAAAAAACTGTTTAGGATTCTCTTTAGCCTGCATGGCCAATGTTCTTTCGTAATCCTTTTTTGCTTTTCTTACCACACTCGTCACCCTTCTGGCCTGTGCTTTATACCGTTCATGTGCCTGCCGGTCACCCTTCTCCTTAAATTCCCTCCATAGTTGTTTCTTTTTTTGCAACTCAAGCTTAATGGTGTTATTCATCCATTTAACCCCTACTTGATTTATTATTCGGACTCTAGATATACAGTCAGCCATTGCTTCATGCAAGCACTTCTTAACTACCTCCCATGCACTATCAACTTCTAGTCCTTGCAGTTGTACATGCCATGGCACTGAACCAATCAAACTCCTAAGCTTGTCATACTTTCCAGCCCGATAATTCCACATGTACCCTGTCTTAATTGAAAATTCTACACCTTTAGCCACCTCCCAAGTTAAGACCCTATGATCACTCTCACCGTTTGGTGGCAATGTGGTCATATTTGTTACAGCCAAATCCTCAGATGTAATTACTAGGTCAAGCACTCTCTGACCCCTAGTATTTTCCATTACATGCTGTCGCAGATAGTTATCCCTTAATAACCGCATAAAATCCAGTTCCTTCCTCCCGTGTGTCCTCTCCTCACTCCAATCAATGCGACCATAGTTGAAATCTCCCATAATAATCACCCTCCTTCCACCCATTTCTTCTATTTGCTTGTGCATACTGTCACCACCATCTTTTCCATCACCTGGTCTATAGCAGCACCCAATTGTATATTTAGTTCTGCTAGCCACAATCTCACACCAAATGGCCTCAAATGTGCTCTTTTCTCTATCCTGCAATTCAACTTCTATTCTCCTTGGCTGGAGCTCATCAGCTATCATCAACAATACTCCTCCCCCCATTTTATTCTCTCTGTCATTCCTGAACACACTATACCCATCACATTCAATCCCACTAGTTATATTATCTACAGTCAGCCATGTTTCACTAATACCTATAACCTGTGGTCTGGAAGTGCCAACCATGGCCAAAAACTCTTCCTTCTTGTTCCTAATACTCCTAGTATTAGTGTACATGAATTTAAGACCCCCATTAGCCCCAACCCTACCTTGATGCCTTATATTAACTGTCCCACTGAGATTTGTTGTCCTTATTTGCTCTGGTATATTATATTCATTCTTACATTCAACTGCCTCCATAAGGACTGTATCTCTACTCCCCCCCCCCCTTAACGAATCTAGTTTCCCTGAATTTGCACATCCACTACATTCAGCAACACTTTCTCAAGTCTTCTTACACCGTAACCATTCAAATGCAAGCCATCCATCTTATATAGATCCTTTCGCCCATCAAACTCACTCCACACATCCACAAATTCCACACCACTCGTCATACATAACTCACGCATAAAGTCATTTGCAATTATAGCCCTCCTTTTAAACATTTCACTGTCATACCGTGGCAAAAGACTAATCATTCTAACTCTCTCACTCTTTTCTTTTGCTACCTTCATCATTTATGCCTGGTTACACTGGCTCTACTATTCAATAATTTAAATGACGAATTTATTATTTTAAAATCATACATCGTTTAGTTACTTGATACAAAATAATAATGAATATTTATGAATCATATAACTTATTACACAATGAGTCTTATGACACCATGGAGGTCAGGAATAATAATAATAATAATAACAACAAAAATATCTAACGCCGTTTTATTCCCGTATTATAATAAATATTATCTACCCACGATAAGTCTGCTGGCTCCATGGAGGTCTATGGTTAATAATAATATTAATAATAATAATAATTTTAGTATAGTGTTCTCTCTGTAATTGGCTGTTTTCTTAAGACGTCATGTATTTTTATTTTTCGGAAGAAAAGTGCGTAAGAGTTTACTCCAGCTGTAATTCGTGTTGTTTGGCGTGTAGATCTAGGAAATAAGGAAAAGGAATTTATGAACGAACTGGATGATAATGTAGTGTTTTCAAAAATAAATTTCTGATTTACATTGAAACTGAAATAGATGATGCTGTGACCTTCCGTCTACTGCCGGAAATGCATGTGTAGGTGGAACTACGATAGCCTGGGATAACATTTAGTAATAGTGTTGATAATGTGTCTTAACTGTGCTACTTTTGATTTTGTTTAAAGTCCATCTCAAGATGTTAAAGAGGGTACATTCACATATAAAGACTCGGAAACCAGCGTTTTTAGATGTCGGCTTAACATCTGTAAGTTGGAACTTAAGCTATTTTTGAATGATTGAAACTTTTATTATTATTTGAATAAAATGAGCCGTGTGAATATACTGCATTTATATTTAATCACGATATATATCCGACAGTATGGTTCTTATATCTGATTCAACAGCTGGTAACCGATAAAGTTATTTGACTAATATCCACCCATAAGTATTATTCGCACCTGATTTGACATATACAGATCGTTGAAATTCTTCCCTTTTTCAGGTAGTTTCACTCCTGGTGTGGTTCATCGCGCACGCAGTTCGTAAAATGAACATATAAATATTGGAATTCCGATTACTTCGTCAAACGTAAGTTAAAAGTCACGGTATCTGTGAGCAGACGGTTTCTAAAACGATCGCGTTTTGTAATCATGGGTACAGTAACAAAAAACAAACATGCTAACAAACGAACAAACCTATAGTTTATTTTCAATAAAAAGTATAGTGTTGTAATTTTCAGAAAAAAAAATTCACACACACATACACACTCGCACAAAGGGCAAGGTCTAGATTTCCTGCTACTAGGCAGCATAACTCATTCTGCTTTAAATCGGAAGAAATTACATAAGTCAAAACCTTTCATATAGTAACGATTAGCGTTTTCTCCACAGTACTATCATATTGTCATACACAATCGGCAATTATACTTAAAAAAAACAGTCACTTCTCTTCCGCTCATGGTGGGTTGAGTTCCTCAACGACGAATTTTTTGCCATTTTTTTCTGTTTACTGTCTTTTTATGAAGTTTATTATTGAGTTTAAGTGGGTGTTTTCTTAAATGTTATCAATCCATTTCTTTCTTGGTCTTCTTCTGCTGGACTGTCCTTCAATTCTGCCATTTAATAATATGTTTAGTAGTCTTTCTTGGTTCATTCTTAAAACGTATACAAACAGCTTATTTGGCCCCTTTTTATGCTGTAATTATTGGTTCTTTAAAGTTAAGTTCTTCTATGACTTTTTCGTTTGTTTTTCTTTCTGTCCAGTTTGTTTTATTGATGTTTCTTAGGCATTTCATTTCAAAAGCATTGAGTTTATCCATTTCTTTTTTCTTAAGATCCAGCATTCTGAGCCATAGAGTACCGTGGGAATTATCATTATTTTACATATCTTTAATTTCAGTTCTTTGCTTAATCTTTTATTCTTCCATATTTTTTGTAGTCTGCCCATTGTTATCCATCCATTATTGATTCTCTCAATCCATTAGTGGCTTAAAAAAAAAAGTACAGTTATTAAATTCAGCACTTAGTATGAATGTGTCGATTCACTGATGATCTAGTCAACATTCAAAGGGTAGTGTATGGCACTGAGTGAATGGGAGTAGAAACATCATAGTTAGAGATGAAACTGTACCTTTTGAGTCACTAAAGGGTAATAAATACTGATCTTCAGCCTGTTTGGAGGGAAAATAGCATCTTGAGTTGGAATATTCAATGAGCAAGCACTGAAGATGTTTTCACTGATTCGATTTTAAATCTCATGTTGGAAATTTTAATGTTATGGTCAGTTATGACTTCTCACTCCTCTTCACCAATATACCCTTGAAATGATACCTTAATACTTTAATAAAAAAAAAAAATCTCCATTAATCTACTATTCATGCAGATTACTTCTCTTGGAAAAACAAATTATGTAGAGTACTGCAATGCATTCATACTACCACCAATTTTTCTTTAGAGCCTTGAAAAGGACGTCCTTGACATAGTCCCACTTAAGCTTTCTGTCAGAAGATGTATTAATATATTTTTGATTTGTCTTCATGGCCCAGATACATTTCTCTTTCACAATGGTCAACATCCAAGAATCTGTTTCACTATTGAAAAAATAAATAAACAATTGTCCAGCCTTTCTAGACAGCTTAATAATATGTCTTCTACATGGTAACCCTTTCTTCTTTTAGAGTATGCAGAAAACCTGTTCATACCAGCAGATTCAAAAACTCTCATTTAAATGTAGAAAACTAACCATGTCTGTCATTGGCATTCATCCCTTCTGATCCATTGCAAAAGCTGTTGGGCATAACTTTTGTTCATCTCTGCTTCCACCTCTTTCTCACTCAAGTAGTAATATTGCCTAAAGAGAATGCCAACTGCTTATTAATATTCATCCACTCTATGCAGAGGATGAAAGCAGCAAGAGTGCAAAATAGCTTTAATACATAAATTAGGCTCCATGACAGGTAGCAAGTTATAGACTAATCCGTATCTCGAGTGGAAAGTAAGGTATTGGAGAAGTCAGTCAAAGGGCAGAAACAGTTGGATGGGAATGTGATGCTCCATGGAGCAGGGACTGCTTCACAGTTTTATGAAATTAGTGCATGTCTTAGTAATTACTACTTTTGTAATAAACAGACTTGATTGCACTCAAAAAGAATTCTAATCCTTGAGTTTGTATGAAGTATCTTCACACCTTGGGATACTTGCATACAGTGGCTCTTGTTTCATATACGCTGCATACTCTATGGGAGGAGTTATACTTGAGGAAGTAGGGGAGACAAGAGATCTGGGGTTGATGATTGATAGAAACCTGAAATTTAGGGGACATATTGCAAAGGTGTTGAAGGTAATACAGAGGATTGCTGCAATAATGAGAAGGACACTGACTTGCAGAGATAAAAGAGTTATCATTCTGTTGTATAAGTCTCTGATCAGACCACACTTAAGATTATTGTTCTCAGATTTGGTCTCCAGGATTTGAAGGGGATAAATTAACTGTGGAAAGGGTACAAAGACAGATAACAAAGATGGGTTCAGAACTGCACAATGTTAGTTATGAGGATCGGCTGAGGGAATGTGAACTGCAGAGTTTGGTGGTTGGAAAAAGGAGGGGTGATATGATTGAGACTTTTATGCTGTTGAGAGGTGGTTACAGGGTTGACACTGGGGAGTTCTTTCGCTTGGTTGAACAGCAGGAAGGAGTGATGACAAGAGGCCATCCCTGGAAGTTATGAAAGGAAACTGTGAGCAAGAGGTGGGGGGGAGGAGTGGTTTCTTTGCATGGAGGGTGGTTGAACCAAGGAATGCATTGCCTGATAGTGGTGACAGTGAGAACGGTCAAGGAGTGATATGATGGACTTTGTGTTTCCCAAGAGGGACCTCCCATGATGAGGAGGTCCCAATATTTCCTTAAGGATAAACTTTGTTTTTCCTTAAGGAAAAAACAAAGTTTATCCTAGGAAGGACCTCCCGTGATGAGTCTTTTGACTCCATGGAGGCCTGAATAATAATATCAGTTGTCTAAATATTGCATAATGCACAGCACACTTCCTTCAAAGGTATATATTGCTATACTATGAGAGTTTAGTTGGATAAAGAGAATGGCTACACAGTGATACTGTTTCCCTTGCTAAGGTATTTGATAAGATATCTTATAACTCTGTTACATAAGCTGGTCAAATTGGGATGGATGGCTAATGGATAGACATAAAGAAGTAGTATATGAAGAAGTTGAATCCAGAAGAAGGCTGGTCAGTAGCAATGTGCCATAGGATCAGAATGTGGGTTGCTGCTATTTAATTTGTAAATTAATTATAATTAATTTACGAATTCATTTAAGAGAAATATACATTTATTTGCTTATGTAAAACAGAATAGAGCAATTGTTAATCAAAAAGATAATGATCTTGTAGAATGAATTAGACTTGCTATATGGGCATATGATAATGGTTACCAGTTTAGGAAGAAAAGATTATATCACTTAGTTCTGCACATTGAGAATTGCAGGAAATTCAGTCATTTGGTGGTGATTGCAGGGATGGGTTTGAAGTGTAGACCATTTTAAGGAAGTAGCTCATCACTTTATCTGGATATATCACATTGACAAGCAGGGAAATTATTATAAAGCTTGAAATGGCCACATCTAGATGACATCTACTTATCTTGGTTCTGTGATGAGAAAGTGATGGAGATGTGGCCAGTGGATGACAAAGATAATAGTGATATATCTGTGAAATATTCCTCTGAAAATAATTGAATATTTATGCGTCATAGTCTTGTTTATAAATGGGAATGAGAGGGTATGATAGAAATGTAAGTTATTAAAAAAATTGTATAGGATTAATTAATGCACAGGAAATATTTTCCTAGAAAGTGTGTAAGAGTATGGTTGTACTCAGCATGAGGATTAGTTTTTTGCTTGGAGAGTGGTGAATGAGAGAAATGGATGGCAAGAGTTTGTGTTGGTGAATATTCAAAGATAAGTTATATTATTACGTGAATAATGGTTAGTTGATGCCTCCTGTTAGACTTCATGGAGATGTTTATTAACATAATTTAAGTACAGGAATAGTTGATTACCCTTGATCGATTCTGAAATTTCACTTATTTGGTAGGTATACATCATCAAATTCCTGACATCTATCCTCAGTGGGGTGTACAGGATATGATAGTACTACATGAAATACTTATATCATTACTAACTTCCTCTCTACAATTTTCCTCCAAATCAATCTGTTATTACCTGTCAAGACTCCAACATTATCAGATTATCTTATATTTCTGTTTTCTAAGGCACTTTTTACTTTATCAATCTACCTATAGCTTGGTCTTCCTCTGGGTCCTGTCAGCCTAGTAGGGAACACTTGTTTTGCTAATCTTTCCTTTCCCATTCTGTTTAAGTTACCATACCACCTGAGATTAACTCTACCAACACATTCCTAGATGTTTGTGAGTGTCTGTGAAAATACTAGTGGTGATAGTGGGCAGCTGATGGCGTTGGTGTAGATGATAATGGTATTTGCGGTTCATTGTAGTTGGTGGATTGAATGGCGGAGACAGAGTTGTACAGTAGATGCCCTCCCTCGATGAGTCTTTGGACTCCTTGGATGTGTCAAATAATAATAATTACTCCATACATCAAGGATATCTTTTTCTCCAGTTTTCATGTCACCTTTATTCTGGAGCTTTTTCAACAGCCTCCAGAATAGCTTGCCACATTCTTGATATTTATTTTCTGTGTTTTTACCAAGTCTTCCCGTGACTTGTTTAGCTAGTTTTACACAGTGTTTAGCTTTCTTACATTTGTCTCTGTATTCTCTAAGAGCACAAGCTGACTTATTTACTAGGAACTTTTGATATGCTTTCTTCTTTTCCTTCACTGCCTCTTTAACTTCCTGTGTCTGCTATGGACCATAATGGTATTTTTCTATCCTTGCAGACAACCTCTCCACATGCCTCTCTGGCTGAATCAATCAATGTTTTCTTCGGGATTTGCCACTGAATCTTCATGGTTTGGTTTCTGTTCTCAAACTCTTTCATTTTTTCTTGAATACTGTTTATGTATTTTAGTCTACAGTTCACATCTGTGAGCTGCTCAACTTTTATTCGCTTTAAAACTTTCTCGCATGTTCTTCTTTTCCATATGAAATTCAGTTTTATCCTGCTCAGGACTAAATGGTGATCACTTCCAATTTCAAATCTTCTGTACACTCTAGTGTCCTGCACCTGTGAGAAAACATCCTTATCAACAATGACATAGCCAATGAGACTTTTCTTATTCCTTGCCTCTTCTCTCCATGTGAATTTGTGCAACATTTTTATGTTGGAACATCATGTTAGGAATAAACAGTCCATGTTCTAAGCAGCAATCCAACAGATATTTGCCATTATTATTAGCTTTGCTATACAGCATATATACTTTTCTTTAATATATCACAATATGTAATGGTATATATACTTCAATAACAGGGGTGCGCCAGTAGTGTCTGGCACCTGTGTGCAAAACTTTAGTTGGTACCCCTATACCCAGTAGCATGCCAGTAGTGTCCGGCATCTGTGTGCAAAACTTTAGTTAGTGATCCCTCCCCCTCCAATAAAAAAATCACTTTAAAAAAAGTTTTTTTAAAAGTATTTCCTCCTCTTTGGTGCCTGTGTGCGTCGCACATATGGCTGGCACAACTGTGTTTAATAATTACTTTGCAGTAATTATTAATAATACTGTAAGCATGAGCACTTAAGAATAATTCAGAAATATAAGATTTCTCTTGTTTTTTGAGCTAGCAGGATTGATAAGTCATTGGAACAAGCTAAAAATATGCAAACCCATTTTTGTCTGAAACAGGAAGGAATTGAAACAGAGGGGTGACATTTTTCTTGGAATTAGTACCAGTTACAATATTTTTAATATAATATTATTGTTGTCGGATCTCGACAGTCTAAAGACTCATTGTGGAAGGTTCCACTATTACTTATATAGCTTGTCATACATTTCATGCATTCCTAAAGTGCATTCACTTCCTCTTCATTAGCCACACTCTCAGCTTTGTATTCCAAATACTTGCCATTCTCAGGTAATGTATTCTAATAACTTACCACTCACCAAGCAAGAAACCTACTCATCCCACTCACACCATCTTTATTATAACTTTTAGGAAATGCAGCATGTTGTTCTCCAAATCTTTCCTCCCATTTTATGAAAAAACCTCATCCACACTGTATATCTTATTCATAATCCCCCCCCCCCAACCTCTTCCTATCCACTAGGTTGCAAATTACACTCCTTCAGTTTGTTTTCATGTTTGACATTCCAGAGACCATAAACCACCTTAGAGATTTATCTCTGGACCCTTTCCAATCTCTCCTCATCCTTTTCAACACCAGGTGATTCCATATGCAGCCTCATCAAAGCATTATACAGTGATACTGAATTAGTTATTTATTATTATTATTATTATATAGCAGGGTTTTTTCTCCCAGAAACTCAGATTTTTCATCCCGCATACAGACAAATCAGCCCTTCAGAACACATGCAATTTACAGACAGAAAATACTTGTGGATAGCGCTGATGTAGTTGATTGGTAGTAGTGGTTTGGTAGTGGTGGAGATGGAGAGTTGTACAGTAGATGTCCTCCCGTGATGAGTCTTTGGACTCCTTGGAGGTGTCACGAATAATAATAATAATACTTATTATTTTTTTTGTAAACTGAATTTCAGAAATAATCATCAAGGTTAGTTATATTTACTTGCCATCTTTACAAAGTTAGCAAAAATTGTGTAAATACACAGTAATATGCAGAAAAATGGTGGGCAGTGGATAGCGCTGATGTAGTTGATTGGTAGTAGAGGTTTGGTAGTGGTGGAGATGGAGAGTTGTACAGTAGGTGTCCTCCCGCAATGAGTCTTTGGACTCCTTGGAGGTGTCATGAATAGTAATAATAATACTTATTATTTTTTTTGTAAACTGAATTTCAGAAATAATCATCAAGGTTAGTTATATTTACTTGCCATCTTTACAAGGTTAGCAAAAATTGTGTAAATACACAGTAATATGCAGAAGAATATTGTTCTGTATAAACCATATTCTTGTTACTCATAGCCAAAGGTAGGAAAATTTTGATAAGAATTTAAAGTCAAATGGGGAATGAAGTTGTCTGTACCTAATAAGAATTGTTTTAAGTGATGCAGCCAGTACAGATGTTTGGATTTGAACACCAGAAACAGTAATCCAGTTGAGAAAATGAAGCATGGAAGTTGTATAGATAGCCTGTCCAGCATTGCTATGATATCTAGAGAGAGACTTACCTCCTTGATGCCAAGGTATATAGAGCCTTCTCTTTGCGAGTTTCAATTAGGTATTCATTGACAAATTTTTCTATAAGAAAAATTGAGCAAATCATGCTAGAGCTAAATCTTTCACATTAAAATTCCTTTAGTATCCCATAATGCAGTGCACATGATTTCTGCATTACTGTTTCAAATTTGTTAACTTCTTGGTCTGGATCCTGCTGATGAGACCTCAGTAAAGTTCAAAACTGGTCTGGATAGTGGCCCTTCCCTTAATGCATAGCATTATGCATATCTAAGGATATGTGCATTGCATTATGGGATATTAAGGCAATTGATGTAAAGTCATTAGCCTCTTTATACAATAGTAGTTTTTTAAGTAGTCCAGTCATGAAGTGACTTCACTCACAAACCTTGTTTGTTTATACTTGGATAAAGGATGAAACCAAAAATATAATTTCTTGGCATCTGTAATTTATAGTATAACCAAGTGAAAAAACTTTCAACATCTATCTGTAATCCAGAGTATTTTAGTTATAAGGTGTGACACCTTTTGACTAGTTGTATATGACATATGACTTCTGCATTATTTCAACCTTGTTATCACTTCTAGGTCTGGCTCCCACTGATGAGACCTCAATAAAAGTTGAACCCGATCTGGGTAGTGGTCTGTTCCTTAATGCAATACATGTCCGTAAGGATATGTGCTTTGCATTATGGGATACTAAGGCAATTTATGTGAAGGCATTAGCCTCTATATACATGTAGTCCAGTCATAAAATGGCATCACGTGCAAGCCAACAAAGGTTGGTTGATTTGTAGAGCCTTTGCTACTAATGGCTCACTCAAAAAGTTAAGCAAGTTTGAGTGCAGTTAGTGGTTGGAAGGATCACTCATTCGATGCTGTTGGCACACGTTCCCTTGATGAGTCTCTGGACTTTCTGGAGGTGTCCAGAGACTCATCAACTTAAACCAAGGATATAATGCTTTGGCATCTGTAGCTTATAGTATACCCAAGTGAAAAAAACTTTAAAAAAAAAATACACCAGCTGTCATTCCTTTTTTTATTATTATTATTACCCCAAGACCTCATGGAATCAAAGACTCATCTGGGAGGTCATTTTATCACACACACAGCTCATCATACAGTGTCTTAAACACACTCATTTAGACATTGCATCTACTAGATAGTTTTTGAAAATCCCTCAAGCTGCATTGATCTCTTTTCCAGCTAACTCCTCATTCCTTGTTACACACGCAAGCTGTCTTCTGAGCTCTTCATAATTACTTCCCTTGTAGTTCCACATATACCCTTTTCTCACAGAGGTCCTCACACTGCTGACAACCACCCAGGTAATCACCTCATGATCACTCTCACCAATTGGTGGATGATTTGACACCTCATTTATAATTACATGCTCTGATGAGATGACCAAATCCAAGACCCTCAATCCTCGCGTGCCCTCTGTTACATACTGTCTGAGGTAGTTATCCCTCAAAAACTCAAACTCATTTTCTTTACTACCAGTTGCTATCTCATCATTCCAGTCTATATTGCCATAATTAACATTGCCCATAATGATCACCCCTTTTCTTATTTGTTTGGCTAATTTGATTATATATTTCGTTATCACCGCCATCCACATTACCTGGTCTATAACAACATCCAACCAAGTATTTTATTCCATTGACCTCTATCTCACACCATACTGCCTCAAAACCACTGGCACTATTTCCCTCTTGCATCTTTACTTTGTATGGACATAACTCTTTCTTTATCATCAATAGCACTCCCCTCCCTTTTTACCTCTTCTATCCTCACGAAACACATCATACCCTTCCATCTCTATTCCTGTCAAGATGTTGTCCTCTTCCAACCATGTCTCACTTATTCCGACAATGTTTGGGTGAACAGATGCAATTAATGTAACCATTTCATCTGCCTTGTTTCTTATACTTCTAGCATTTGTATACAAACAGAACAGATCGTTTCTGGATCTACAGCTAGTGCCACTGATTCCACCCACTCGATGTAATTTCTCCATGCTCGACTGGGGCTATTTCCCTTTCTGCTTATTCATTTTAAAACCCTTTTCAATTCCAACTGTTTCCTCTTGATCCTAGGTTATTCCTTTCCTCTATACATGCTGTCACCTTTCTCACGCTGTGTATCCCTGTTCACCCTGAGCCTCCCCGTTTCCCTGCTCCTCTTGCATGCCCATTTCTCTCATTTTCAATACTCATACCACTCACTTCCTCATTCATAACCACCTCTTCAATCTCTCCTGTCTTACTCTCCTGCTCTTCCACATCACTTCCCGCTTGATCTGATTCATTCTCTCTCACTCTACCTTCCAGCAGCAGTCTCTCCAAGCGACTCACACAATAACTACTCAAATGCAGTCCATCGCTCTCATACAGTTCACTTCTTCCTTCAAACTCATTCCACACATTAACAAACTGTACTTCCATCTCCTCACACATTTCAGCCAGCATATCATTCATAATCCTTGCTCTCCGCCTCATCTCACCACAGTCATACCTAGGCAACACGCTGACCACCCTTCCTGTCACAGCTAGTTCCACTGATACCACCCACTATTCTCTTTTATCCTTTCAAGCAGTTTCCTGATATCCATTCTGACACTCTCTTTGTCCTCTGTCAAATCATTCGTGCCAATCAAACCAATCACTCCTTTGCTTGCTCGCTCTTCATATCCAATGCCTCAATCACTCTACTCATTTTACCGCCTGGAAAACATACCTTATGCATCCTGTTAACTCTTTCGTGCCATCATGATCTGTTTTAATATTTTTTACCCGAATTTTCTAAATATCATTCCGCATCAATTTCATCTCTTTCCTCATCCAATCCAATTCAACTTCCGAATCTCATGTTACATTCTCTCTATCATTCAATCTTTCTAATTTTCTAACTCTCGACCCCCTCTTCTCACTTTCACTCTCATTCATCCTTCTGTGCTTCCATATTTTCGGTCCAACATGCATCCAACTTTCGCTATCATTCATTCTTTCGGTTCCTGCATTATGGCGTTTCCAGTTTCATTTGTTCTCTCAATTTCGTTTCCTTCTGCCACTCTCGCCTCACTTTCTTCCTTTTTAACATCCATTATGGTTTTTATATCACTCATTTTCTTTTTTACTGATTTTTTAACATTCTTTCGCCTCTCTTTCACACCATCCTTCTTTTTCCTATGTGCACTCATTTTCCCTATGACATTTTCGCTACTAACACTTCCTATCATCAATTTCATGTTTGCATTCCTCGTTCAGGTCACACGCACCCTCCTTCCATCCGCCCTAAACATCCACAAATCATTTATGTAATCGAAAGAATAGATATAGCATACCTCATACTTAACAAAACGACTGAAGTCTAAATTAAAATCATGGAATGACAAAGCCGCCGCCATGTTTTCTGCCAGTAGTACTGCTCTAAGGTCTAATAATAACGAATTTGTAATTAAGTTTAGGCAAATGAAAATCCCCCACACTAATAATATTGCCAGAGCACAACTTTTACAGCAGCTCTTACTCGAACAGATACTCGTATATACTTAATTATTCCAAGAATACTTATCTCAATCCAGAGCTCTTTTTACGCACATCCGCCACGCTTCACTCACGAGTGCCCTCTCTTTTCTTGAACTCATTCACACTACTGCATCTACCAGATCCATTAGCAGTCTATTCTAATCATATGCCACTTTGAGAGGAAAATCACGCTCTTACCTTTCTTGTTGGCATTCATTCTCAGCTTTCAAGGATGCACCCTCCATAAAATGAAAAATTGCATGTATTAATATCCTGTATGAACTCTTCTAGAAGTGTGTGTGTCTCAATCACATCATCCCTCTTTCTCCTGTTTGCTAGTGCCTGCAGACCACAAATTCTCAATCAGTCTTCATACTCTGTGTTCCGTAATCCTGATATAATTTCTAAATCACTCCTTTGCATCCCTACACTATCAGAATCACCCCATACCTGCATACAACAGTGAGGTTTTGTAAACAGGGAAAAATTACTTCTTATCTTTACACATCAAGATTCATTTCAGCATTGCAATTATCCTGTGAGTTGTTTTTGCAGTATTTGCTGTATGACCCTTCAACTTAGACTTGTACTGAAACTCCAAGGTCCCTAGCCTGATCAATTGTTTCTATCATAATCCTGCCAATATAATGACCTTGGATATCTAATCACACCAAAGTGCATGACTTTTATTTACTGTCATTGAGCTAACAGCCATTTTCACATGCCCACAAGTCCAGCCTATTGAAATCATCCTGCAAATATTGCATATTAGTTGTATTACTGATTATTCTGCTTATCTTTCAATCATCAGCAAATAGCTGCTGTCTCCTGTCAAATCCTTCCCAATGTCATTAATGTAGAAATTGAATAACAGTTGATCCTTGTGGTACACCACTGGTTACTTTAAATCTTGTAGACTTGCATCCCCATATACCACTTTTGATATTTCAGTCAGCTATCCTTTCATCTAGACTAATAATTTATAATTCAATCCATATTCTCCAATTTATGCAGTAGTCTTCCCTGTCAAAAGCCTTAGCAAAATCCAAAAGAATCATATATATATATATATATATATATATATATATATCCATTAGTATATCCATTCCTATTGTCTTAACTCAATGGTAACATTATTATAGAATGTGAAACAAGTTGCTCAAACATGAATTTTTTTTTATTAACTCATGCTGTACATGGGCAAAGTATAGACTTTTTCAGACCATTTCCGTATGCAAGCTCTAACCAAATTTTCTTCATCACCAATGCAGAGATACTCATAGGATGATAGTTGGATACATTAGTCTTTGTTCCACCCTTGTGCAATGAGATTACCATACTTTCTTTCCACTCCTGTGGATAGAATGTATGGTAATCTTTCCCTCTTCTGAGACTGAAAGTATAAAGTTTGGTCAAAGGAATAGCCAGCTGAACACTTTTTAAGCATCCAATTGATGTGGCATTAGTTTCTGTTTTCAAATTGTTATTCAGTTTGTGTAAATTTCAGCAAATGCTGATATTTCTAGTCTAGATTTGCTGCATTTTGTAGTGACATGGTCACATTGGATAGATATGACTCTTACCAAGATTATGCATCTATGGTCTTGGTAATAAAAAGGGTTCAGGAATAAAATGGAGTTAGTGATTAGAGATGCACCATATATTTGGTTTTACTTTAGTATTCGGCAAGCTGATACAGAAAAATTCTTGTTACATATGCATAACAAATGTACGAAATTTGGAAGAGCAATTCCATATCTTGGGCCAATTTGTACAAACATTTGTTGCATTTTATATTAGTATTATCTGAGGACTTGTTGCAGGCTACTCAAACTATCCATGCAATCTATTATACCTCTCCTTGAACTCATTTGCAGACAATGTTCTCACAACTGATTCTGGCAAATTATTCCATTCATTCATGAGAAAATTCATCCATGAGAAAAATCCAGGCCTCACATCCTTATTAACCACACTTCTACTCAAGAGAGATGACCTCTTGTTCTACTTCCTCCTTTAGCCAAGTGCTGAAACATTTTCCCCTGCATCAATCCTATAAAATTCTTTAAGTAGCATAAATATTTCTATCATATCTCCTTTTTTCACCTATCAACATACTTTGCAATCCACATAGCTTCAATCTATCCTTATAGGGTGCATTCCACAGACCATTCACCATCGTGGCACTCATTTTTGAATCCTCTCCATCACTTCCTCATCCCAAAGAGACCAGACCTGAGCACAGTAATCCAGATGTAGATATATCCAAGTCTTATAAAGAGGAATAATAACTACCTTATCTCTACTTGTTAGTGTGTTCCTCAATAGCCAAATAAACTTAAGAGCTATATTGGCAACCTTAACAATATGTCCTCTAAACTTCAGCTCTCTTACTACCACCATCTACTACCATTCCCAAATTCCTAGCATCATCTATTTCCTGGAGTACTGTTCCATCATTGTGGTACACAGCTTGCAATCAATTTATCCCAAAATGCATAACTTAATATAAAGTTATGCATTTTGATTAAATCTCCACATTAAACTGATACCCATTATCTTTTCCTATACTGACAGCCTGTTTAAGTCATCCTGCAAGTTCTCTCGCATCACTTGATTTGCTATTTCTCTATCGAATGTGGGGTATGAGGACAGATTGAGAGAATGTAAATTGCAAAGCCTTGTGAATAGGAGGAGGGATATGATTGAGACTTATAAGTTGGCAAAGGATTGCTACCGGGTTGATGTCGAAGAAATTTTTCGTAGAATGGGAGGGATAGTAGAGCCAGGGGGGATATGCCTGGAAGCTGTATAAAGAGGGTGTGAGCAGAGGAATAAGGGGAAGGTTCTTTACATGGAGAGTGGAATGCATTTCCTGAGTGTTTTGCGAATGTAGACACGTTGAATCAGTTTAAGGCATGGCTGGATGAGCTTTACGTGATAGTGTGTATCTCCCACGATGAGTCTGACTCCATGGAGGTCAGATGTTAATAATTTTGCATCATTGGCAAGTAACTCAAGATTTCCTTTCGGATTGTTTCCGATATCATTTATATAAAAACGAAACAGTAGTGATCCTAACAGCACAGAACCTTCCATCACATTACTAGTCACCTCCTTACTCCTGGATTTTGCTACTTCATATATCACTTTTTATATCTGTCGATCAGCCACCCTTATCCTCATAACCAGTGTCATATCCATCCCCGTTGTTCTGATTTGCACAACAGATTTCCATGTGGCATTCAGTCAAATGCCTTTGTAAAAATCAGCAGTATCATTGTGTAGCTATTTCCTTCATCCAACTTGGCTCTCACTCTATTATAAAAAATTAGTAAATTACTAAGGTATGATTGATTCTTCACAACGCCATGTTACCCCTCATAGCATATCATGTTCTTATGTACCCGTTCTTGAATTCTCATTTTGACCAATTTTTTAGTACTTTTACAACCACACCTGAGATACTAATTGGTCTATAATTTGCTACTGCAGTCTTAAAACCTCCCTATTCAAGGGAATTCTTTTGCTCTCTTTCCACTCCCTTGGAACTCTACCAGAGCCGAGTCTTAAATTAAAGAGCTTAATCAGAGGTGTTGCCAGCTTCCCTGCACATTCTCATAAAATGTGAGCTGATATCCAATTCCACTGCCATATTTATGTTGAGATTCTGCAATATCTTAAGAACCTAAGAATATAGACACTCTCTTTTTTTTTTTTTTTTAATAAAGGTTCCTTATCGCTGACGGGAATTCAACTCAAATTTTTCCGACCAAAGGGCTTTTCTCTATACTGACTGAGCTATGAAGGCTTATTTACTACCATATAAAAAGTTAAAATTGATCAAAACGTACATGCACAAACACTTAGTCTGTATATGGTGCCATTCACTGTTGAGAGAAATGTAAACAAATGTAAAGATGCAGTATTAAATCATATCTGCATAAAATTAACTTATTAATTAGTTAAATTTAATTAGCATAAAATAAAGTTTTTTTTAACAACTTGTTCATTAGTGTATAGGCTAGGCTATCATAAAGCTATCGTATTGCTGCTGCTTCATTATCGATGCTCATGCATTGATATCATTATGCCTATATATAAATATGAATTTTTTTTTTCATATTATCTCCTCATTTTGATGTCTAGTGTTATATGTATGACTTCTGCAATGTTTTGTATCATACACTATCAGATCAAAAGTATCCAGACACCTACTAGAAACTGTAGTCAGACTTTCTCTGTGACACGCTTTCCAGTAGTGGACATTAATACGGTGTGGGTCCACCCTTTGCTTCTATGACAGCTGTAACTCTGCCAGGAAGACTTACTACCAGGTGTTGGAACATCTGTGGAGGAATTGCAGCCCATTCTTCCTGAAGAGCTGTAGTCAGAGCAGTTCGTGATGTGGGTCGTTGGGGTCTGGAGCAATGTCGGCATTCTGATTCAATCCAAAGGTGTTCTATGGGATTCAGGTCAGGGCTCTAGACCAGCCAGTCCATTCCTGGAATGTTATTGTCCACAAACCATTCCTCACACAGACCTTGATTTATGGCAGGTAGCATTGTCATGCTAATACAAACAGTAGTCATCACCGAATTGATCTTCTACCATAAACAGTACGCATTTGGTCAAAATGTCCTTGTACCAGTTCTGCATTTAGATTTCCATGTGGTGTTATGGGAGGGCCAATTCATTCCATGTAAAACACCCCAAAACCGTAACACTACCACCTCTAAATTTCACTGTTGGCACCACACACACACTTGCAGTAATTGTTCTCCACGCATTTGCCACACCCAGACTCCCATCAGACTGCCACATGGTAAAGTGTGATTCATGACTCCAAATCACCCATTTCTAGTTGTCCACTGTCCAGTGGCATCGCTCTTTACACCACTGCAGGCAGCACTTAGCATTCACAAGAGAAATGTTTGGTTTATGAGCAGCTGCTCGACCATGGAACCCTATTCCTCTTAACTCTCAATGCACAGTCATAGTTCTCGCTGAACAGTTTGTAGCACTGCGGAACTCTTGGGTGATTGTTTCATTGGATTTCTGGCGATTTCCACGAACCACCTTCTTCAACGCTCGGCGGTCCCTGTCTGTCATGAAATTCGGCCAACCCGACCATGGTTTTGTTGTGGTTGTGCCTTCACGTTTCCACTTCACCAGCTGTTGACTTGGGCAACTTGAGGAGGGTTGAAATGTGTCTGACAGATTTCTTATTGATGCGGCAATCAATAACTAGTTCATGTTCAAAGTCAGCGAACTCCCTTGATGCACATTCTGCTGGTACCTCTTATCACTGAACAACACAGCTCCATGCCTCCATTTACTGGTAAGTGAGGTCATAGTGACATCTAGACGTCAGTTTATGAATTACAGAGGGGCATCCAAATACTTTTGAACAGATAGTGTATAAGTCAATATTGATGTATATACTGACAGACAGACGAAGTAAACTTACAGTATAGATGAATGCAGTAGAGTACTGTAAATGTATTTTATCTTCCTTATGATTTTTCTTAATAACCTTTTCTTTTCTCTAGCTTCTTTTATTCTAAGAATACAGTATATAATGCATATAACATACAGAATATGTGTTCATCAAATGTTTATGATATCAGTAAGGCTTCTGGTAAACAGTAGGCTATTAGTAGTTAAGTTTTTTGAGAGTCAAAAGTTATATGTGGATTTTTGACTGCAAGTGGAGAGATTGGCGCTCCTAACCCCTGCGTTGTTCAAGGGGCAGTGGTAGTTCCGCATATACCTTTTCCTCAAAGAGTGCTACACACTGCTGTCAAGCACTCAGGTAATCACCTCCTGGTCACTCTCACCAACTGGAGAGTGATATTTGACACCTCATTTATAACATTCTCTGATGAGATGATCAAATCCAAGACATACAGTCTTCATGTGCCCTCTGTTACTTACTGCATGAGGTAGTTGTCCGTCAAAAACTTGAGAAACTAATTTTCTTCATTTCCAGTTGCTATCTCATCATCCCAATCTATATTGCCATAATTAAAATCTCCCATAATGATCACCCTTTTCTTATTTGCTTGCTAATTTGATTATACATTTCATGTCTACCACCCCCCCCCCCTATACATTTCATGGTAACTACCATCCACATTACCAGGTCTATAGCAACATCCAACTAAGTATTTCATTCTGTTCATCTCTATTTCATACTCTGCTCCCTCAAAACCATTGCCCCTATTTCCCTCTTGCATTTCTACCTTGTATGGACATTACTCTTTCTCCATCATCAATAGCACTGCCCTTCCCTTTTTACTGTTTCTCTCTTCACAAAACACATTCTTATTATTGTAAAAACACATCCATTGAGCCCGAATTATCCACACAATCTATCATACTTCTCCTTGAACCCATTAACAGACAAAGCACTCACAACTGACTGGCAACCCATTCCAATCATTCACAACTCTCCAAGCAAAAAACCTACTCCTCACACTCCTAATAACCACACCTTTATTCAACTTACCCTTTGTCTTCTTCCCTCTAGCCAAGTGCTGAAACATTTCTCCTACATCAGTCCTATAAAACCCTGTAAGTAACTTAAATGCTTATATCATGTCCCCACTTTTTCTCCTGTCAACCAGCTTCTGCAATCCACACATCCTCAACCTATCTTCATAGGAAACATTCCACAGACTCACCATTTGGTCACTTGGCTCTGAATCTTCTCCAATGCTTCAACATCCCCAAGAAACCCAGGAGACCAGACTTGAGCACAGTAATCCAAATGTGGGCATATCAAGGCCTTATAAAGAGGAATAACAACTACCTTATCTCTACTTGTTAATATGTTCATCAATAGCCAAGTAATCTTATGGACTACTTTAGCAACCTTAGCAATATGTCCTCTAAACATTAACTCTCTCACTACTACCACCCCTAAATCTCTAGCTTCATCTATTTCCTGGAGTACAGTGCCATCAATGTGATACACAGCCTGTAATCTATTTATCCCAAAATGCATAACTTTACATTTCTCCACATTAAATTGACATCCATTATATTTTGTCCATGCTGGCAGCCTATTTAAATCATCCTGCAAGCTCTAAACATTGCCTTGATTAACTATAACTCTACCTAATTTTGCATCATCAGCAAACAACTGAATATTTCCTTTCAGGTTATTTCCTATATCATTTATGTACAAATGAAACAGCAATGGCCCCAGCACTGAACCTTGCAGCACACCACTAATCACCTCTTTTTGCCTCAATCCTGCCCCTCCATATACTATACTTTGATATCTGTGTAGTAGCCACCCTTCTATCCACTTAACCAGTGCATTATCCATCCCCAGTTGTTCTAATTTCCATAAGAGTTCCATGTGATATTCTGTCAAATGTCTTTGCAACATCCAGCAAAATGATTGTGTACCCATTTCCTTTATCGAACTCAGCTGTTACTCTAATATAAAAAAGTTAGTAAATTACTAAGGCATGACTGAGCCTTCACAAAGACATGTTGACTCTCATACAGTATCATATTTTTATCTATCCATTCTTAAATTCTCTTTTTTATCAATTTTTATAGTACTTTTACCTCCATGTCTGAGATATTGATTGTCTTATAATTTGCTACTGAAGTCTTAGAACTTCCCTTATTTTTTTTTTATGTATTGTATTTATGTATATCCCTTGGAAATCTATAAGAACTGAGACTTAAATTAAAGAGCCTAGTCAAAGGCATTTCCAGTTCCCTTACACATTCTCGTAAAACCCCAGCTAATATCCCATTTAATCACACAGCTGTATTTACATTGAGATTCTGCAATATCCTAAGAACCTCCAATTCATCCATCTCTGTTCCCACAAGTGGCATTGCATGCCCATTTTGGTTGGGTGTGCTGTCGTGGCTTATGCAATCCTTACTACAAAATTCACATCAGTTTGACCATATGATTGCATTTTTATCAATGTATGAAAGTTTTAAGAGTGTATAGCACATCAGTGCTCATCTTAATTGGTCTAATGCAATTAACTGTAGGATAACTTTGAATACTTTAATCTAACAGATAAGCTTATGTGTTGATGGTTATTCATGACTTATTTTTCACGGTATTAACAACACCACAAACACTTTTATCAACAAAGATGTTTTATTAACGCTTATATTTCGCTGATTTTCAACTCAGCATCATCAGAGCACAACACACTTGTAAACGCGACAGTGAGTGAGTGAAACAATATAATTGCAAAAGACAAAAGATCTAAAGTCCTAAACTAGAAATTATGATGAAAGTAGAACGGGGTATCCACGATCTTCCACCAGCAATGGCCAATAACGTGCGACTAGATATAGCAAGTATTATAAACAAGGCTAAGCCTCCGAAAAGCAATATGCCACGTAAGCAAATAACTGCTCTAAAAAAAGTTATATAATAATAAAAATATTATTATTACAAAAGCCGATAAAGGAAATGCAACAGTTATCATAAATAAAGAAAAGTATAACAGAAAAATGCAATATCTCATATGTGACATTTCCACATATCAAATTATACATCGAGACCCTACGATGTCTCAAAAGAAAAAAGTCTGAAAATTACTGAAAAAAGCGACATCATGGCCCAAAGAAATCATCAGGAAAATAAAATTAGTTTTGTGGATTACCAAAATTCCACAAAACTAATATTCCCCTACGCCCCATAGTTGATAGCATAGATAGTCCCACATATAAACTGGCCCAGCATTTAACCAAGTCGCTTGTCCCCCCCCCCTTTACTGGCAACTCCTCTACTTTTGTAAAAAATTCAATCCATTTCAAAACACTGGTTAAAAATCTAATCCTAAAAGATTCAGACATAATGGTTATTTTCGATGCCACCTCCTTATTTACCAATGTACCACTTATAGACACTCTTGATTTAATCAAGTCTAAATTTCCCCCAGATATTTTTTAATTATTTCAATTTACCATGAATGCAGGTTACTTTACATGGGGGGGGGGAATTCTACAAACAGATTAATGGTACTGCTATGGGTCCCCCCCTCTCCCCCATTAGCAAATTTTTACATGGAACACTTTGAAAACAAAGTACTTACCACAGCTACATACAAGCCACAAGTGTGGTTACATTATGTAGATGATGTGTTTGCCATCTGGCCCCATGGACAAGACACTTTGGATGCTTTTGTCACCTACCTAAACAGCCAACACCCCAAAATCCATTTTACAGTAGAAAAAGAATCAAATAACTGTTTACCTTTTCTTGACACGTTAGTCACCCACCTTTCAGATGGATCATTATCTTTTTCTATTTACAGAAAGCCTACACACACAGGAAGATACCTACATAAACAATCACATCATCATCCAGTCCAACAGTACGGCATTTTAAAAACACTTACACACAGAGCCATTTGTTCTAACGATACAGCTCTGACCACTGAACTCCGATACCTGCGCCATACGTTCTTAGCCAACGGCTACAATCCCTACAAAATAGATAAAATACTACATAGGCCCATTACTCTGCCCTCCCCTAATACACAAGAATACAACATGACTATTTCTATTCCCTATATCAGAGGTACATCGGAAAAGATAGCCAAAGTATTGTTGAAACATGGCCTTCGCACCACTTTCAAACCACATGTCAAGCTGGCAACTCTGATCCGCTCGCCTAAGGATAAACTTCACCCTTTAGCACACTCAGGAGTGTATGAAGTTCCTTGTGACTGTGACTTGGCCTATTATGGACAAACAGGAAGATCAGTGAACATCTGCCTGGAAGAACATGAAAGATACATTCGCTACTATTACTATGGCAAGTCGGGACTGGCAGACCATGCTTTGGACACTCCTTTATACAGGATTAGATGGAGGAAAACGAATGTGCTATTTAGGAGTCGTTATAGATCTGAAAGATTATTTTTTGAGTCACAATGCCTCTGAAGAATTCTCCCAACCTTAACAAATATGGTTGCATTAATTTGCCAAAAATTTGGGAGACGGTTATCCTAAGAAAAACTCCTGGATAACTGCTGCTTTTTTTTTTTTTTCCCCTGTTAGAGGGCGCCAAAAATAGGACTTTAGATCTTTTATCTTTTGCAATTATATTGTTTCACTCACTCACTGTCGCGTTTACAAGTGTGTTGTGCTCTGATGATGCTGAGTTGAAAATCAGCGAAATATAAGCGTTAATAAAACATCTTTGTTGATAAAAGTGTTTGTGGTGTTGTTAATACCGTGAAAAATAAGTTTTGAATACTTTAATTTATCAATTACAGGTAACCCTCGTACAGTGCGGTACTTATATAACGCGGTCTACAAATTGTAGTAGCTCTGTATCCTTTCATTTATTTTTCACCCCGCAAATTAAAAATCAAATTTTATCTTCGTTAAATTTGTGTCTGTCCATATCGCACATGTAGTTATAAGTAGCCAATTTATATTAGTGAAAATACCCTTTAGCACGCATGTACGTAAATTGTTTATCGTATAAAGTGTTTATTGTTGATAATTGTCTTCGTTTTCTGCCAGGAAAGTGCATTAAACAACATAAGTGTGTTAATCTCAAGCTGAGCATTTTCTTTTCTGGTGAGTTACATACAATATGTAATGCTTTTTTATGTAAAAATTTTATTTTAATAGTAATGGCCACATAGAGGACTTTTGCGATATGGTTGAAAATGAAATTAGTGAATTAATTGATGGGGAAACAGATTTAAATGAGGAGGAACTAGTACAATTCATAGATGACATCAAACCAAACGGCCAGGGAAAGTTCTGCTGAAGATTCTGATTGTGATGAATCTGTTAAAGAATTCAGTTTAAAGACATCAGCAGAAGGATTGGACTTGGCAAGAAAGTTAGGAAGTTATTTTACGGATAATAATCCCTCAATGGAACACTCCGGAAAATTCACGAGACAATTGGATATTTGTTTTGCTCCATATTATGAACTTAATAAAAAAAATTGCAGCATGGTAGTAAGCAAGGTCTTATTATTGACTTCTTGATAACTAAACCAGCCGAAGTATGCAAGGAGAATTATATAAATGATCTCCAAGAGATTTCAAGTGATGACGATGTCCGGCCACTCGTAAATAAAGAACATCTACAAAATGTTCGTTTTGAAGGCAGTGATGACGATTAAAATATGCACTTTTATTTTGCCTAAAACATTTATGCATCATGGGCAATGTAGTTTACGTACAATTTGTATTTTTATAAGTTTGTACTATGTATTTTGTTTCATAGTTTATGTTTTCTTAACTCATATGAATTAGCTGAACTAAATAAAAATATTTTTTGTTGCATATGTCATTCTTGTTTATATAATTAAAAAAAATGATTTTGGAACATACCCTACTTTTTCTGTTTGATCTGAATCTCGCATAACGTGATTTATATAATGCGGCATTTCTGTGAAACGTAACATCTGCGTTATACGAGGGTTACCTGTAATTGTAACCAAATCTTGAGCAGAGTGTGAGAGAACAGTAGGGGATACAAGAGATCTGGGATTGATGATTGATAGAAACCTGAAATTTAGGGGACATATTGCAAAGGTGGTGAAGGTAACACAGAGGATTTCTGCAATAATGAGAAGGACACTGACCTGCAGAGATAAAAACAGTTATTATTCCATTATATAAGACCCTGATCAGACCACACTTGGACTATTATTCTCAGATTTGGTTCCCAGGATTTGAAGGGGATAAATTAACCGGAAAGGGTACAAAATCTGATAACAAAGATGGTTTCAGGACTATACAGTGATAGTTATGAGGATCGGCTGAGGGAATGTGGACTGCAGAGTTTGGTGGATAGAAGGAGGAGAGGTGATATGATTGAGACTTTTAAACTGTTGAGAGGTGGTTACAGGGTTGACACTGGGGAGTTTTTTCGCTTGGTTGAACAGCGGGAAGGAGTGATGACAAGAGGCTGTCTCTGGAAGTTATGAAAGGAAACTGTGAGCTAGAGGGTGAGGAGTGGTTTCTTTGCATGGAGGGTGGCTGAACCATGGAATGCATTGCCTGATGGAGTGGTGAGAGCGAGAACGGTCAAGGAGTGGTATGATAGACTTTGTGTTTCTTGGGGGGGGGTACCTCCCCTCGACGAGTCTTGATAGACTTTGTGTTTCTTAGGAAGGACCTCCCATGATGAGTCTTTTGACTCCATGGAGGCCTGAATAATAATAATAACAGTGTTTGTTTTAAGGTACTGTATATTAGAATACAGCAATGAAGAAGAATGCTAGATTTGGTTGGTATAATTGAATTAATCAAAGGTGTAAAATTTGAAAGAGGAGAATGAGGCTTACCTCCTTCGACTACAATTCTGTTTCCCATTTTAAATATGGACAAAAAAATTTATAAATTTATCAAAAAATTATATATTAAAAACTTGTGTATATTATATATAAAAACTTGCCTACCACGTCTGTTCGCACTTCATGCACACAAAACAGATGAAACTCAGAAAACAAAAACAGCAACTCACGACAAATGGCAATGTTCAGTTAGATTGGTTGATGCAATAACCAATCACAGCCACTAGGTGCTAATGTCTCAGAGTTCGCCCTGCCTCACCGTCTGAGCGGTTTAAAACTACTAGAATGCTCAGAATTTGTCATCTATACATCTTTTCTAAGGGCTCAAAGGTGTATGTATTTTGAATGCACACTTGTGCTATTAATGTGTTTACTTTTAGGAATTCAGCAAAGTCTAGAAACAATTAGGAAAGTCTTTAGTGGGAATAATGTTGGTGATAGTGCTATTCTGTGGATGAGCACCGCACACCCTGAATGTAAGTCACTGGTTCCCACATTAGTGTCTGTCACATAAGTTAAAGCAGTAACCTCACTAGGATGATATACCCTTGCAAAGTGGCAACTCAGAGAGGCAAATTCCTTCTGTCTCTTTGCGACCATCATTACACATTAAGGTTAATATTCGATAGTTATTCTTCCTCTTACTTGCTGCATAATGAAAGAACTCTTTGGGATTTCCTTTGGCTTGCTTGGCTAGATTCTCCTCATAATCTGATTTTACCTTCTTTGCAATGATTGTTGACTTTCTTGCCTGGACCTTGTACTGTTCATGAGTTTGCTGGTCACCTTTCTCTTTATATACCCTCCACTGAATTTTCTTCTTCTGCAGCTCATGCTTAATGATATTACTCATCCATCTGATTCCTACCTGATTAACCCTCCTTACCCAAGGTATATAATTTAATACTGATTCATCTAGATGACCCTTAACTATATCCCATGCACTACTAACATCCTTACTTTGCAGTGTTTTTTTGCCGTGGAAGAGATTTAAGCTTCTTCCTAAGCATGTCATAATCGCCTGCTTGTAATTCAACATACCTTTTCTTGATAAAATATTCCTCATGTTTTATAATCTGCCAAATCGAGATGGCATGGTCACTTTCACCAACTGGAGGCAATGAGGTCACCTTGGTTATGGATAGCTCTTCTGATCCTATGACCACGTCCAAAAATCTCCTACTCCCCTCCATCACATGCTGCCTTAAGTAATAATCTCTTAGCAGGTGTATAAATTCTATTTCTTTCCTGCCATGTAATATTTGTTCCTTCCAGTCTATATCTCCATAGTTCAAGTCTCCCATAATAATCACTCCACCTGTACTCATTGTACTAATTTAGCAATGCATGGCTTCCAGATCATCTGTGGAACTTCCTGGCCTATCGCAATAACCGACTGTATATTTTGTTTTAATGGTCTTAATCTCACACCAGACTATTTCAAATGAACGGCCACTGTCCCACCTGTCTCCTATTCTTTTTGACTGCAATTCATCTGCTGTCATTAGCAGTGCTCCTCACCCATCTTATCTTCTCTATCTTTCCTGAAAATATTAAACCCTTCAACATTCAATCCCTGTAACTACATCATCTGCTTTTAGCCAAATCTCACTAATTATTATTTTTATTATTATTATTACCTAAGACCACTAAGGAGTCAAGGACTCATCAAGGGAGGCTATAAATCACCAAAACCAGCTATTATACCTTCCCTTAAATTCATTCATACTAGATGCACTCACTACCCCTAAAGGCAAACTATTCCACTTACTCACCGCTCTGTGAAAGAAAAATTAGCTCTTACCCCTTTATTGACTATGAACAAACTTAACTTCCATGGATGTCCTCGCTGCTCTCTCTCCACCTTCAATATAACGAAAAATTTCATGAGACACTATCCTATAATACCCATTCAAAAGTTTATAGGCCTCTATCATATCACCCCCCTCTTTCTCCTGTTAACCAGTCTGTAATCCTCATAATCTAAATCCCATAATCCAGATATAATCTGTGTAACTCTTCTTTGCAACCATTCCACAGCTTCTTTATTCACGTGGAATCCAGGAGACCAAATCTGTGCACAATAACCCAGTTGTGATCCTATCAAGCCCTCCTATCCATAAATGTCAAGGTTCGCTTTAACATCACAATTATCCACTGAGATGTTGGAAGTTTATTTTGCACTTGGTTAAACTATAATATAATAAATTTAGTTTAATCCTTTATCCAAGTGTAGGCAACACAAAGTTTGCGCTTGTGTTGCCTACACTTGGATAAAGGATTAAACTAAATTTATTATATTATAGTCTAACCAAGTGCAAAATAAACTTCCAACACCTTTCTCTAAATCCAGAGTAATTCAGTAATAAGGTGGTACACCTGTTGGCAACTTGTATAGGTAAATATCACCTCTCCTATTGCTTCTGCCTTAGTATCTCCACGTTTGGGTCTACCTCCCACTGACGAGACCTTAATAAAGGTCGAAACCGGTCTGGGTAGTGGCTCTACCCTTAATGCATAGCAGTATACATGTCTGCAAGGAGATGTGTTTTGCATTATGGAATATACTGAGACAAGGAGTGATGAGCGCTTGGTCCACCTTTGCTTGGAGTTTCCTGGTGTTGCACCACCTTACCTCAGTCCTGAAGATATTTTCAGGTGCAAACTTTGTGTTGCCTACACTTGGATAAAGGATTAAACTAAATTTATTATATTATATCCACTGAGATGTATATGCAACTTTTGCTATGTGACCTTTGAAATTTAAATTCCTATCCACCATTATGCCAAGATCCGTAGCCTCATCAGTTTCTTGTAGCATAACCCCACTAATATCACAGGAGTTTGATTGGTTCAGTGCCATGGCATGTACAACTGCAATAACTAGAAGTTGATAGTGCATGGGAGGCAGTTAAGAAGTGTTTGCATGAAGCAGTGGCTAACTGTATACCTAGAGTCCGAATAATAAATCAAGTAGAGGTTAAATGGATGAATAACACCATTAAGCTTGAGCTGCAAAAAATAAACAACTATGGAGGGAATTTAAGGAGAAAGGTGACCGGCAGGCACATGAAAGGTATAAAGCACAGGCCACAAGGGTAACGAGTGTGGTAAGAAAAGCAAAAAAGGATTACGAAAGAACATTGGCCATGCAGGCTAAAGAGAATCCTAAACAGTTTTTTCGATATATTGCAAGTAAAAGGAAAAATGTATATGGCAAAATGATTTTAAAGAATGCCGATGGTAGGGAGGGAACTGAATCAGTTGATATAGTTGAGTTACTGAGTGAGCACTCAGTAACTCAAGAATATATCATCCAGGTAGTGACATTGCAGAAACGAATGAACCAGTAGATTATACGGGAATTGTGGTGAATGAAGTGGAGGTGAGTAGTCTATTGCAAAACCTCAATGTCAATACATCTATGGAATTGGATGGTATACCAGCTCGTGTCGTATGAGAAGCGGCTAAAGAATTGTCAGTACCCTTGACCATTTTGTTTAATTTGAGTCTCAGGTCTGGGTTAGTCCCGAGGGGGTGGAAAGAGGGGAAAATAGTTCCACTGCATAAAGGTGGTTCCAAGACTGCTGTTGTAAATTACCGACCGATTAGCATATCAGGAATCATTTTCAAGGTCCTAGAGAAATTAGTCAACAAAAGAATACAGGATTGGATAGATGAAAATGGGATATTGTATGGGGGACAACATGGTTTTGTGAAGGGTAGATCATGCCTCAGTAACTTGCTCACGTTTTATAACAGAGTGACAGCTGAACTGGATAAGGGTAATGGGTTTACAGTGATTCTACTGGACCTTGCCAAGGCCTTTGACAGGATACCACATGGAACCCTAATCAGTAAACTGGAGCAGGGGATGGATATAGGGTTGGTGACATGAATAGGAGGGTGGTTGATAGAGAGATACCAGAGAGTGGTTTATTCAGGAGTGGAGTCTAAAAGATGGCTTGTGACTAGTGGTGTGCCACAGGGCTCTGTTCTTGGACCACTGCTTTTCAATTTGTTCATCAATGATATAGGTAAGGATCTGAGAGGAAGTGTTCACTTGTTTGCTGATGATGCAAAGTTAGGTAGAGCAATAGTGAATGCTCAGTATGTCAAAATTTTGCTGGATGATTTGGATAGTTTGGAGAACTGGGCTAAGGAGATTGGATGTCAATTTAATGTGGAAAAATGTTAGGTTTTGCATTTTGGGGTGAAAAGATTAGCAGCAGTATATCACATTGGTGGAACTGTACTCCAGGAGATTGATGAGGCCAGGGATTTGGGAGTGTTGGTGGATAGGGAGTTGAAGTTTAGGGGACACATTGCAAAAGTGGCAAAATCTGCTCATCAAATCACTGGGTTGCTGAAAAACACTTTAACGAGCAGAGACAAACAGGTTATTGTTCCTCTGTATAGATGCCTTGATAAGACCTCATCTAGACTACTGTGCCTAGATATGGGCACTAGGGTTTCTTCTCGATGGGGGAGGAGGTGGAGAGGATCCAGAGACGAGTGACCAAGATAATAGCAGGACTATGGAATGAACCGTATGAGAACAGGTTGAAGATTTGTAGGCTGCAGAAATTGGTTGATAGGTGGAAAAATTGTGATATCATTGAGACATTCAAATTACTGAACGGTTTCTATAAGATTAATTCAGAAGATATTTTTGAGAATAGGACTGGTAGTGGGAGGACTAGGGGCCATCCATGGAAACTTGGATGGCCCCTAGTCCTTGGAGAGTGGACTAGGGACTTATTCCACTCATTTACCACTTGGAGAGTGGAATAAGCTGCCAGAATCTGTTGTGGGGGGTGCCATGACTGTAAATGAGTTAGAGGAGAAGTATGATAGATACTGTGTGAATGTTGAATAGTTGTTCTTGACATGATGTTGGGCCTCCCTCGATAAGTCTAAGGAATCCTTGAGCTTCCCGTAATAATAATAATTCATTGACTATTAAAGATTAATTTATCAAATATAATAGTAAAAAAAAAAAAAAAGTGAACCCCTTACCCTTATTATGGGGGGGGGGTTAATTTGTTCTTGAACCAAAATAAAATGTCCCTCCTGGAATGATTCAGAGAGTCTTTTTTTTTTTCTAATCACATGAATTAATAATCCCACCAGATAGAAATTCTTTCTATGTTGTGAATTATTTTTTGATTTATCCAGATTGAAATAATGCTCATTCTGAAAAACACGTTTGTTTTTTTTTGTTTTTTCAAAATGTGCATTATTTTATAGAGAGAAAAGTTTTGATCCTATTTGGAAATATATCTTAAAAGGAACAAGTAAATTGTTTCAATCTGAATAGATGAAAGAAAAAAAAAATCACAATAATGAAAGAACTTCTGTCTGAGATTATTAATTCCAGTGATTGTGGTTGGGGGGGGTCTTTTGAATCATTCCATGAGGGACATTTCATTTTGGTTCAAAACCAATTCAAACCCCCCCATGAAAAGAGCAAGGGTTTTGTATAATTTATGTATATCCTTATTTTTAAGTGTTTCATTAAAAAAAAAACAGAATGCTTTATATTATTATGCAGTTGCAACTAGTAAGTTTTAACATGTTTTTATTATTGAATAACATGCTTTTTTCTTTTTTAGTCCCATCGTAGCAAAAGTTTGACTCAGATAGACTGCATAGAAAACAAAGTATGCAGTGTGGAAGAACAGTTAAATCAACATCAGCATGGGATAGATGGTATGTTAAAAGTTGAAACTTGTAATGAACAGAGGTTGCCATGCCTGTCACCATCTTGCCAAAAGGATATATCTCATCGTACTGAAACTCTTGGAAAGGTATTAAGGCATTAAGATTTCTTAGTTATTAGAGAAATTAAAGACAACACAAATTGTGTGGCATGAAATTGAGAGAAACGGTAGGAATAGTTTAGTAGAAGAGAAAAGGGGCACTGGAGTGGGACACTTTTTTGAGTGTTTGAGATGCATTTGATGGGAGAAGTGACTTGTATACAGAGGATGGGTTGCATTTTAATGAGTGTAGAAATGTGTTTTTGGGAGGCTACTATTATTCAGTAGGATAGATATAAACCAGGGAAAGAAAAGTTGTTGGTGGGGTAGATTTCAGGGATGGTTTCAATTATATGTGTGTTGGGGAATTTTGGAAAGTATGTAGGGTTTGGTTTGAACTGAGGGCAGCAGTGATTCTGGCTACACAAAGCAAGCACTTCGGAATGACAGAATATTTTGATATATAAATATTAGAAGTATTAAGATATATGGAAAATGAATATATGATCTTAGTTAATCAAAAAATTATTAGTTAAACATGGCTGACTAAGATTGGAATAATAACAGGAAAAGAAATTGGAGCATGATGTTCAAGAAAGATGTGAAAGATAAACAGGGAGGAAATATGCAATGCAAGTCCCATATGGGTAGAGACCTAGAAGTGAAATGATGTTGAAGGTCTGTTATGTCATTATTAAGGTATATTATGGTATGGACTGTGCTATAGACCTGGTGTAGAATAACATGTAAGTAAATTTGCTTAAAGAAGGATAACCTTTATGAAAGACTTTAATTCTGGCAGTATAAATGGTAAGGAAGAAACAGCTAATTGTTGTAAAGACTGGATTTCTGGAATTTAAGAGAGAGAAATATCTCAGGCTGTGGGTAGTTGAGGAAACAAGGGGTTCAAGAACTCTGAATTTGATAACTGGATATGCTAAAACCACCTGGCCTAGTTGGCCTAGTGGTTGGTGTATCCACTTTCCAGTCAAGAGGCTGCTGGTTCGAATCCCGCTGTTGGTATGGATGTTTGTGATTGTCTTTGAAAATACTAGTGATGGTGGTGGTGGATGGTAGATGGCATTGGTGTAGTTTTGGTTCGTTGTAGTAGGTGGATTGAGTGGTGGAGACGGAGTTGCAGAGGAGGAGACCTCCCTCGATAAGTCTTTAGACTCCCTGGAGTTATTGCATAATAATAATAACATTGGACAATGTGATTGTAAAGGAAATGTCAATTTTGTCTCCATCACAGGAGACTGATTGTGTAGTCCTTAGTTGAAAGATGAGCAGGCATATGGAGGTATTGGGTAGAAAGGGATATATATATATACATGAAATTATAAGGTAGAAAGTATGACAGTTTTTAGAAGTCAATTTTTTAAAATGCCATGCTTGGAAGAAAAGAAATTAGTAATGCTTAGTGGCTGGTCATAAAATGTTTGGCATTAGTAGTGAGGAATTTATTCAAAGTTCTTCTAGAAAGGTAAATCCGTCCTTCCTGATTTACACTCATGCATGGATCTACACTTCACCATGCAGGCATTTGAAACTGAAAATCCGCACGGAATTGGTCGATCAGTCCTTATTCCAGGAGTGTCCTATGTCTATAGATCTATGTGTTCACAGGGCCAGTTGGGTTTTTCATTCCTCAGCCTGTTCTGAGGTTTTTCTGGGGCAGAAAAACCCTCTACCTCCATATGAGACTGGCTAACTCACCTTTAGTCGAAAGAGACCAGATAAAGGTTACTCCCATCATGGATGGGAATCGACTCCAGGTCTTTCCGACCAAAGGGCTTCATCTATACTGCTATGGAGGCTCAGAAAGGTAAATTGTGGAATAAAATAGATAATGCTATTTGTCAGATACTGCAGAAAAAATTGGATATTAAAAAGTATAAAAGATAGGAAGGTAACTGAATCAGTCGAAATAGAATTACTAAATGAACGCTTTGCAAGAGTATATCATCTAAGTGGTGATATTGCAGGAACACGAGAGCCAAAGGCTTATAGGGGAACAGAGGTAAATGAAATGGAGGTGCATAGCATATTACAGAATCTTAATGTGAATACAGCTGTGGAATTGGATGGTATAGCAGCTCGATCTTTATGTGAAGCAGTGAGGGAATTGTCAGTGCCCTTGACCATATTGTTTAATCTAAGTCTCAGTTCTGGGTTAGTCCTGAGGAGAAAATAGTTTTATTGCATAAAGGAGGCTGCAAATTACTGACTTATCAGCATATCAAGAGTTGTGAAATTATTGGAGAAGTTGGTCATGAGCAAAATACAGGAATGGGTAGATGGAAATGGGATACTGTAATTCAGGACAGAATGGTTTTGTGAAAGGTAGGTCATGCCTTAGTAACTTGCTCATGTTTTATAATACAATAACAGCTGAGTTGGATAAAGATAATGGATTCACAATGATACTATACTGCTGGAGTTTTCAAAGGCCTTTGACAGGATACCACATGGAATTCTAATCAGTAAACTGCAGCACATGGGAATGGATAGGAGAATGGTTGATGGAGAAATATCAGCGAGTAGTTTATTCAGGAATAGAGCCCAAAAGAAGGACTGTGACTAGTGCTGTGCTGCTGGGTTCAGTTCTAGGACTGCTACTGTTTAATTTGTGCATTAACGATACAGGAAAGGATCTAAGAAGAACTGTTCAGTTATTTGCTGATAATGCAAAGTAGAGCAATAGTAAATTTCAAAGGTTTCCAACCTGACTCGCAACATTTGCACCAATTTTAAAACGCCATGTGTGACAGATAGCACCATCTACGGGGAGGTTAGTGTTTCAGTTTCAACTCTCTACCTGCATCATTCAGTTGGAGGCACTCATTTGACTAACACATGGAATGCTAAGTGGCTGTAATGTTAAAAATTGAATACCGTGCTGTGATAAAGTTTTTCACCAAAGTACAGACTATTTTTTCACGGGCATAGAAATGTTAATTCAAAGATGTGAAAAGTGTGTTGAAGTAAGGGAGAGTATGTTGAAAAGTGTGACAGTTGTTTTTCTTTCTATCACCTCTAAAAGTTAGTCATGCATGTAACTTATGGAACTATCCTCGCAATACAGATGATATTTCTGTGGATGATATTATTGATCCATCTATATTTTATAGCCAAATGTAGAAAAGAAATGAAGTTTCAAAAATTTACCAGTGAGTTTGAGAACAAGATAAGAATTAGAGTTGCTTTGACTGCACTACTTAGACAACACAAACTCTACCCACAATACTTATATTCACCTTTTATTAATGCATTGAGTAAGTTTCACTAGGGTGAAACACCAGGCTTCAAATTGACTGTCTTAAAAAAAAAATTACAAGCAGAAGTGAAACCAAAAGCTCAAACAATGCTGTAACTTAAACTGTATCAGAAAGTTAAATTCATAAGTGATCTTTGGTGGGTGTATAATAAAATTTTAAACTACAGAGCTGATTAGCTTGTATTTATTTAATTCAGATATAATAGACAATATTACATATTCATCTGCATTTTATAGCAGAATTTAGAAACAAGCAAAAGTAATAAATGTAGAAAAATTTTCTTACTTTCGAAAATTTACTAAATGGCTATAAGAAGGTTACGTTAGTACAAACTCTGGTAAATTTTCAAAAGTTTTAAGTCTGCATTAGGCTATAAAATATGGATGGATCTGTAATATCTTCTAATACAATATGTCACATCTCAAATTGAAGCATCTCAGCTCTCTACTTAAAATTTGACAGTTATTATATTTAGAAAAAGCAAAATTTTATTTTCCATTTTTATCAAACAAGAACTCAGATGTCTTCATTTTGACAAAACAAAATAAACAAAACGTGGTAATAAAGAACATTCATATTTAGTAGTAGAATACACATACAAGGCGTGTTCAAAAAAAGACCAAACTTTTGTTATGAAGACTTTATTGCTCATTTTACATTTTAAGCACTGTCCCCTTCAAAGTAGTCCCCTCAACTGACAATACACCATTCCCAATGTTTCTTCCATTGTTGGAATGCACTTTCTGTGATGGCATGCAGTTCTCTTATTGCATTTTCCTGAATCTCTTCTTTGGTTTGGAAACGACTTTCTTTCAAAGTGATTTTAAGTTTGGCAAACAGGAAGGTCTGCTGGGGCTAAATCCCGAGAATAGGGTGGATAGGACTCAATGGATGTCTAATGTTTTGCCACATTACTGTGGATGAGATGTGACTCCTGAGGCCTCACATTGTTGTGATGCAATATCCAAGTCTGGTTTTCCCACAATTCAGGCCTTTTCTTGTGCACAGCATCCCTGAAACGTGCTAAAACTTCCTGGTACAACTCTTTGTTTACCATCTGACCATGTGGTACAAATTGTAATGAACAATTCCTTTTCCAATCAAAAAACACAACCAGCATCACTTTGACCGACTTATCCGTGCTTTTTTTGGTCAAGGAGACCCTTTCCCCAACTACTGAGATGATTGCATCTTGGCTTCAACATCATTGCCATAAACCCACGTCTCATCCTGTTATGATGTTCTTAAGAAAGTTTTCATTACTATTTTTATACTGATTTCAACATGGTCTCTTTCTGATCTTCAGTCAACAAATGCGCCACGAATTTTGCAATGCATCTCAAGTTGTTCAGTCAAAATTTGATGGCAAGATCCTATGCTGATGCCCACTTCATTAGTAACTTCTCGGACAGTTAAACGACGATTTCCACGAATTATAGCATCAACTCTCTCAACATGGTTGCTGTCTGTTTTATGTGAAGGTTGTCCATGCCTGGGATCTTCACTGACTGGCATTCTGCCCTTTTTAAAACTCTGAAACTACTCATAGCACTGTGTTCGGCTCATATAGTCCTTCCCATATGCTTGGTTAAGCATTTGAAATGTCTCTGTAAAATTTTTACCAAGTTTGCAGCCAAATTTCACACACCCACACACGTTCTTCAATCTCTTTCATTGTCACTAATCCTACAAACAACTTGCGCATGTGCTCACTTCAGCAGATGTAACTCGACGACTAATGATCATAGCAGAACAGGGCAAATGGCAGTTTGTTGTCAAAACCTGCAGCTAGATGCACTCAGTAGCTGGAGCTCACCCTCTGTGCCAGTTGGCATACTATTTAATGAGTTCGTTTCATTTTTGAACATGCCTTGTATGAATATAGAAACTAGGAAAGGTTCGAATTCAGGAGATAGAGAGCTTGTAAGAAGCTGTCCTTGGTATCAGAGTTACCTTAGCTTGTGCTACTCGAGAAAACGTTAGTTTCTTAAGTAGTGCATGAATTATGAACTGCTTATTTTATAATTCTTATTTTACAGCACTCATAGTGAAGAATTTATGGAGACACAACACACCTGTTAGAATAATAACTTAACATTAAGCAAGTAACAATGAACGTTTCGACCTCTGTATTGAGGTCATCATCAGGAAAACATACATCTGTACAAGCTACATGCTGCTGCACTATACAAAAGTAAAATGAATCTAAATGTTTGTTAATCATTTATCCTAGCCTGACCTCTGGAGAGAAAAAAAAAATTCAATTCCTTCAACTGTTACATCCTGAATGAAGAACCTTTAAAAGGAAACAATTCATTCAGGATTTAACAAGTCAGAAAAATCAGCTGAGAGAAAAAAAAAAAAAACTTGTATTCGAGCAGAAGAAATAAAGTACTAACTGTAAATAGAATTAGAATTACCCCCTTTTAGTAGAGTTGTAATACTATGTAAAGAATTTTGTGTACAAATTAATGATTCTATGTAAAAGAAATATTAGGTTAAAAATTGTGTCCTATTAAGCTATCTCAAATAACGTAAGGTCACGAGTAACAGTGCAAAGGTCATGTCTGAAACGCACGTATTGGTCGTAACGCCGGAGGCTACAGCATATGCGGAAAATAACATAAGCGTGCTTTCCTCGAAGACAGCACCTAACAGCAATAGGGAGAGTAGGGATCGTTTTAAGGGCATTAAAACTAAGTGTCGTGTGTAAAAAAAAAAAAAAAAAAAAAAAAAAAAAAAAAAAAAAAAAGATACAACAAAAAGAGGGCGCTAGAACATAGAATGCAAGGCAATGCACAGCATATTGTGAGGCTTTTTGTTCAGGATTTCATCTCGAGGATTCTTGACCGGTGGTCGGAGAAAGGATGAGCTAGGATTCTATGATGTCGGACAGCAGGCATCATGGGGCGGAGCCCCCTAGTATATATATAATATCTTAATTATATTCCAAACAATTCTGAATACTAGGGTAAATCATTCTCTGAGATGTTTCATTTCTTAATTTTTGAAACATTCTGTATTCTACAATCTCTCCTAATGCAACTGTTTTTCAAATATGCCTATTATGAGATTTTTTTGATTGTAAATAAGAATACAGTTTGACAAAACTTTGTCTATTAAATTTTCATAGCAGTGTGTGTTTGTCACAGATTAGAAATTTTCAAAGTAGCACAAATAATATCAAACTTAGCTACTACAAAACAGCAAAGTTTGATCATAAAAATTTCCGCTACAATAAAGTTCGACAGATTGAACAATATTATTGCCATATTTCTTCTCTCCTGTGGGAGAAAAACGGTAAAATCTCACTCGTATAATTATTGCAGATTCTCTATAGGCAAAACTGGTAAGAAAATAATCATTTGCACTTTCATTTCAAAACAAAAAGAAAGAACATTAAATTCACCCAGTGAAAAAGAAAATGCTACATATTTTTCTTGATATTATCTGTTTCTTTCTTGTTGTAGAAAGAAGAAATTACTGCATATATTTCTTTTGTCAATACAAGAGTGCAAAAATATGTAAATTGATTACATTATAGCTGATAGAGAATTCATGCCAGGAAAAATATTTATCTAAGAGTTCTAACATCATCAGATATAACGACATTTTCTTCTAGTTTAGATACGTGACCTTATTGAAGTAGTTAAACTTTTGCTACTATCTTACACTAAACCGCATGAGTATGTTTGTAACAACTGCCTGCAGATTGAATAGGTCCCTCCCCACAAACCAAAAAATAAATGATTATTAACAGATATGCGCTTTTCTGTTAAAAAATTCAAATGTTTTTTTCAAGATAATTGTATCAAATAATTTAGAATTTTTCGATAATAAAAGTGAAACTGATCACTATAAATAAAGAAATCAATTTTGACATAAATACTGCATCACCCTGTAAAAGAAATGTCAGTTTTTCTGTGTTAGGATGAAACTGAAAATGAAACAAGACATTCTTGCTTAAGGCAATTTAGTGTTACTTCTTGGAAACTTTCTCTTTTGTGTTCCTCAAAGCAGTAAGAATTCTAAGACTAGCTTTTCCTTCAGCTAACAGGATTATTGTCGAGCATTTCTAAGATGTATTTCAGAAATAGCAACCAGCAGCAGAAGAAATAGTAATATTTAGATTTAAAAAAAAAAAAGAAAGAAATAGAAACAAAAATAGCACAGTTGAACTTCTTTCTTGTAGTATGCATAAACAGTTTTACATATTGAAAATATAGCATATAGCATAGTATTTCTAAATCTTAGAATAATTCAGCAGACTGCTTAACAGCTGATTTCAGATGCAAAGAAAGAGCGTAGAATTAGAAGCTTCGAATATACAACAGTATTATTGCTTTATTTCTTTTGCCCAAATGGTAAACTGAAATAAGATATTTTGAATAATGTCTGAAAGCTTTCAGATCAGTAGAAATTTAAAGTAGCTATGTAACTGAGTTCCAGGAGAGGAGGGGGGGGAGTTGCAGTAAAAAAAATCTTAAAATGAGCATAAATTTTGAATCATTTCATACAGGATATCTTTCCTATTATATTTTCAACATATCTACAGTGGTTAAGCACTGGATATTATAGTAATGTGCATCCTACAAAAAAAAAAAAAAAAAATCTGTTACAGTTTTAAGCAAAAGAAGATGGCGAAGAGTCTGATAAAATACCATTTGATATAAATTTTTAATACTAAAAAAGACAGAATCGGAAACAGAGTAATGCAGTTTATAATCATTTGTTGTTCATAAAAAAAAAAAAAAAAAAAAAAAAATTGTTCCAAAAATTGAAATGTGACGATCCATATAAAGGTATTTTGCAAAGAAAGAAAGAAAAATCTCATATTTATTCCACTAAATATTTGACAAAATATTTCAAATGCAAACAAACATTTGAAAATTCGCAAAAAAAATCTATATTAGTAAAGGGAAAGAAATTTGCTATTACTAAAATATATTCATTGCTAAGGCTCATTCTGTGGTAATTTCAGGATTGATTATTTATTTTAGCAGATCTGAAACTCGTTTTTATTTTTGGAAAGAGAGACAATAAATAATACAATAAATAAATTATGCACAAAAAAAAAAAAAACAGTAAACAATACAATATATAAATTATGCACAAAAAAAAAACAAAAAAAAATGATCAAATATCCTAGTACAGTAAAAGAAATTCCAAGTAACACAGCACATGGAAAGGCAAGTGACACAAAAGTCCTCCACCACAGTTAATCTGCTAATGGCTCTAAAATCGCCGCTAAGGGAATAATTAACGGCTGAAGAAGGTGAATACTTGATAAAAGATAGAAAGCCGATGAAGTTTTGATCCATGAAAAATACTGTGGTGGTCTGTCTATTTCATCTACCTCGGCCAGTAGGAGGGTTAATGTATAGATTGAACAGCAATGGTCCAAGGACTGAACCCTGAGGTACACAACTGGTCACCTTATATCTGGCAGATTCTCACCCACTGTATACCAGTTTTTGATATCTGTCTGTCAACCATCCACTGATCCAAGTCAAGAGTTTATATTCCAATCCCAAATTCTCTAGTTTATGCAACAGCCTTTTGTGTGATATCCTATCAAATGCCTTAGTAAAATTGAACATTATCATAACATATCCATTCCTTTTATCCAGTTTGGCCATAACATTGTTATAACATGTGATTTTACTAAATCCATGCTGCTCCTTGCAGAGTATAGCTTGTTTGTCTACTCATTTCTGTATGCTAATTCTTACCAACTTCTCTAAAATCTTCACTGCTAATGCACACTTGAGCTTGCATTTGCTAGTGTGAATTATTTATTTTTCTTGTAATGGTTTTTTAGTGTTTGGACAACTTTGTTATCTATTTATTTTTTGATGTTTATTAAGACGATGCTAAATTTCACAACTAAATAAATATCCTTGTTATTACCGCATGTTCTTCAATTGTGAAACATTTTTTCTTATGTATAGAAATATACATAAGTTTCCTCTTTGCTTCTGATTTTATATACTTCCACCAAGTATATGGATATTCCATTTAGATAAGATTACATGCTGAACTTCAAAGATGATAATTTTCAATTGATTAGAATATTAGGTTTGATTCCATGATATCAGTTACTAGTTGGAATGCGTATTGACAGTGCATGGGAGGTATTGAAGAAAATACATTAGTGATGCAATATCGTGTCCCTAGATATGGAAGGAATGCCATGCATACAAGGATATCACTTATGAAAATCATAAGGAGCTGGCCAGAAGAGTTACAACTGTTATATAGAAAGCTAAGTGGAAGTATGAAAAGAAACTGGTTCTGAAATATAAAGACTTCCCAAAAGAATTCTGTCATTAAGTTGATAGATTTTAGCAAAATGGGCACCTATTAGTTAAACAATCTCTTTTGCATCAGTCACTCGTATAGACAAGAATTATTCTTTCATATTCATTATTTCTTTTATTATTATTATTCAGGCCTCCATGGAGTCAAAAGACTCATCGTGGGAGATCCTTCCTGAAAAACACAAAGTCTATCAAGACTCGTCAAGGAGAGGTCCCCCCCCCAAGAAACAGAGTCTATCATACCATTCCTTGAACTCATTGACCATTCTCGCTCTCGCCACTCCATCAGGCAATGCATTCCATGGTTCAACACCACCCTCCATGCAAAGAAACCACTCCTAAATTTTACTTGAAAGTTAATGATAGAATTCTTTTGGGAAGTCTTTAGATTTCAGAACTAGTTTCTTTTCATACTTCCACTTAGCTTTCTATATAACAACCAGAGGAAATGCTAGAGCTGTTGTATATACTGAATATGAATTCAGCAATAAGGATTAATAAGATATCAGTGCAGATGATAAAAGAATGTTCAACTGAAATAGCTGTTCCTTTCCAGGCAGTATAATTTGAGTCTCAGCACAGGGGAGATTCCCCTAGAGGGAAACAAATGTATGTTAATCCCGTGTAGAAAGTATTTTACCTTGGGTATAATAAATGTTAAAGATACCAAGCTATTTTAAACCTGGTTTTACTCCATTTCCCAAGTAAGCAAACAGACAAAAAAGTCAAGTTTGCGCAAGTGAGTGCAAACTTGACTTGTTTGTTTGCTTACTTGGGAAATAGAGTAAAACCAGGTTTAAAATAGCTTGGTATATTTGACATTTATTATACCCAAGGTAAAATACTTTCTACATTTATATCTCCTCCTGAGATTTTTATTTAATAAAGTTAAAACACCTTATGGTAACTTGTTCTGGTAAAATACTTAAGCTCTGTATTACTAAAATCTTGGTATTTCTAGCCTGTCTCCCACTGATGAGACCTCAATAAAGGTCGAAACTGGTCTGGGTAGCGGCCCCTTGCCTTTAGTATAAAGCATCATACATCTCCTCCAGGAGATGTGCTTTGCATTAAGGGTAAATATTAAGATTAGTGATCAGAGCTTATACTACTTTTACCATGAGTTTCCATGGTCTTGCACTATGTGCAGAGTCAGCTAGACTTGCAACACTTGCAGGCGCAAACTTGTGTAGGCAAACAGACAAACAAGTCAAGTTTGCACCTGCAAGTGTTGCAAGTTTAGCTGACTCTGCACATAGTGCAAGACCATGAAAACTCATGGTAAAAGTAGTATAAGCTCTGATCACTAATCTTAATATTTACCCTTAATGCAAAGCACATCTCCTGGAGGAGATGTATGATGCTTTGTACTAAAGGCAAGGGGCCGCTACCCAGAACAGTTTCGACCTTTATTGAGGTCTCATCAGTGGGAGACAGGCTAGAAATACCAAGATTTTAGTAATACAGAGCTTAAGTATTTTACCAGAACAAGTTACCATAAGGTAACCTTATTAAATAAAAATCTCAGGAGGAGATATAAATGTAGAAAGTATTTTACCTTGGATATAATAAATGTTAAATATACCAAGCTATTTTAAACCTGGTTTTACTCCATTTCCCAAGTAAGCAAACAAACAAGTCAAGTTTGCACTCACTTGTGCAAACTTGACTTTTTTGTCTGTTTGCTTGCTTGGGAAATGGAGTAAAACCAGGTTTAAAATAGCTTGGTATCTTTAACACGTATGTTAATCCCATTGCAGAAGAGTGGTGTAATGACTGATGTCTGACTATACACCTATCTGTCTCTTTGGTAGTAGTGAAGATTTTAGAAAAGTTAGTAATAGATCGCATACTGAAATGGGGTTTAGTAAGGGATGGTCATGTTTGAATAACTTCCTGCCATTTTTAATGTAGCTGTTGAGTTACACAAATGAAATGGATATATGACACTTTTGGAGGTTTCTAAAGCTTTTTGACAGGCTTCAACATGCAAGGCTGTTGCATGAGTTGAATGATATGAGATTGGATTATAAACTATAAGCTTGGATAGGAGGATAGCTGACTGACTTATCAAAAAGTGGTATATGAAGGGGGATGTCAGTCTGCACAATTGAAGGTGACTAGTGGTATACTCCATAGATCAGTCTTTGGTCCATTGTTATTCAGCTTCATTGAGAAAGGGTTTAACAGGAGACATACATCTATTTGCCGATGATGCAAAGGTAGGCAGGGTAATGAACTGACATGTGTCACTTGGAGAATGCTTTGAATAAGCTGGAACTGTGGACATGTGAAAATGGCTGTTAGTTCAATGTTAGGAGATGTTAAATGCACTTTGGTGTAATGAGATATTCAATGTTGGCAGTGACCAAAAAATTGATCTGTTTTTGGAAAGTGACCAGGCCAGGAATGATGGAGATTTAGTAGATAGGTAGGTGAAGTTCAGGACCATGTAACAACAAAATAAATGCAACTCAGTTGGTAGCGCACAGATTTGATCACCTGGGTTTCTTGGGAACGAGGAGGTGGATAAAGAAGATTCAGAGACAAGTGACCAAGCTTGTTGTTTATTATTTTAACGGTATAATAGAACACAGAAACTAAGTAAATAATTAATTTATTAACTAGATGCTGATATTTCGCTGGTATTATAACCAGCATCTTCAGAGCACAAAAACACTGTTTGTCACAATACGCGAGACTAAAACAACATGGTGTACTTCAACAAAACTGTAGCAGCAACAAAAAGACTAGAGTCCTGATTTTGGCGCCCTCTATCTGGGAAAAAAAAAAAAAAAAAAAAAATGCTATCATATATTACTAGAGTCCTAGAAAAGTGCTAGTTTTTTCTTAATATGACTGTCTCCCAGATCTTCGGCAAGTTAATACAGCCATATTTGTTGAGATTTGGAGTGTGTTTTAGGGCTTCTGTCGCCTCTAAGAACAATCTCTCTGATTTATATGGGTTTCTGTGTAGTATTTTTGTGTCCTTCCAGTTGATCCTGTGTGCAGGGGTATCCAGAGCATGGTCTGCTAGGCCCGACTTCCCATAATGATATTTCTGGACGTATCGTTTATGTTCGCTGATGCGGATATTCACAGTTCTTCCTGTTTGACCGTAGTAGGCTTGATTGCATGAGCAGGGTACTTGGTAGACTCCTGGATGTGATAAAGGAGGAATGCTGTCCTTGGGTGAGCGGATGAGGGTGGCTAATTTGCTACATGGTCTGAATGTAGTGCGTAGTTTATGTTTATTGAGAATTCTTGAGATCTTTTCGGATGTGCCTTTAATGTAAGGGATGATGACTGTTTTGTTGTAGTTCTCTGTGGTGGATGGTGGGAGGGGTTTCTTAGGAGTGTTTAGTATTTTGTTTATTTTTTGTGGATTGTAGCCGTTGGCCAAGAAGGTGTGGCATAAGTGAGTCAGTTCAGCAGTAAGAGCCTTGTCATTTGAACAGATTGCTCTCGCTCTATGGGTTAACGTTTTTAATATGCCATATTGTTGAGAAGGATGATGGTGTGATTGTTTGTGTAAGTATCTGCCTGTATGTGTGGGTTTTCTGAAAACTGAAAATGATAAGGAACCATCTGGGAGACGTGTGATGAGTGTATCCAGGAAGGGCAGACAGTTGTTGGCTTCCAGTTCCATAGTAAAGTGGATTTTTGGATGTTGGCTATTTAAATGTGCTAAGAATGTTGTCAATGTCTCAGGGCCATGTGACCAAATAGCAAGCACATCATCAACATAGCGTAGCCAAAGTGTTGGTTTGAGAGTGGCTGTATTGATTGCTTGTTTTTCCAGGTGTTCTATGTAAAAGTTGGCTAGGGGGGGAGAAAGGGGGGAGCCCACGGCTGTCCCATCAATTTGTTTGTATATTTTCCCTTTCCATGTGAAATATCCTGCATGTATTGTGAATTTGAATAGTTCAAATATATCAGGGGGGAAGTGTGACTTCAGTAGATTGAGGGTTTCTATTAGTGGTACATTTGTGAATAGTGAAGTGATGTCAAAGCTTACTATTAAGTCTGAGCTTTTTAGGGTGAGGTGTTGTAAGATGCTTTTTAGGTGTGCTGAATTTTTGATAAAGGAGGGAGAATTGTTAGTGAGAGTGGCTAGTAGCTTCGCTAAATGTCTAGCTAGTTTGTATGTGGGACTATTTATACTGTCCACAATTGGGCGTAGGGGTGTGCCAGGTTTGTGAATTTTTGGTGATCCATAGATCCTAGGTGTTTTAACATGGAAGGGTTTGAGTTTGTTAACTGTGTCTTTGGGCCAGGAAGTGACTTTTTTTAATAATTTTCGTGCCTTATTCTTTTGTGTGTTGGTGGGATTGCGATCTATAATTTTGTATGTTGACTGATCTTGTAATAGTGTGTGCATTTTGTTTTCATATTCAGTTGTGTCCATCACCACGGTTGCATTTCCTTTGTCTGCTTTTGTTATGGTAATCTGGCTGTTGTTGTGTAGCTCTTTTATAGCAATGAATTCCTTATGTGGGATATTATAAATCAGAGAGATTGTTCTTAGAGGCGACAGAAGCCCTAAAACACACTCCAAATCTCAACAAATATGGCTGTATTAACTTGCCGAAGATCTGGGAGACAGTCATATTAAGAAAAAACTAGCACTTTTCTAGGACTCTAGTAATATATGATAGCGTTTTTTTTTTTTTTTTTTTTTTTTTTTTTTTTTTTTTTTTTTTTTTTTCAGATAGAGGGCGCCAAAATCAGGACTCTAGTCTTTTTGTTGCTGCTACAGTTTTGTTGAAGTACACCATGTTGTTTTAGTCTCGCGTATTGTGACAAATAGTGTTTTTGTGCTCTGAAGATGCTGGTTATAATACCAGCGAAATATCAGCATCTAGTTAATAAATTAATTATTTACTTAGTTTCTGTGTTCTATTATACCGTTAAAATAATAAATAACATGTTCGACGAACACATAAGTCTGTCCACACGTTTAAGTGACCAAGCTGGTGAGAGGTCTGTGGAATGCTTCCTACCAGAATAGTATAGTCTTGAAGGTGTGTGAGTTACAGAGTTTAGTTAATAGGTAGAAAAGATGGGACATGATAGAAACTTTTAAGATATTAAAAGGGTTTTATAAAATTGATGCAAAGAAAATTTTTCAGTATATGAGAAATGGAGAATGGTCATCCGTGGAAGTTGTATAAGAGTGTGCAGACTAGATTTTTTTGTGTGGAAAGTAATGAATGAGTAGAGTGGATGGTCAGAATTAGGTGTGAGTTCCATGACAGTAAATGAGTTGGGAGAGGTATGATAGGTTTTGTGTGTATAATAGTTATAGTGACCAGGGCCATGTAACATTAGTTTGGGTCTCCCACGGTCAATCTTCGGACTCCATGGAGATACCATATAATAATAATGTAATGCTGAAACAAATACTGCCATGTAAGAAAAATGAAATCATTTTGCCTTTTCACAGTGCTTTGATATGACCTCAGCTGGACTATCATGTGCAGATCTAGTGCCTGAGGTGATGCACATACAGTGGAGCAGATGCAAAGGAGAATGTTAAAAATGATATTGGGAGTGTGGAATGTAGGTTATGAGGGGAGACAGAGAGATGGCAAATTTGTGAACTGCAAATGCTAGCAAATAAGAGAAAGAGGGATGATATGATAGAGACCTATAAAGTTCTAAAGGAGTCACACACACAAGATACCAGTAGATGAAACTTTTCATTTTATGGAGGATGGGAGGACATCCATGGAAGTCTAACATGAATGTAGTCAAGAAGGGGGGTGAGAACTAGATTTTTCTCTCAGTGAAGTGCATGATTGTAATGGCTTGCCTCTGGAGGGAGAGTCCAGACAGTGAATTAATTCAATAGAAGCTATTAATTGTGGTCTGAGTAATATACGTTCTTGACTTCCTGGATATCTCTTGTAATAATAATAGTGAAACCGTAATGCCAGTATTAAACCACATACAACAACTTGATAATAAAAAATGTTCATTCAGGCACTCATCTAGTTTTGTGAAATAATTGTTTCACATCATCAGAAGATAATGAGGGAAGATTGGATTTGTATAACCTGAAATGCGTTTGGTATCAGGAGTCTTCTGGAAAAACTAATAACTGGCATGAGACCTAAAACAGAAAGTCAGGGAAAATAAAGGGAGGAATGGTGTGAATGTGAGTTTAAGGGGGACAATGTTATATAACTGTGTTAATGACACGAATGGGCTTTGTCACGGTAATGTTGACGAGGAGAGAACGATTTCTGGTTTGTGTTCGTCCAGTTTGGACACATCAAATGTGTGCAAAGATGTCTACATGTGTAAGGCATTAGAGAATAGAGATCTAGAAGTTGTCCAACTGTGTCAGGCAGACTACAGAAAAGACAATACAAAAGAACAAACAGGTAGATTATTATGCCTGTACACGAATGCTAGGAGTATCAGAAACAAAGGAATAGTTTGTTGCCTTAGTCAATATGTTGCGACCTCAGATTGTAGGTATTATTGAGACCTGGCTGTTGAATTAGATCTACTGACTGGTATAGAGTGTCATGGGTACAGTATTTGTAGGAAGGATAGAGAAGACAGGAGAGGAAGGGGTGTGCTGCTAATGATATCGGATGACTTGAATCCAGTTAGTTAAGACCTATGATTGTAGTAATATAACTAACAATATTTCATGTGGCACTGAGTTTGAAGCCATCTGGTATGAGGTGGAATCTAACAAGATCAATTACATAGTGGGGTGTTGTTACAGACCTGGTGGATCGGTTGATAGTGATGAAGAAAGGCATCACCAAATACAAAAGATGAGCACGAAAAGAGTAATCATAATGGGAGACTTTAATTATCCAAATATTGATTGGTAGCAGTAGAATCTCATGAAAAGAATGAAAATGCATTTATTGAGCTGTTGCAGGACAACTTCCTCAAGCAGCATGTGACAGAAGGAACTTGAGGGCAAAGAGTGTTAGATTTCATTATAGTGTCAGAGGGCGATTCAGTTAAAGACGTAACTATTTTGCCTCTGGTTGATGACAGTGATCATGTGGTGTTTCACTTGGGAAGTGACTAAATTTATGAATGTTCCATTCAGGAAAGGTTACATGCTGAACTACAAAGCAGGAAATTATGACCAACTCAGGAGTATACTGAGTTCACTGGAATGGAATCGGTTGCTGGATGGAAAGAATACCGACAGTACATTGGAAGCATTTAAACGATACTTAAATGATGCAATATCAGAATGTGTCCCACAAGAACAAATCTCTTGCTTCATAAATAGAGTAGGAGTCAAATGGATGTGTAATCTTATGAAGCAAGAGATTTGTAAGAAAAGGACGAAGTGGAAGAAATACCATTTGCATAAGGATGAACGTTACAAGCAGCAGGCTAGAATAGTCGCAACTGTTGTATGGAAAGCAAAGTCTGATTATGAAAAGAAACTGGCTCTGCATGCTAAAAACAACCCAAAAGAGAGAATGAATATGAAAGGATAACTCTTCTAAATCCAGATGGTGTGAGGATTATAGATACAGAAGAGGTTGTTCAGTTAATGAGTGTCCATTTTGTTAAAAGCTATCAACCTGGTGTACGCAACATTGAGCTCACTGTTACCTCTTCACTAGATGAACAAACGCAGGTGTGTGAGGCCGAGGTATTAGAGCTGTTGCAAAAATTGAATAAGAATTCAGCAATGGGGACTTATGGAGTATCTCAAGTGTGCTAAAAGAGTGTTCAGCTGAACTACCCATTCCTTTGACCAGCCTGTTTATTATGAGTCTTAGGACAGGGAAGATTCTGCAGGAATGGAAGGAATGTATGGTAATTCCTTTGCACAAGGGTGGTGCAAAGACCGATATCCAACTGTTGACCAATTAGTATCTCAGGAGTGGTGGTGAAGATTTTGGAAAAATTAGTTAGGGCTCACATTCAGGAATGGGTTGATAGTGAATCTCTACTTTGCAATGAACAACATGGGTTTACTAAGAGAAGGTCATGTTTTAGCATCTTGCTCACATTCTATAACAATGTTACCATTGAACTAGACAAGGGGAATGGATACACCATGATACTTTTGGATTTTACTAAGGCTTTTGACTGAATACAGCATGTTAGACTGTTGCATAAATTGGAGAAAGTGGGTTTGGGTTATACAATATTAGCATGGATAAGAGGATGGCTGACTAACAGATATCAAAAAGTGGTATACGTGTTTATACGAAGTTTTGATATCTGTTAACTTTTAATAACTTTTGATATCTGTTAACTTTTAATAACTTTTGATAACTGTTAACTTTTTGATATCTGTTTGATAACAGATATCAAAAAGTGGTATACTTAAATCATGCAAACTTATGTTTGCATGATTTAAGGTAATAAGTGGTGTACCACAAAGATCAGTGCTTGGTCCACTGTTATTCAATCTGTACATTAATGATACTGGGAAGGATTTGACAAGGGACATAGTTATTTGCTGATGATGCAAGATAGGTAGTATAATCAGGAATGCTGCTGATGTGAAGTACTTGCAGAATGACTTCTTTCTTCTTTTCTTTCACTGCGCATTATTCCCGCTTCCTATGCAGGGTCTGCGTGTTACTTAGATGTGACTACTTGTTAGTACCACTCCCAACCGACCTGTCGCCTAGTCTTCCGCTGGGAGGATATATTCTGGACTGTAGAGAGGTATGTTCATGGGGCCGGTTTGCCTGTTTGCGGGATGAAAAACACCAGATAAACTGGCGGAAAAAACCCTACTGCCTGCACCCAAGACCGGCTAACTTGGCTATGCCTGAGGAAGATCCCCAAGTTCCTCACGTCTTCGATGGGAATCGAACCTGGGACACTCCTTCCCCAGGCATATGGTTGCGAGACGCAAAGCCACTACGCTACCCGCGTGGACACTTGCAGAATGACTTCAATAGGCTGAAATTATGGGCATCGGAAAATGGATGTCAGTTCAGTGTTAATAAATGTAGTCATTCACTTTGGTGTGATTAGATATCCAGTATCATATTATATGCTGGGATTAGGCTATAAGAAACTGATGAGGCTAGGGATCTTGAGGTGTTAATAGATAGGAAGTTTAATTTCAGGAGTCATGTGACAAAGTTTGCAAATACAACTCAAAAGATAATTGCAATGCTGAAACAAATGTTCACATGTAACGATACGGATGTTATTATGCCTCTTTATAGAGGAGTCAGTTTTAATGCTAGAGGGATAGGGCTGGTTCGAGGTTTAGAGGTACAGGAGGAGTGTGTGTTTCAGATACTGAGTACTCTGGATGTCAGTAAAGCTGTGGGACTGGATGGTATTTCACCACGAGTTTTGAGAGAATGTGCTAGGGAACTGACAGTGCCTTTAACCTTGCTTTTCAATGAAAGTCTGGATTCGGCAAAGGTGCCCATGGAATGGAAGGAAGGTAAGATAGTGCCATTGCATAAGGGTGGTAACAGACTGGAAGTGTCTAATTATAGGCCAGTCTGTGTGTCATCAGTAGTTAAGATCTTGGAGAAAGCAGTGAGGGACCGTATACAGCATTGGGCAGATGAGGGTAATGTTATCTGTGAGAATCAACATGGATTTTGTGAAAGGGTGCTCTTGTTTTAGCAATATGCTAGCCTTTTATAATAAAGTTACAAGAACATTAGATGAGGGAAAGGCACATACCGCAATTTTCTTAGACTTAGCGAAGGCATTTGACAGGGTGCCACATGATAAGCTGATATTTAAGTTGCAGCACATGGGTCTGGATGTCAGATTGGTCAACTGGATTCGGGATTGGCTGTCTGATAGGTATCAGAGAGTTGTGTATGGTGTAGCATTTTCAAGGAGGCAGAGGGTTACAAGTAGGGGCCCACAGGGCTCAGTACTAGGACCTATATTGTTTAACCTTTATATCAATGACATTGCCAGTGGATTGCAAGTGGATATTCAGTTGTTCGCGGATGATGCGAAGCTGGGAAGGATTATTAGTAATAGTGCAGATGTGGTAGCCCTGCAAGAGGATTTAAATAAGCTAGATAGATGGGCAAATGAATGGGGCATTAGTTTAATGCAGCAAAATGTAAGGTCTTGAGGTTTGGGAAACATTGATGGGATGCTGCATACTCTATGGGAGGAGTTATACTAGAGGAAGTAGGGGGGGGGGGGGGACAAGAGATCTGGGGTTGATGATTGATAGAAACCTGAAGTTTAGGGGATATATTGCAAAGCTGGTGAAAGTAACACAGAGAATTGCTGCAATTATGAGAAGGACACTGACCTGCAGAGATAAGAGGGTTATCATTCCGTTGTATAAGTCTCTGATCAGACCACACTTGGAATATTGTTCTCAGATTTGGTCCCCAGGATTAGAAGGTGATAAATTAACTGTGGAAAGGATACAAAGACAGATGACAAAGATGGTTTCAGCACTGTACAAGCATAGTTATGAGGATCGGCTGAAGGAATGCGGACTGCAGAGTTTGGTGGATAGAAGGAGAGGTGATATGATTGAGACTTTTAAACTGTTGAGAGGTGGTTACAGGGCTGACACTGGGGAGTTCTTTCGCTTGGTTGAACAGCAGGAAGGAGTGATGACAAGTGGCCATCCCTGGAAGTTACGAAAGGAAACTCTGAGCAAGAGGGTAAGGAGTGGTTTCTTTGTATGGAGGGTGGTTGAACTGTGGAATGCATTGCCTGATGGAGTGGTGGGAGCGAGAATGGTCAATGAGTTTAATGAGTGGTATGATAGACTTTGATAAACCAAAATAGAGATGAACCAAGGGGTCCGACTGGGATGTCCCATCTCAGCAACTCTTTTTAACATCTACTTAAATGAAATAATAATAAAATGGAGTAAAAATTTACACCAAGGAATTAAACTTTCACCTACAGTTAACTTAAACACTCTTCTCTTTGCAGACGACCAAATAATAATTACAAATTCTGAAGATAACTTACAGAAAGCTATTTTAAATCTAAATGAGATATCCAAAGATTATAGTATGATAATATCAACAGAAAAATCAAAAACTATGGCCTTTAAAGGACAAGATCCAGCAAGAACTAAAATAGTAATAGATAACAAGATCTTAGAACAGGTGAATTCATTTAACTACCTGGGATGTATGATCACATATGAAAATGAAAAAGATATAAACGTAAAAATTGCAAAATATTTAAAAATAACAGGTGTAATTAACTCTATATTTAAACCAAACCTAGTTCAAAAACAAACCAGGCTAAAAGTATACAATACGTTAGCCTTACCGGTCTTAATGTATGGAAGCGAAATCTAGACAATAAAACAAAAAGACAAACAAAGATTAACAACAGCAGAAATGAAGTTTATGAGAAAAACTGCGAAGTTTACCCTATTTGATCACAAAAGAAACGAAGATATTATGAAAGAATTAAACCAAGAACCAGTAATAGAAAAAATTTAAAAAAATAAACATAAATGGATGGAACACGTTCAAAGAATGAAAACAGAAAGATTACCAAAACAAGCCTTAAAGTACAAGCCATTAGGAAAAAGAAAACCAGGACGTCCTCTTAAACGATTAAATGATGATGATAGACTTTGTGTTTCTTAGGGGGGACCTTCCCTCGATGAGTCTTGACAGACTTTGTTCTTAGGAAGGACCTCCCACGATGAGTCTTTTGACTCCATGGAGGCCTGAATAATAATAATAAGGCCTTGATAAGATCTCACTTGGACTATTGTGTACAGGTCTGGTCTCCTGGTTTCCATTGTGATTCTGATATATTGGAGGGTATATTCTGATATATACTGATATATTCCATAATCCTGATATTAAAAATGATATCAGGAATATGGAATACTGATTATGAAGATAGTTTGAGAATTTGTAGACTGCAAACACTGGCAAACAGGAGAAAGAGGGGTGATATGATTGAGACTTGCAAACTTCTGAAAGGGTCATACAGGATTTCAATTTATGGACGGTGGGGAAATCACAAGAGGGCATCGTTGGAAGCTGAGAATGAATGCCGCCAAGAATATGGTGAGGGCTAGATTTTTCTCTCAGAGGGTGGTGCGTGATTGGAATGGATTGCTATTGGATGTTGTGAGTGCAAGCAGTGTGAATGAATTTAAGAATAAGTATGATAGCTGGTGTGTGTAGTATGTGGCCTCCATCGATGAGTCTCTGACTCCCAGGAGGTGTCTCTTGATAATAATGAAAAACAATTAAACTATAACAGGTAATAATCACAATGTAAATATTTGAAAAAGAGACTGTCAGTGGCATATGCTATGTAGACACCTGATGGTTGGTGGCATTATACATGCCACTAGCTTCCACATTGCTAGATGTTATATATGACTGAAGATCATGCTCTTTGTAATATCATGCCTTATTTTTGTAGTGCTGTTGTGGATGTTTTATCATTCTGCTGGCTCTTCAAATTCTGTTGAGTAGAAATTAATCTATATAGATAATTTCATTTTGCTACCACAGTACTTCATGTCTGGTTTCTGTAGTATGTTGTGCCAATCCTGATTATTATTTTTTTTTTCATGTCCTTAAAATGTTCAGGCATACATATCTCTCCTACATAACACAACCTACAGACACAGGTGATCTTGTAAATGCCAAGTTTCCTAAGTGGTAAAGTGCAAAGTTTTGGAGTCCTAATGAGTGCTTGATTACTGTGATTCCATTCTACCAAAGAATGGCTATAGCAGAATATTGGTCAACAAAAATTCCACTTCAGGCCTCCAGACAACCAAATGAACATGACATGTTTTCAGAATAGCCATATGTTCAGTTAGTCACAGACAAAATTTCAGAGTTGTTGCATCAACAGGGTACCAAAGTTGTCTTTTACTCTCTCTATGAAATTTCTGATCTCCTTGGTCTTCCAAAACCTGGTATTTAGAAGATCGTATTTGCCTGTGGGTTACGTTGCATAGGAGAGACAAGCAGGTTGGGAGAGATATGTGTGTCAACATTTCAAGGACATGGAGAAGAAAATGAAAATCAGGATTATACATGGTTTAACTGTTTTGAATTATCATCATCGAATTACAACATTTGATTTGATTTAATTTTATTTTTCATTCTGTAATTTTTATTTTTGTTTCATATTTTTTCACTGTAAAACATTTTGCTTATTATAGATAAGTCGGGAGTTTTTCAGTATCACATTTGACATGTTAGATAAACCTGTTTATGAAATCTTACCTGCATCACACGGAGTTCAGTTAAAGTAAGATTCCTTTAGTATTCTTGTAGCTCTCTGCTAGTATAGATAATTTCTTTTAACTCGTTTAATTTTAAGAAATTTTCTTTTTACTTAGTTTTGTATTATAAATAAATTATTCTTCTTTTCATCCATGCTGTAACCAAAGTGTGTGTATGCGTGCGTGTTTGAGAACAGATGGTGATGCATGAAAATAATAGAATGTACATTTTATTAAGATAACTAGTTTATTAATGTTGTATCATTTTAATTACAGGGATGTTTAGGAGAGAACCTAGGTATAAGGGGAAAAGGGTAATGAGAAAGTTGAATATTGCATATTACTAAAATCACTTAAAACAATGTTATACACATAATTGGTCTTTATTATAATTGGATTATTGTTAATTTTTTGAAACTACTGGAAAAAATTTGGAAATATTCTTTGGTAAGAAGACAAAATTTTAATTGATGAAACAAATTGCTTACAAGGAGAGAGTAATTATAGTGGAATAAAATCAAACAAATGAAATGGGAAAACTTGGATTTAACTGTCATTAAGAACAAATGGGGACTGTTTGAGAGTTTGGAACTTTGTCAAATGTATTCTGTATTGTGTAACCATAGCAAACATGATTGTACAACATAAGGAAATGTCATGCCAGCTGGCATGTTATTACCTTATATTGTACCATCAAAGGCACACTGCTGTTATCATCACACAGCTAGGATAAATAGTGGAACCTTAGCTATTGAGCAACCTCAAATTCAGAAGAATTGAAGAGTAGCACTGTCAACAGTATGAATGAAAAAAAAGAGTAGAACAAGCAGAATTATTACAAAAATACTATGTTGACTTAATTGTTATCAAGACAAAGATGACTAAAAACAGGTGAATAATAATTATTAAGGAAAAGCTATGATATTAAACACTACAAATGAAGATAAACTTTTAGAATGGTAGCTAACTTTCAGGTAGTGATATGGGCAAATTGTGAAATGATAAGTTGGAACAGTGAACATATTATATGGTACCTCCAAGGGGTCTGGAGACTCATCGTGGGAGACTCAAAGTATTATACACACACACACCAAACCTATCATACCTTTCCTTAAACTCATTCACTGTCGGGGACCTCGCAACTAATTCTGGTAATCCATTTCACTCATGCACTACTCTCCATGCAAAAAATCAAGTCTACACCCCCCCCCCCCTTGCTAATCACACTCTTACACAGCTTCCATAGATAACCTCTAGTTCTCTATTTCTCATATATTGAAAATTTTCCTTTGCATCGATTTTATAAAACCTCTTTACTATCTTAAAAGTTTCTATCATGCCCTCTCTTTTCTTTCTATCAACTAAACTTTGTAACATGCATATCTTCAGGCCTATCCTCGCAGGATGCATTCTGCAGATCTGTCACCAGCTTAGTCACTCATCTCTGAATCTTCTCTACCACCTCCTAGTCCCCAGGAAACCCAGGTGATGAAAGCAGTGCACAGTAGCCAAGATGCAGCCAAATCATAGCTTAAAGGAAATAATAATTTCCAATATTTTTGCTTGTTAGCTTGTTCTTCAACATTAGCTGTAAAACAGCTTAATCCTTTAAGCTGTTTTACCAACCTTTGCAATATGACCTCTGAACTCCAACTCTCTGTCCACCATTATCCCCAAGTCCCTAGCCTCATCAATTTCCTGCAATCTGATATTACTGGATTGTAGGAAATTGTTGTATATGGTGTACCATCAATATGTTACACCATTTAACCTTTTCAACCTGAAATGCATAACCCCTTACATTTTGCAATATTAAATTCACAATCATTATCCTTTGCACACAATGTTAATTTATTTAAATCATCCTGCAAGATATCTACATCACCTTCATTAACGATTGCTATCCACAGGTTTGCATCATCAACAAACAACTGAATATCCTCCCTTAAATCATTCCCTATATCATTAATATACAAATTAAAGAGTAGTGGCTGTAGTACAGAATCCTGATCTACTCCACTAGTCACTTTCATTCTCCAAGATTCTATTCCACCTTATACTACTCTCTGGTGTATGTCTGTCATCCTTCCCTCATCCATGCTACTAGCCTCATATTCATTCCCATTTGCTTCAACTTTAGTAATTGTTATTATTATTCTAAAATCCCATGGGGTCAGACTCATCTATGAGGTCCCTTTTGTCATACACACAGCTAATCATACCGTGCCTTAAACACATTCAGATTCTCTGCAGATGTTACACTCTCAGGCAATGCATTCTCCCAGATGAGTCTTTGACTCCATGAGGTCTTGGGGTGGTAATAATAATCATTCACAACTCTCAATGCAAAAACACCTGCTTCTTGCTCACATCGTCCTTATACAGTTTCTATGGATGACTTCTTGTTCTCCCCTAATCTCCCACCATTTTATGTAAAACCTCGTCAATATTAATCATCTAACAACTGCTTACTAACTTGTACATAACTATCATATTACCTCTCTTCCATATATCTACTAGAATCTGCAAATTGCATTGTTTCAACCTTTCTTCATATTAAACATTCCAGAGATCAGAAACTATTTTGATCAGTTACCTCTGGACCCTCTCCAACATCTCTTCATACTTTTGAAAACCAGGTGACCAAATCTGTGCACAGTAGTCCATATGTGGCCTAATCAGAATCTCCTTACTTCTACAAGTAAGTGTCCTCTGCATCATTGCCAGAATTTGTTGAGTTGTCCTCACAGTTTTGACAATATGTCCTCTTAATTTCAGATCTTTATCCACCATCACCCCAAGATCTCTTATTTCCTCCACCTCCAACAATATATCCCTACCAAGAGTGAATTAATCATCCCATCTTTGTTTTCCAAATTTTAAAACCTTGCATTTTGCAACATTGAACTGGTATCTCCACTCCTATGCCCATTTGCTGAGTCTATTCAGGTCTTTTTGTAAGGCTAGAACATATGTTTTACTCATCATAGTTTGTTCCAACTTTGCATCATCTGCAAACAGCTGTATATATCCCTGTTCACATCTTCCCCAGTATCATTAACATACAGGTTAAACAGTAATGACCATAAAACAGACCCTGAGGCACACCACTAGTGACTTCCCCCTTCTGGGATATTGCTCCCCCATACACAACTTGCAGATACCCATCAGACAGCTAATCTCCAATCCAATGCTTTAGTCTAATATCCAACCCTACCATTCTAGTTTGACTATCAACGTATCATGCAATAATTTATCAAAAGCTTTAAGTCTAAGTATACTACTCTGTGTCCATCTCCTAAGTCCAATGCTACTGTCACCTGTATTGCAGTAAGTAAACAGATTACTAAAACATGACTTCCCTCTAAAAAATCTGTGCATTCAAAGATAATACTATTGTTTTCAAACCAATTCTGGATCCTGATTCTCACCAGTCTTTCAAACACTTTAATCAACACCTGACACACAGATTGTCCTATAATTTAATTCTTGAATTCTGTCACCTCTTTTATGAAGCAGTACAATTTTGCATTCCTTCCACTCCTGTGGAGCTTGCCCCAATGTAAGACTCATATTAAACATTTCTAAATCACTTAGGTAATTGAACAACATAGATTCGAATATAAATTAAATTATACTTTAATAAATATTTCTGATATTTCGGCAACGTCACGTTCCCATTTTCAAAAGGAACTTACAAAAAGGCATGTGCACGCAGGCACTACAACACAGTAACTGAGAATGAAGATATGAAGCTATTGTTCTCCTTGAAGTCCTGATGGTGCCCTCTAGCGGGCTAAGTAGGTGTTCTTGGCTGTTGGGCTGAAGATCTGCTGATGTATACCTCCCAAATTTGGGGCAGTCGCATACAACCAAATTTATTGAGGTTTGGAGAGTTTCTTAGGGCTGTGGCTGATTACATAAATATTGAATTTATGGAATCATAAACGTTGTTCAATTCCCTAAGTGATTTAGAAATGCATAACCAACGTATAAGCCTATCTACGAGAATCATTAAACATATATGTCAAGGTAGATGGCAACTCCCTGGCACATTGTTCAAAATATGCAGTGATATATCAAGTCTTACAGCCTTATTAATATTAACTTTGCTTAATGCCTCATATACTCTTCCTCACTCACAGTCAGTCTTTCTTCCTCCTCATCCACAGCTCTCAAACTCCCAATAATGTCACATTCATAAGGTTGAAAGACCTTTATGAACTACTCATTAAATATCTCAACTATATCCTCTGTTGCAGTTGTCCTTATAACATTTTCTCTAATCAGTGCCATCCTACCATTATTATTCTTATTTTTGCTGGCTACATATCAAAAGAACTGCCTAGGATGTTTTTTGGCTTTATTAGGTAGCTGCTGCACATAGTACTCTTTTGCTACTCTCTTACCAACCAAGTCACCCTTCTTGCCTGATCTTCGTATTCCTCATGGAATTGATTATTACCACATCTTAAGTTTCTTCCATAATGCCTTTTTCCTCTGTATTTACATGTATAATCTCTTCAACGTATGGACAGACTTATGTGTTCGTCGAACATGTTGTTTATTATTTTAACGGTATAAAAAAAAGGGCGCCAAAATCAGGACTCTAGTCTTTGTGTTGCTGCTACAATTTTGTTGAAATACACCATGTTGTTTTAGTCTCGCGTATTGTGACAAACAGTGTTTTTGTGCTCTGAAGATGCTGGTTATAATACCAGCGAAATATCAGCATCAAGTTAATAAATTAATTATTTACTTAGTTTCTGTGTTCTATTATACCGTTAAAATAATAAACAACGTATAATCTCTTCGTTCATCCATTTTACACCTAACTTAACATGCTGAATTGTCTAAATGAAATAATACATTTAGTCATTGCTTATACCAGATGGTTCTTCAGTCTCACCCAAGCAGCACCGATCTTTCCACCTAACTCATTTCATGCTACCTCATGCTACCTACAGCTGCAAGCTGTATCCCGAGCTTCTCATTATCACCAGTGTTGTAGTTCCACATATTCTTTCCTCACAGAAATCCTCACATGGCTGGCAACCACCCAAGGTAATCACTTCGTGGTCACGCTGACCAACTGAAGGGAAATTTGACACCTCATTTATAATGGCATCCTGTGATGAGAGGAAATCCAAGAAACTCAATCCTTGTGTGCCCTGTGTGACATGCTGCCTTAGGTAGTTGTCCCTTAAAACTTGAAAAACTAATTTTCTTTACTTCCAGTTGCTACCTCATCATCCCAGTCAATATTGTCATAATTAAAATTGCCCCATAATGATCACCCTTTTCTTATTTGCTTGACTTATACATTTTCTGGCACTGCCCTCCACATTACTAAGTTCTATGGCAGCATCCAACAAAGTATTCATTCTATTCACCTCTATCTAAGACCATATTGCCTCAAAACGACTACCACTATTCGCCAACCTGGTTGGCCAAGTGGTTAGCGTATCTGCTCTCCAGCCAAAAGGCTGCAGGTTCAAATCCTGCCATGGGCATGGATGTTTATGATTGTCTGTGATAAATACTAGTGGCAGTGTAGATGATGATGGTAGTTGTGGTTCATTGTAGTTGGTGGATTTAGTGGTGGAAACAGAGAACTGTAGAGTAGGTGCCCTCCCTGAATGAGTCTTTGGACTCCCTGGAGGTGTCACATAATAATAATAATCTATTTTCCCCTTGCATTTCTACCTTGTATGGACATAACTCTTTTTCTATCATCAATAGCACTCCACCTCCTTTTTTACCATTTTTATCTTCACGAAATACATCATACCCTTCCATATCTATTCCTCTTAGGACGTCCTCCTCATCCAACCATGTCTCACTTAGTCCGACAATTTTTGGGTGAACGAACTCAGTCTTTTCATTCCCCTTGTTTCTGATACTTCTGGCATTGTATACCAACATAACAGCTTACCTTGATCTATAACAAGTTTCACTGATACCACTTATTAGATATGACTTCTCCATACTTTCCTCAAGCCATTTCTTTTTCTCCTTACTCATCCCAGAACATTCTTCACATGCACACAGCATTCACATCCTCTTGGAGCATCAATGTTTTGCACGCTGTGTTCCCAGTTTCTTTTGTTTTGCACTTGTTCTCTCATTCTCTACACTCATGCTATCCACTTCAATTTCTCCCTGCTTACTCTCTCACTGTTTCGCATTGCTTCTTACTTGCTCCGATTCATTCTCTGTACTCATTATTCTTCCTTCTAGCAGCAGTCTCTCTCCAAATGACTTGCATCAAAACCATTCAAATGCAGATCGTTTTCATCTTCTTCACTCTTCTACATATCTACAGTTGTCTTCATTTCATTCTACACCCAGCTCATCTTCACCAACTCAACTTTCAAATCTTGCATTTTTTTTTTTTTTTTTTTTTTTTTTTTTTTTAATCATTCACTTTTGCTATTTTATCATCAGTCACACATTCTTATTCACCGTAAATCCAGCTTGCCACTTTACCACCATTAATTGCTCTCTGTTTTCATTTTATAAATTATGGATTTTACAACCGTGTTATAAATAACTTATTTATAACATGGTTGTAAAATCCATAATTTATAAAACGAATGCTGATCACTGTGTAACACTAAAAGAAAGCACTCTGTTTTCCAATGTCATTATTGCCCACTTTATCATTAATTAATATCAAAAACAGACGTGCTCCATCCACATGTCTGTTTAAAGGGCTCAATCAGTATATGTAATCTCACACCGGAGCTATTAATGTAATTGTGATGCAATGTTTATGCATCGAAAAGTGTCCTCTTCATGAAGTATTAATAAATTGTATTTAATTTTATGAATCACGCAAAGCCAGGAAACAATTAGAGGAATCTTTAACAGGAATAAATGCAAAAATATAATATTGATATTGCTATTCTGTGGGTGTGCACTGCACACCTAGCACACTCAGAATATTCGCCTCTGATATATATATATACGGAGGCTGTTCAATAAGTTATAAGACTATATTTATACAGAAAACAGATTACCTTTAATCATCATCATTTACATTGTATTTTTGGAAGTAACTACCGTGAGACGCGATGCATTTGTCCCAACGTTGCTTCCACTTCTTAAACACGTGAAAGTTCGTTTTTTAAGAGTTCTTTCAAAACTGCCTCCGCAGCTTTTACACATGCTTTGTTGCTTTCGAAATGGCGGCCTCTTAGTGGTTTCTTGAGCTGAGGAAACAGCCAGAAATCTCACGGTGAGAGATCAGGACTATAGAGGGTGTGGTAGGATATCTTGTTGTTCTTCTGCAAAACATCCACTACACCACCAGCAATATGTGGTCTTGCATTATCGTGGTGCAATAAGAAGCCATTCTTCAGCAGTGGATGCTTCCTTTTGACATGCTGTACCATCGTCCGTAAAACATCTGCATATTATGAGCCGTTTACAGTATTAGCAGTGATTCATATTTTTTTAATCTCTCTCCATGGCCCATATTGCAGTTTAACAATATCTGGCCACTATTTTGTGATTGGATATTGTTAAATTCTACTGTTATATATTGTGATGTTAAGTTCTTTTGTTATTATGTTTATTTATTATTACTAGGTATCAGGGGGAAATTGTGAATTTTGTAAATTAAGGGTTTACTTATTTCCCCTGTTATTTCCTTTCTATGTAAAATAACCTGCCTGTACTGTGAATTTAAATAACTGAAATATATAAGGGGGAAATTGTGAAATTAGTAAATTAAGGGCTTCAGTTAATGGTACATTCGTGAATAGTGAGGTGATATCAAAACTCGCCATTAAATCTGATATTTTTGATATCACCTCACTATTCACGAATGTACCATTAACTGAAGCCCTTAATTTACTAAATTCACAATTTCCTCCTTATATATTTCAGCTATTTAAATTCACAGTACAGGCAGGTTATTTTCCATAGAAAGGAAAAATATACAAACAATTAGATGGGACAGCTATTGGATTCCCCCCCCCTTTCTTCCCCTTAGCAGATGAGGGTAATGTTATCTGTGAGAGTCAACATGGATTTGTGAAAGGGCGCTTTTGTTTTAGCAATATGCTAGCCTTTTATAATAAAGTTACAAGAACATTACATGAGGGAAAGGCATATACTGCAATTTTCTTAGACTTAGCGAAGGCATTTGACAGGGTGCCACATGATAAGCTGATATTTAAGTTGGAGACATGGGTCTGGATGTCAGATTGGTCAACTGGATTGAGGATTGGCTGTCTGATAGGTATCAGAGAGTTGTGTATGGTGGAGCAGTTTCAAGGAGGCAGAGGGTTACAAGTGGGGTCCCACAGGCCTCAGTACTAGGACCTATATCGTTTAACCTTTATATCAATGACATTGCCAGTGGATTGCAAGGGGATATCCAGTTGTTTGCAGATGATGCGAAGCTGGGAAGGATTATTAATAATAGTGCAGATGTGGTAGCACTGCAAGAGGATTTGAATAAGCTGGATAGATGGGCAAATGAATGGGGGGTGTCGGTTTAATGCAGCAAAATGTAAGGTCTTGAGGTTTGGGAAACATCGATGGGATGCTGCATACTCTATGGGAGGAGTTATACTGGAGGAAGTAGGGGAGACAATAGATCTGGGGTTGATGATTGATAGAAACCTGAAATTTAGGGGACCTATTGCAAAGGTGGTGAAGGTAACACAGAGGATTGCTGCAATTATGAGAAGGACACTGACCCACAGAGATAAAAGGGTTATCATTCCGTTGTATAAGTCTCTGATCAGACAACATTTAGACTATTGTTCTCAGATTTGGTCCCCAGGATTTGAAGGGAATAAATTAACTGTGGAAAGGATACAAAGACGGATGACAAAGATGGTTTCATGACTGTAAAATTTTGGTTATGGTTATGGATAGAAGAAGGAGAGGTGATATGATTGAGACTTTTAAACTGTTGACAGGTGGTTATAGGGTTGACACTTGGGAGTTCTTTCACTTGGTTCAACAGCAGGAAGGAGTGTTGACAAGAGGCCATCCCTGGAAGTTACGAAAGGAAACTGTGAGCAAGAGGGTGAGGAATGGTTTCTTTGCATGGAGGGTGGTTGAACCGTGGAATGCATTGCCTGATGAAATGGTGAGAGCGAGAACGGTCAATGAATTTAAGGAGTGGTATGATAGACTTTGTGTTTCTTAGAGGGGGGGGGGACCTCTCCTCGATGAGTCTTGACAGACTTTATGTTCTTAGGAAGGTCCTCCCATGAAGAGTCTTTTGACTCCATGGAGGCCTGAATAATAATAATAAAAGCCCCTGTTATTTCCATGAAAAGACTTGGGGTGCAATGGTCTATGTTAGAGCATATGGTAGTGTTGACCTTTGCCATTACGTTCATGTGCAATAGTAATTGGTCAGAGATTTTGGGAAATTTTCTACCTGGTAATAAGACTTATGACAAGCACAACATCATTGCAAGAGTTTTTCACAGCAAGCTGATGATATTGATGAATCCCATCACAAAGCAAAAAGTTTTTTTTTAGTGTGGTGGTGGGTTGAAGATAAAATCAGGAGTCATGAAATCGATTCCATTATAGGCCCCGAGATATCTTCTTTTCAATATGAGAAAGAACTCTTTGATAACATAACAAAACATATGGTGCACGGTCCATGCAGACTGTTCATTCGAACTCACCATGCATGAAGAGATATCCAAGATCATTTATCAATGAAACTCAAAAACATCTAAGGAACTTTTGAAAATGATAATTGCCATATAATTCCTTGTAATCCGGTTTTTTCGTGAACCTTTAATGCACACATAAATGTTAAAATTTGCAGTTCTGTGAAATCTATCAAATATGGATGTAAGTATATCAACAAGGGCTCAGACCTAGCTACGTTTGTTTGCAAAAGAAATGTAGTGAAATAGATCTGTGCCAAACTGCACAATACATCGGTACCTCTGAAGCCGTTTGGCATATTTTATCTTGTGAAATTCATGAGCGCTATCCAACCATAGTTCATCTCGAAAATGGTCAAAGAGTATAATTTACAGAAAGTAATGCACACAGCATAGTTGAGTCACAAAGCGATACAACATTAACATCAATTTATAAGCTATGCATCGAAGGTAATTTTGTCCAAACACTGACCTATAACAAAATACCTACATACTACACCTGGCATCAAAATAAATTTCAACGAAGAAGACAGGGTGCCAACATGGACGGTTATCCTGGTATGAAAAAGAGCAATGCTCTAGGTCCTGCTTATAGTGTGTACATCCTAATAATGCTGATTGCTTTTATGTGAATGTGAATGTTTTGGACATGGGCAGTTATATATAACAGGTTCTCATGTTAGCAGTGCTGAAAATTTAATTATTTTTATCGAGGATGATGAAACTTCTAATGTTGTTTATAAAGAAGTGTTATAATGATCACAATTCTACACTGTGACAAAAGCACCAGCACAAAATACTAGACTAAATACCTGGAAATAAACTGCTGGCAGTATAAGTTCACCTCATCAAAGTGGAAGGGTTCAGCTAGTTTCTACTATATTATTATCATTGCACCCTCCATGGAGTCAGCAGACTCTCTGTGTGGGAGGTTCATTCAACTGGCAACATAGTTATCATTTGGAATCTTAAAATCATTAGACTCATAAAAAATCATAAGATTTTTTAAATGGAGAATTGTCAGTGAATGGAATGCATTGCCAGAATGTGTTGTTAATGCCGGAAGTGTTAACAGCACATTCTAGTAATGCATTCCATTCACTGACATTTCTCCATTTAAAAAATCTACTCCTCTTCACTACACTCTTACATAACTTCCAGGGGGGGGTGACTTCTGGTTTTTTTCCCTCTCACCTTCTTTTTTTTATAATCTATTATAAAGATATAGTGGTGAGAGCAAGAACGGTCAATGAGTTCAAGGAGTGGTATGATAGACTTTGTGTTTCCTATGAAGTACCTCCCACGATGAGCCTTTTGACTCCATGGATGGCTGAATAATAATAATAATAATAATAATAATTAATCCGATAAAATCCTCTCACTCACTTAAATATCTCTATCATATCACCTCTTTACTCCTATCCACCAAACTCTGCAGTTCACACATTTTCAACCTCTTTCTCTATAGTCATCAGTTTAATGTCATCATATTGTCTTAGTCACTCGTCTCTGGACCCTCTCCAATGTCTCCACATTACACTGAAAACCAGGTGACCAGATCTGAGCATAATAGTCCAAGTGTGGTCTGACCAGTGCCTTATACAGTGGCACAACCACTTCCTTACTCGTACACATTAGAGTACTTCTTATCATAGGAGCACTACAATGTGCAGCCTTTGTAACACTAGCAATATGTATGCCCTCTAAACTTCAGTCTACTGTCAACCATCGCCACTCCATATAACCTGCAGATTGATTCATTTGTAAACATGTTCCTTCTTCAGTTTTCTCTTATCATAACTTGGCAAGAGGGTTGCAAACTTTACTGTCTCATTCTTTAATATCTTTAAAATTTTCACTAGAAAAGCATGATTGTCATGGACTGACTATGCACACTTCCAGTCATAGAATCACTATACGTTCTCCTTAATAATTTTTTTATCTTTTTTTTTTAATTTACTCTTCTTGGCCCTACTACTTGCTAGATGCTTCTTCAATGCTATTATATCTAGATATCCATCTGGATAACAAATGAGGATACCTGACGATTTTGGACTTATGTAACCAAATTAGTTTAGCAGTGGTACTGAAAGATAATTAAGGTTTTTCAAATTTTAATGAATATTAATTTAATTTGTTATAGTTTGATTTTTATGAATATGTGATAGATTGAGTTTGTTTAGATTCTAACAAAACTTGTATATATATATTTTATTAAAGTAGATATTGTCGATATGGTGCCAATGCATAGTACAACAACAGTGACTAAGATGTATTTGTTTGGGGAGTTGAATATGCAAGACCTTATTTGGTACACTATGTGTGAGAGGTGTTCATAGAATTCAGTGAATGATTTGTGGAGGGAAAGTGAAACTGTTGAGCAAATTTATAGGAAGTGTTTTGAGTGTGAGTGCCAATTAGGTGTGTGACTATGATGATCCCACACATGAAAGGTAACAGGACCTATAATACTACAGTACCATTTGTGGATAAGTGATTAATGAGAAAGGGGGAGCCTATTGAAATGTTTCTTAAAGACTGCACTCAATATGGGAAAAAAAAAAACATTATAGTAGAGAATGTTCCGAAAAAGTGAAGTGGATGGAATGTAGTAAGTAAGTTTCTTTGTTATGTTTGGAGTTGAATAGTGTGTGGATGTTGACCAGTGGCTGCACTAGTTCTTACATAGTTAAAATAAATTGAAGTAATGGTAGCAGCCAATTCAGAGGAACAATACCCATGAAAATACCTATAGAAAAGGCACAGTGCAAAAACAGAGTGCCTGTGGGAAAGCGATTGAAGGGTTACCTATTAAGCAGATTGTCCTCTTCTGTATAATTATCAAGAATTTTTAGGCAGGTTTTGGGTCCACCACTCCTGATGTGGTAAAAATGTTCCAAGGTTGGTGGAATCTGAGAGACAAAGTGTTAGGAGTTGAGAGGAAAAGTAGTAATGTTTTGAACAGAAAAGAGCACCAAACTTTCTAGAGACTGTGAGGAGTACTCCTCACAGTATTTATTTATTTATTGTATTTATATGCTTGTAACAGTCAGCCCAAGAAGAGAAAGTTGACTTAAAAAGGAAATTGGAATATTATCAAAAGTGAGAGGAAATGAAGTAGGATCTTTCTTGCAGGTAATTACACAGGCCTGAGTTTTTATGGCATTGAAATTTACTAAGTTGCCCATTTGAGAATGTTGAGGAGATCAATGTTTAAGTCACTAGTTATGGAAGATCTTGAGACTTCTATCATTTGAGCATTACAGAGTTTCTTGAATGAGAAATGAAGAGCATTGTCATTGGCAAAACTGTGAATAGAATTTGAAGTCAGAGAAGGTCATTGATGTAAAAGAGGAAAAGCATGGGTGTGAGTACAGAACCCTGGGGTACTCCAGCATTAATAGAGAAGTCTGATGAGAGGAAGCCATCCACCATGACACTCGATGAACGACCAGCAAGGCAAGCTGGCAATCCAATCACAGTGTGCAGGAAGGAGGCCACAAGACGATAGCTTGTTCATGAGACCTTTATGCCAGGCACAATCATATGGTTTTGAAATATCGAGGGCAACAACATGGGTTTCTCCAAATCTTTCAATGGCCTGTGTCTAAAGGTGGGTGGGATTGGGAAGCTGATCAGCTGCAGAATGAGAATGGCAGAATTCATATTAGTCATCAGTAATTAATTGATGAGTCTCCAAGTAGTGAAGGAGCTGTTATTGATAACCTTCTCCATCACTTTTGAAAGTGCTCAAAAAAACTTAATTCACCCAGAGTATGGAATTGTAAAGTCAAGAAAACTAATGCAGTTAGGGTGGATGCAGGTGTGTGTGTGTGTGTGTGTATATATATGCAGGCACCATGAGGTAAGTTTGGCTAGAGATTACTAACAAATAAATTATTATTATTATTATTCACACCTCCATGGAGTCAAAAGACTCATCGTGGGAGGTCCTTCCTACGAAACACAAAATCAATCAAAACTCATCGAAGGGAGATCCCCTCCTAAGAAACACAGCGTCTATCATACCACTCATTGACCGTTCTCGCTCTCACCACTCCATCACGCAATGCATTCCATGGTTCAACCACCCTCCATGCAAAGAAACCACTCCTCACCCTCTTGCTCACAGTTTCCTTTCGTAACTTCCAGGGATGGCCTCTTGTCATCACTCCTTCCCGCTGTTCAACCAAGCGAAAGAACTCCACAGTGTCAACCCTGTAACCACCTCTCAATAGTTTGCAAGTCTCAATCACATCACCACTCCTTCTTCTATCCACCAAACTCTGCAGTCCACATTCCCTCAGCCGATCCTCATAACTATCATTGTACAGTCATGAAACCATCTTTGTTATCTGCCTTTGTACCCTTTCCACAGTTAATTTATCCCCTTCAAATCCTGGGGACCAAATTTGAGTACAATAGTGTGGTCTGATCAGGGTCTTATACAACGGAATGATAACTATTTTATCTCTGCAGGTCAGTGTCCTTCTCATTATTGCAGCAATCCACTGTGTTACCTTTACCACCTTTACAATATGTCCCCTAAATTTCAGGTTTCTATCAATCATCAACCCCAGATCTCTTGTCTCCACTACTTCCTTCAGTATAACTCCTCCATAGAGTATGCAGTATCCCATCGATGTTTCCCAAACCTCAAGACCTTACATTTTGCTGCATTAAACCGACACCCCCATTCATTTGCCCATCTATGTAGCTTATTCAAATCTTGCATGGCTGCCGCATCTGCACTATTACTAATAATCCTTCCCAGCTTCGCATCATCTGCAAACAACTGAATATCCCCTTGCAATCCACTCGCAATGTCATTGATATACAGGTTATACAATATAGGTCCCAGTACTGAGCCCTGTGGGACCCCCACTTGTAACCCTCTGCTTCCTTGAAACTGCCCCACCATACACAACTCTCTGATACCTATCGGACAGCCAATCCTGAATCCAGTTGACCAATATGACATCCAGACCCATGTGCTGGAACTTAAATATCAGCTTATCATGTGGCACCCCGTCAAATGCCTTTGCTTAGTTTAAGAAAATTGCAGTATATGCCTTTCCCTCATCTAATGCTCTTGTAACTTTATCATAAAAGGCTAGCATATTGCTAAAACAAGAGCGCCCCTTCACAAATCCATGCTGACTCTCACAGATAACATTACCCTCATCTGCCCAATGCTGTATACGGTCCTTCACTACTTTCTCCAAGATCTTACTAACTACTGATGATACACAAACTGGTCTATAATTAGACACTTCCAGTCTGCTACTTATGCAATTATGCAATTGCACTATCTTACCGTTCTTCCATTCCATGGGCACCTGTCCAGCAGCCAGACTTTCATTGAAAAGCCAGGTCAAAGGCACTGTCAGTTCCCTAGCACATTCTCTCAAAGCTCGTAGTGAAATACCATCCATTCCCACAGCTTTACTGACATCCAGAATACTCAATATTTGAAACGCACTCTCCTCCTGTACCTCTAAACCTTGAACCTGCCCTATCTCTCTAGCATTAAAACTGACTCCTCCAGGATGAAATACTCCAATAAAGTGTTCATTGAACATTTCTACTATGTCCGCTGCATCAGTCACTCTATTCCCATTTTTATCCCATAATATCATTCTTCCACAGTCATTTCTCCTCCTACTGGCCACATATCTAAAAAATTCCCTTGAATTTTCTTTGGATCTTAGGGCTAATCTCCCCTCATATTCCAGTTTCGTCTTCCTTACCATACTAGTCACTTTCTTGGTGTCTTATACTCTTCATGCATCTTCTCTTCTCCTGTCCCCTTATATCTCTCCCACAGCCCCTTTTTCGCATGCAATTCCTGTTTAATATTGTTTGCCATCCACTTTACTCCAAATTGTGTCCTCTTGGTCACTTGTGGTATACAACTTACCATTGCTGCTAACAAATATTCTTTTTTATAATTTCCCACGTGCTAATGATATCCCGGCCTTCCAATTCCTCCCTCCATGAAACTTCCCCAAGTTGACATCTTAGACTATTATAATCACCTGCTTTATAATTCCACATGCGTTCCCGTCTCTTTGATACTTCTGCATGTCTATTCAGTTTCCAAGTCAAAACCATATGGTCACTCTCTCTCTCTCTCTCCAACTAGTAGGAGAGATGTCATCTCAGTTATTATCAACTCTTCTGATGCTATAACCAAATCCAAAATTCTTGAACCTCTTGTTCCCTCTATTACATGTTGCCTAAGATATTTGTCCCTCAAGAATTTTAGAAATTCCATTCCCTTATTGCTACATGCATCTTCCTCTCCCCAGTTTATACTACTGTAGTTAAAATCTCCCAAAACAATCATTCTTCTTTCACTTGCCAAACTCAACTGTCTAAACATTTCCTGGTCCCCACCCTCTGTACTCCAGGATCTGTAGCAACACCCCACTAAATATCCTGTCTTGCCCACCTCTACCTCACACCATATGCTTTCAAAATCATTAGTGTCACTGCCTTCCAAAGTCTCCACTCTTAGAGGACATAGGTCGTCACTTATCACAAGCAGTACTCCACCACCACGCTTTCCCTTCCTATCCTGCCGAAAAATGCTGTACCCAGCGACTTCTATTCCTGTTATTATATCCTCTTCTGTCAACCACGTCTCAGTGATCCCAATAATTTTTAGCCAGGCTGATGCTATCTGCGCCACCAATTCCTCTCCCTTATTCCGGATACTCCTGGCATTAGTATATAGCATATAAATGCCGTTGTTTCTATACCCAGCATTATCCCCTCTTGACTCCACTGTGCTCAGTGTTACATCATGTCATCTTCCAAGTACCCATTCCCACAAGAAGCCACCCCCTGCTACCATCCTCCCTGGGACGCACTGACTTTTTCTTCATTCAAAAGTAAGTGGTCTCTTGCATACAATTCCTCTCTGTCCTCAAATGCACTCCAAGCATCCACATATTCCAGTCCTCTGTTGTCACACATTCTAGCTATTATGTCATTCAATATTATTGAATGAATAAAATTGAAACAAGAACAGTATTGATGGTGGCCAATACATGAAACCAGATCTGAAATTATTGCTTAGTCCGAAAGTGAGGTTTGCTTGAAAACTTCATACAGAAGTTTTTGCGGATGGAATGTGTACCATCCATGTTCTTTGGATTTTCACGCTATCATTATTGTTTAAATTAGGATGGTTGATCAAAATTTCACAGTCCTCCCTAAATTTGTGTTCATACCCAGATTTTGTATGATGCAAGAAACAGGTTCCTTTCCAATTTAATGTAGGGAGTTGAGCATGATCAGAGATATACGAATGTTCCAAAATTGTTGAATTTGATATGAACTGGATTTGGTATGCCCTGGGGTGGGCTACAGGGGTGGGGGATATCCTTAAAGAAGTTGAATATGTTTTTAATTTTGTAAGTGGTTTAAAAGTAGCATTAACCCTCCAACCAGCTAGGATATATACATCCAGCTAAATCTGGATATGATTCAATACACCTGTTGAAGGAACATGGATAAGAAGTGCAATTTGGCGGTTCTGTCCTTTAGAAGGTGCGATTATCCTTCACGCTGTAGAGAACGCTCAACCAGATTATCTTGCGAAGCTGAGTCTCAGTTCTCTATAACAAGGAACGCAGTTCCTTGTTTTATGCTGGGCAACTGGACTCTTAGTTATATTAGAGGTTTGTTACCTTTTGTCTAATTGCTTACTTGACAGAACATTTTCTTTGTTTTCTAAGAAATTAATTCACGATAATTATTTGAAATGTTATTTAAAAAATAAACCAGCTCCCGATGTTCTAGATTGTTACCTTTGTTCAAAATCGTATTTCGAAGAATAATTCAGATTTCCTTCAGGAAATCTGTGAATTATTTGTTGACTTTGCTTTATAGAGAATAATATGCAATTCTTTAATCATATCATTAATTTTTTTACAAAAAAAAATATAATCTACTGTTGTTTACACTTTCACCTTGTTGTTTTCCCTGTATAATTGGTCTTTATAAAATTAAATAAACAGTTATTGTTGTTAAGTTGATATGTATATATTTTCTGCTAGTTTATATATTTTGTCCAATTTTAAAGTAAACGATACTTTTGTGTATATTTTCTGATACAAAATATGTATATGTGCATGCATCAAATGTGAAATTTAATATTTTCACAATAGAATTGAACTTTATTTCAACTTTGATAGTTTTACCCCCCCCTGCTGCAACTAACGCACACCCGAAAACTGTTATGAAGCATAGGTACAGTTTTGATTTAATTCATTATTTTTCTATAGTAATTGTCCCACATAATATTTAATTTTTCAACACAGAAACTAGGTTTTGATTATGATAAATTAGCAAATTATAAATCAGAAAATTATTATTATTCCTGATTTAATTCATTATTTTTCTATAGTAATTGTCCCACATAATATTTAATTTTTCAACACAGAAACTAGGTTTTGATTATGATAAATTAGCAAATTATAAATCAGAAAATTATTATTATTCCTGACACCTCCAAGGAGTACAAAGACTCATCGTGGGAGAACACCTACAGCTGTCTCAACCACTACACCAAACCTCCACTACGAATCATCTCCATCAACGCCATCTACCGGCCACCACAACTAGTATTTTTTGTCTGTAAATTGCGTGTCTTCTGAAGGGCCAATTTGTCTGTATGCGGGGATGAAAAACCTGAGTTTCCTGAAGAAAAATCCCTGCTACCTCCGTATGAGATCAGCTAACTCACCTTTGATTGAAATCGTGCAGATAAAGATTCCCCCCGTCGCGACGAGAATCGAACTTAGGCTTATTCCAGTCGAAGGGGGCAATGTACCGTCGTTCTTCCAATTGCACTACGGAGGCGCTTA